>NC_141540.1:66580000-66880000 GCF_021556685.1 Rattus norvegicus
AGGAAGCTGAGAATTGTTTACACAGGTAGGAGCAAGCAGATTTATTCTTTTTCTGGTTTTTTTTTTTTCCTGGAACCAGCCAAACAGGATAATTCTCTTTATCCCTCCCATGGTCATTTAGCACAAGGACAATATTGCAAGAAATGTGATAGTGGCTGGCCTTCTGTTCCCCACAGCTTACTAAATTTTGTAAATTGAGGTTTTCCTAGATCTATTCAAAAAGACAACTATACTGGTCCCGATGCCTGAAATGTAAGCTATCATTATTGAGAAGAAAAAAAATCTCGAGCAGAACGTGAGCCTCAGAGTTTGATAACAAAAGAAACATCAAATTAGCCTATGCTCTGAGGAAACCAAGGCCAATTCTCAGCTCCACTCTCTGGGCAGGTGAAAGGTAGCAGTATTTAAATGCACCACGAAGGCCAAGCGCTCAGACTCCACTCAATCCTGAATTCCAGATTAAACCATAGCTGCTGGGAACTCACGCTCTGGCGGGCACGGAATTCACGCGCTCTGCTGCAAAATGCATTATCGAATTATTCTGCCTCACTAGTTAAACCCTGTCCAAACAGTGTGGCTAGGGAAGGGGGCTGAGTGAGAAGCCCTAGAAGTCCTCTCTTCTCCCAGGGTCCTCTAGGAAATTTCTAGTAAACACCGAAGAAACTCCAAACTAATCTTAACAGCTGTTCAGGTAAAGCTAGAGCCTACACTGCCGCTACCCTTGATCTTCTGAGCGTTGTGCAGGACGTGGGCACACTCGACCACGCTCTGAGCCACACCTGCAGAGGGGGTGGGGCTGAGCACTAGGAAATAGTCTAGGGAAAGAGGGACAGTAGATTCCTGAGTCAGATGAACCGAGACGCCACACTCTCCGGGTGTGCTGGGAAGGGTGGTGCAAGTGGGCAACTAGCACAGGTGGACAAGCGGGGCAGATGGCGCAGGTGGTCAAGTGGGACAGTGGGCGCAGGTGGGCACCTCGCGCAGGTGGACAAGTGGGGCAGATGGCTCAGGTGGGCACCTGGAGCAGGTGCCGCAAATGGCGCAGTGGAGCAGGTGGCAGTGATAGGCAGGAGTCCCCGCGCCGCCGCTCACCTTTCCGCTCCAGGTACTGCATCTGGAGCCGCAGGCTCGGTCGCTCCCGCAGCTCCTGCAGCACTCGGGAGTCGCCAGCGCCGCGGCCGCCCAGGAACACGTCGGAACCCGAGGTCTCAGTGGAGCTGTCCAGGCTGTCCTTGCGCAGTGGGCGGCCCTGGGACCGGTCCCCACCGGCTGCCACATCCTCCTCCTCTGTGCAACTGTAGAGCTCCGTGAGCAACCCGCTCACTAGGGACGCCGTGCGGCTGGTGCGGCCGTCGGGCTGCGGCTCCGGGTCGCCCTCACCCGCCGGGTGCCCCGCCGCCTCCTCGGCTTGCTGCGAGTCCCACATCCTGCCCGCGGGAAGGACCTCCATGACTCGAACCGCAGCGGCGCCCGCCAGTTCCGTGAGGGCGCGGCCACGCGGGCAGTAAAGAGTCCCCGGCAGGGGTCGAAATGCCAACCAATGGGCGGAGGCCCGGAGTTCCGGCTTCACGTCCGCGGGCGCCGCGCCCGAGTCCTCCTTCCCACCTGACCCGGAGCGTCCAGGAGGCTCCACAAAATCCTTGACCATCTGGCAAGTCCTGGGACTTTAGTGACGTTGTGAACCTTTTTCCTCCAATAAAAGACCTGGATTCAGATCAACGAAATTCCGTGACACTGACTGTGGGTTTAACAAGCCTTCGTGAGTTGGCAGAGTTAATGAAAGTCGCCAGAGCTAATTTTGACGGTGAATTCGCGTATATGAGAGATATTATCTTTTTTTCTTTAAAAAAAAAAGTGTATTATTGTTGCGTGCGTGCACACTCATCCCATGATGTGCCGGTGCTGGTCAGAGGGCAGACAAGGTTGTGCAGTCGGTTTTCTCCTTCCAACTTTAAGTGGGTTCTGGAGATCAAACCTCTGGCTTTAAGTGGGTTCGGGTGGGGGCGGGGGTTTCAAACTCGGGTAGCCAGGCTTGTTGGGCAAGAACTTCTGCCTGGTGAGCCAACTCTCTAGACAAATCACAGAGATTTGTCTTTACACTGGACTTCAGATCTCATGATACCTTCACCTTACGTATATCTTTGTGTCATATTGGATGTCAGTTAAACCCTGTGGTGTCCTCGATTTTCCGCGAGAGCCTTGAAGCAAAGCGGTTAACTGACTTGCCAGGAAGGAAGCTTGAACTTTTCTTAATGTCTGCCTCTCATGAGGTACAAATACTCCTCAGCCTAAAGCCGTTAATTGTCTGCACATCTAAGGCGCTTCTAAAGAACAGTGGCAGGCTTCCTGTTTATTTACACTTCTTACACGGTGAGGCACAGCCTGACTCTGTGACTACAAACCTGACGTGCTTGACACTACCGCCAAAATAATTTGAAATTGGACCTAATGTGAGTTATAAAAGCACGAGTTTTATAACGTTTTAGGCCCTCAGCATACAGGATTTGGACATAACTGGAGGGGCTGAGAAATGAATCCGCACTTAGAGAACTGACTGCTCCTTCAGAAGACAGAGGCTCCGTTCCTAGTACCCATACAAGGCAGATCACAGCTCCTTGAAACTCCAGTTCTAAGGGATCTGATGCCCTCTTTGGACCTCAACCAGCACTCAGAAAGCAGAGGCAGGAGGATCTCTGTGAGTTCGAGGCCAGCTTGGTCAAAAGGACAGCCAGGGCTCGGTTACACAGGGAAAACCTGTCTTGAAAAACCAAAACAAATGAACAAGAAGAAGACGAAGATGTGCATTTAGACTCAGATAAAATAGTTTTAAAATCTTGTTCCGAAAACAGTGTTGTGTGATTTTATAACTGATTATCTTCTGCCACTGCTTAATGATAAAATGAATGGAAGTGAGGGGGTGGCCAAAGCCTGTAATCTCAGAAAATGGGAGCCCTGAGGCAGGAGAGTAGCCTTGAGTTCAAGACTACTCTGTCTTTTAAAAATATTTTATTTTTAAATATTTAATTTTTATTATTTATTATTAATAAATAAATTGGTTAATATGTTAATTATTAAGATATTAATGGATGTGTGTTTGTTAATAAGTGATTATTAATCTAGTCAATATTTAATACTTAATTTTTTGGTAAATACAAATACAAAATATAGCAAATTGGATCAGCAAGTAAAGGCACATTTGCCATCAACAACCTGTATTTGATCCCTGGTACCCATAAAGTAGAAGCAAAGACCCCCCAATCATAAAAAATATGCCCTCTGACCTCTATATGTATACCATGAGACCCACACACAAATATAAATAAATGTCAGCCTTTTCATGGACTACAAGAAAGAGATAAATGAGCTCCTACCACATTTATTCTTTTAGAGAGATTTTTTTTTCTCCCTATTGCCCGAAGTATGAGTGAATCCCCCTGGTTGCTCTTTGTTTGCCTCCCCGAGGGACCGTCTTCAGCACTCTTTTCTTTTTAGGGTATGTCCCTCAGAAACTGTGGGATCAGATTCAAAGGGATCTGAGGACGATGAAGAAAGACACCAAGAAAACAACTGATCGTTAGCATCAATATTTCTAAAGGAATCAAACTTCAAAGTCGCTTCCTACTGTCACTGTTACTGGAAGAGGTGAAACCGGCAAACTGGAAATGAACAGCTGAGTCAAGTTGTCGGCATGTGTTAGAAGGGGTGAATTAGTAAGCAGAATCCTTCTGAGGTCTCTGCTTCACTCCCTGCCTCCGGGTTCCTGCTTTGAGCTTCTGCCCTAGGTTTTCTGGATGACGGACTATACTGTGTATGAGAAATAAACCCTTTTCTTTCCAGGTTACTTTCGAGAGGTGTTTGATCACAGCAGCATAAAAGCCAACTAGACATTCATCACTTTACAATCACCTAAACAAGACTCGCAACGTTTTGATTTTCTTTTTTATGTGCATTGGTGTTTTGCCTGCAGGTAGGTCTGGGTGAAGTTCTCAGATCCCCTGGTGTTGGGGGCTGCTTCAGACTGTCTCCAGCAGCTGACTATGATTTGCCTCGTGCTCTAGCAGAGGCATGGTTTTGTCAGCTGCAAATAGTTTCTGTGATTGTGTGATATTTAGAATTCTGGGAACTTCCCGGAGGGTATATAAGGGTTAGCTTCCCCCCACACACACACCCTAAAAGGTGGGGGTGGGTCGTTGTTGGCTCCTTGGGAGGGTTGGTTGTGGTTGGTTGTGGTCAGTTGCTGTTAATTGCTCTTGGCCATGGTTTGTTAAGTAGTTGTATGCAAAAAAACAAGAATAAATTGGATAATCTAATGCCGAAGATCAACTTGTCCCAAGAAACTTGATGCCCCTAATCAGTAGGAAGAGGACTGATGATAATGTTGTCCCTTTCCCCTCTATATTTTTCTCTCTCCTATCTAGTGTTAGGGAGTTGAAAGGGTAGAAGAAAGGGATGGAGAAGGGTGGAAGAAAGAAGAGCCTACAAAGAAGCAGCACGGAACTAGAGGTATAGACAGTTGTGAGCTGCTGTGTGGATACTGGGAATTGAACCAGGGTCCTCTGGAAGAGCAGCCAGTGCTCTTAACCCCTGAGCTATTTATCTAACCCCCTTCATATATCATATTCATATATATATATATATATATATATATATATATATATGAATGGTGCCGATTCACACTGTAGTGATTTGAATAGGTTTGGTTTGGCCCCTATAGTCCTGTTTTTGAATGCTTGGCCTACAGGGGAGTGACACTATTAGAAGGTGTGGCCTTGTTGGAGGAAGTGTCACTGTGGGGGTGGGCTTTGAGGTCCTATGTTGTTCAAGCTCCACCTAGCGGGGAAGATACAATCTCCTTCTGGCTGCATGTAGAACTGTCAACTCCATCTCCAGTGCCATGCCTGCCTGGATGCTGCCATGCTTCCCACCATGCTGATAATGGATTGAACCTCTGAACCTGTAAGCTAGCTTCAGTCAAATATTGTCCTTATAAGAGTTTCTTAGGTCACGATGTCTCTTCACAGCAATGACAGCCCTAACTAAGACACTCACATGAGGAATAAATTGGTATGATGAAAGTTAGGGCTGTATTGGAAATTATACTTTCTAATTATGTGGCCCTGAGCAGTGATTACTGTTGAGGAAGAATTCCTTGTAGAATTTCTCCTTGGCCAAGTCAGGAGGGAAGCACAAAACAACATTGCTCAACATAGGTTTCCTATGGGGACTAAATTTCATCCTTTAATTTTGCTGTTTAAAGATTAATCATATGCTCAGAACATAATATGATCTGCGTTTTCTATTCAGTTGCTATGCGTGAGGAAGATTTTTATTTCTCAATCTAAAAAGTTAGAATGATGATAACAAGGGGGGTGTGCTTTTAAAAGAGACATCAAATCTTGCACAGACTGCATGACAGGCCTCTTTTTTGGAGAATGGGGCCTGACACATGCTAAGACCAGAGGAGGTCACAGTGGAGTCCAGAGAACTGCCAGGAAAGGGCTCACAACCTCTCTCTCCACACTGCAGAACCCCAAGGACCCCCGGGGTGATGGACTAACAGCTCCTACTCACCCCTCCCACACACAGCAGCACATGGAACCTTCTAAAGTCAGAGAGATCCGACATCATCTTGCAACACAATGCCAGCAATTCATTGTATACATCTGGACTACTCTCTAGTGTGGCCAGGGAAGTCCCTCTCTGCAGCAGACAGCAGAAGACAGACTCAGAACCCGACAAAGTGCTGAGAACCTGCAAGTCATCAGCTCTAAGTGGGACGTCTGTATAAAAAACCCGCACACTCAGCCAAGGCTCGGGAAACATCAAGGGAAAGGAAAGAGTGCAAAAGCCAGAGAACTGGAAGCTGTGCATGACATCTGCACAAAGCTGTTGCAGTCAGGACAGCAACAGTAGCCACCAACAGTTAACACTAATTGCTCTCAGTGGGTGAGAGAGAGGACAGAGAGAGAGAGAGAACATTAAAGAAGGTGGGCAGGTATTGAGGTTAGAGGAAAGGGATGTTGAGGGAAGAGGATATGATCAGGATACATTATATATATATATATATACATATATATGTATGTATATATGTGTGTATGTATATATATCAATATTTATACACCTGGTTTTTTTGGTTTTTGGTTTTGTTTTTATTTATGTATTTGTTCACTTTACATCCCAATTGCTGCCCCCTCCCAGTCTCCCCTCACACAGTCCCTCCCCCTATATTCCATCCTCCTCTCCTCTGAGAGGGTGGAGCACCTTCCCCAGGTACCCCCTCCACCACCCTGGCACATCAAGTGTCTGCAGGGCTAGGCACATCTTCTCCCGCTGAGGCTACCCAGTTAGGGGAGTATATTCCATAGATAGGCAGCAGCTTTAGGGACAGCCCCCGCTCCAGTTGTTGGAGGACCCGTATGAAGACCAAGCTGTACATCTGCTAAAAATGTGCAGGGGGCTTAGGTCCAGGCTGTGTGTGCTCTTTGGTTGGTGGTTCAGTCACTGAGAGCCCCAAGGGTCTAGGTTAGTTGACGGTTGGTCTTCCTGTGGAGTTGCTATCCCCTTCGGGGCCCTCAATTCTTCCTCCAACCCTTCCATAAGACTCCCTGAGCTCCTTGCAAGGTTTTGGCTGTGAGTCTCTGCATCTGTTTTGGTCAAGTGCTGGGTGGAGTCTCCCAGTCATGTAGGCCCCTGTCTGCCAGCATAATAGAGTATCGTTAATAGCGCCAGGCATTGGTGCTTGCCCATGGGATGGGTCTCAAGTTGGGCCAGTCATTGGTTGGCCATTCCCTTAGTCTCTGCTCCAGCCCCTGTCCCTACATCTCTTGTAGACAGGATAAATTTGGGGTGGAAAGTTTTGTGGGTAGGTTGGTGTCCCTATCGCTCCAATGGTGTTTCTGTCTGGCTGCAGGAGGTGGCTTCTTCAGGTCCCATATCCCCACTGCTGGGAGTCTCAGGTAAGGTCACCCCCATTGTTTCCTGGGGATCCTCTACCCTCCCAGGTCTCTGGCATGTCCTCAAGACGCCCCCCCATACCCCAATCCCGCCAGCTGCAGAATTGCATTCATTCTCCTGAACCTCTAGCCCTCTCTCCCATCTCTCCCCACACATCCTGAACCCCCCATCCCCTCTCCCACCCAGGTCTGCCCCCCATCTGCCTCCTATGACTATTTTATTTCCCCTTCTAAGTGAGATTCAAGCATCCTCGCTTGGACCTTCCCTCTAGTTTAGCGTCTTTGGGTCTGTGGAGTGGAGTGTGGATGCCCTGTATTTTATGACTAATATCCACTTATCAGTGAGAACATACCGTGCATGTCCTTTGGGGGTTGGGTTGCCTCACTCAGGATGATATTCTCAAGTTGCATCCATTTGTCTGCAAAATTCATGCTGTCTTTGTTTTTAATGGCTGAGTAGTCTTTTATTATGTGGATGTACCATACTTTCTTTATCCATTCTTCAGTTGAGAGACATCTAACTTGTTTCCAGTTTCTGGCTATTGCAAATAAAGCTGCTATGAGTGTAGTTGAGCAGGTGTCCCTGTTGTATAGTGGGGCATCTTTTGGGCATATGCCCAGGAGTGGAATAGCTGGATCATGAGGTAGAACTATTCCCAGTTTTCTGAGAACCACCAAATTGATTTCCAAAGTGGTTGTAAAAGTTCGCACTCCCACCAGCAATGGAGGAATGTTCTCCTTGCTCCACAACATTGCTAGCATGTGCCATCCTTTGAGTTTTTGACCTTAGCCATTCAGATGAGTGTGAGGTGGAATCTCAGCATTGTTTTGATTTGCATTTCCTTCATGACTAAGGATGTTGAACATTTCTAGTGTTTCTTGGTCATTCAAGATTCCTCTGTTGAGAATTCTGTTTAGCTCTGAAACACATTTTTTAAAGATTTATTTATTCATTTATTATATATAAGTACACTGTAGCTGTCTTCAGACACACCAGAAGAGGGCATCGGATCTCATTTTACAGATGGTTGTGAGCCACCATGTGGTTGCTGGGATTTGAACTCAGGACCTCTGGAAGAGCAGTCAGTGCTCTTAACCACTGAGCCATCTCTCCAGCCCTGAAACACATTTTTAAATTGGAATTATTTGACTTGTTGGTGTCTCATTTCCTGAGTTCTTTATATATTTTGAATATTAGCCCTCTGTCATATGTGTGGATGGTGAAGACCCTTTCCCATTCTGTAGGCTGTCGTTTCATCCTATTGCTAATGTCCTTTGCCTTACAGAAGGTTTGCAGTTCCATGAGGTCCCCTTTATTAATTGGTGATCTGAGAGTCTGAGCCATTAGTGTTCCATTCAGGAAGTTGTCTCCTGTACCAGTGAGTTCAAGGCTATTCCCCACTCTCTGGCCTACTAAATTTAGTGTATTCTGTTTTACATCAAGTTCTTTGATCCACTTGGACTTGAGTTTTGGGTAGGTGATAAATATGAATCTATTTGCATTCTTCTACATGCTGACATCTAATTAGACTAGCACGATTTGTTGAAGATGCTTTCATTTTTTCCTTTGTATGATTTTGGCTTCTTTGTCAAAACTCAAGTGTCCATAGGTATGTGGGTATGTTTCAGAGTCTTAAATTCGATTACATTAATCAATATGTCTTTTCCTATATCAGTACCATGCAGTTTTTATTACTATTGCTCTGTAGTACAGCTTGAGGTCAGGGATGGTGATACTTACAGAAGTTATTTTATTGTTCAGGGTTGTTTTAGCTCTCCGGGGATTTTTGTGTTTCCATATGAAGTTGAGGATTGCTCTGTCTAGGACTGTAAAGAATTGTGTTGGGAGTTTTGATGGGAATTGAATCTGTAAATTCCCTTTGTGTAAGATAGCCATTTTCACTATGTCAATCCTGCCAATCCATGAGCATGGGAGATCTTTCCATCTTCTGATATCTTCTTCAATTTCTTTCTTCAGAGACTTGAAGTTCTTGTCGTATAGCTATTTCCCCTTGCTTGCTTAGAGTTATACCAAAATATTTTATATTATTTGTGGCTATCCTAAAGAGTGTTGTTTCCCTGCTGGTTTGTTTTGTTGTTGTTGTTGATTTTGTATCCAGCCACTTTGCTGAAGGTGTTTATCAGTGGTTAGAGTTTTCTGGTAAAATTTTTGGAGTAACTTATATATACAAACTATCATATCATCCACCAATAGCAATACTTTGACTTCTTCCTTTCAAATCTGTATCCCCTTGATCTCCTCTAGTTGTCTAATTGCCCTGGCTAAAACTTCAAGTACTATATCGAATAGATAGGGAGAGAGTGGGCAGCCTGTCTTGTCCTGATTTTAGTAGAATTGCTTTAAGTCTCTCTCCATTTAAACTGATGTTGGCAATTGGCTTACCATATATTGCCTTTATTGTGTTTAGGTATGTGACTATGTCCATGATCTCTCCAAGACTTTTAAAATGAAAGGGTGTTGGATCTTATCAAAAGCTTTTTCAGCATCTAATGTAGTGATCATGTGATTTTTTTTCTTTCAGTTTGCTTATATGGTGGATTACATTGATGGATTTTTGTGTTGAACCATTGCATTCCTAGAATGAAACCTAGTTGATCATGGTGGATGATATCTTTTATGTGTCCCTGTATTTCAATTTCCAAGTATATTATTGAGTAATTTTTTCGCATCAATGTTGACAAGAGAAATTGGTCTGAAATTCTCTTTCTTTGTTGAGTCTTTATGTGCTTTAAGGTGACTGTGGCTTCATAAAATCTCTCTTCTGTTTCTATTTTGTGGAATAGTTTGAGGAGTATTGGTGTTAGCTCTTCTTTGAAAGTCTGATAGAATTCTACACTAAAACCATCTGGCCCTGGGATTTTTTGTTTGTTTGTTTGAAGACTTTTAAAAACTGGTTCTATGTCCTTAGGGATTATAGATCTGTTTAAATAGTTTACCTGATCTTGATTTAACTTTGGTAAGTGGTATCTGTCTAGAAAATTATTCATTTAGTTAAGATTTTCCAGTTTTGTGGAGTACAGACTTTTGAAGAAGGACCTAGTGATTCTTTGCATTCCCTCATTGCCTGTTATGTCTCCTTTTTCATTTCTGATTTTATTTTCATACTATCTCTCTGTCTTTTGGTTAGTTTGTCCAGGGTTTTGTCTATCTTGTTGATTTTCTCAAAGAAGTAGCTCTTGATTTCATTGATTCTGTGCATTGTTTCCTTTGTTTCTAATTTTAGCCCTAATTTTGGTTGTTTCCTACCTTCTCCTTCTTTTTGTTATGCTTACTTCTTTTTTTCTAGAGCTTGCGAGTGTGCTGTTAAGTTGCTGGTATGAAATCTTTTTAATTTCTTTATGTAGGCACTTAGTGCTATGAACTTTTCTCCTAGCACTGCTTTCATTGTGTGTGACAAATTTGGGTATGTTGTGTCTTCATTTTCATTGAATTCAAGAAAGTCTTTGATTTATTTCTTTATCTCTTCCCCAGCCCCAAGATCATTGAGTAGAACTGTTCAGTTTCCATGCATGTGTAGGCTTTTTGGTGTTTCTGTTATTGTTGAACTCCAGCTTTAATTTATGGTGATCTGATAGGATACAATATGTTATTTCAATTTTCTTTTATCTGTTGAGGCATGCTTTAAGACTGACTACATGGGGTTGGGGGATTTAGCTCAGTCCTAGCAAGCGCAAGGTCCTGGGTTTAGTCCCCAGCTCCGAAAAAAAAAGAAAAGAAAAGAAAAGAAAAAAAGACTGACTACATAGCCAATTTTGGAGAATTTTGGATCCATGAGGTTCTGAGAAGAATATATTCTTTTATGTTTAGGTGAAATATTCTGTAGATGTCTGTTAGGCCCACTTGATTGATAGTATCAGTTACTTCTGTTGTTTCTCTGTTTTAGTTTTTGTCTGGATGATCTGTCAGCTAGTGGGAGTGTTGCAATTTGTTGCAGTTTCCCCTCCAACCCGAATCAGCCAGTACAAAGAAAACGCAACTCAATTAATATGAAAACAATCTAGCGTCTAGATTGGGCAGATCCACCCTACACTGTCCTATTCCTAGCTCCCAAATCCCTCATCCCTTGCACCTTTTATTTGCCAGGTCTCCAGCTTCTCCTTCTCCCACGACAACTCTCTCCTCGCTTCTTTCCTTTCTCCTCCCCTGACTCCTCCCCCTCCTGACTCCTCCCCTCTCACTCCCAACTCCTCCCTCTGCCCAAATCTCGAGCTCTTGCCTTTATTTGACAAATTCAGAGAGAACTCCAAGGCAAGCCACAACAGTGGGAGTGGGGTGTTGAAGTCTCCCAATATTAATGAGTGGGGTTCTATGTGCAATTTAAGCTTTAACAATGTTTCTTTTACAAATGTGGATGCCCTTGTGTTTGAGGTATAGATGTTCAGAATTGAGATATTATCTTGATAGATTTTTTTCCTTTGAGAGTATGAAGTATCTCTTTTAATTAATCTTGGTTAAAAGTCTATTTTGTTAGATATTAGAATGGCTATTCCAGCTTTCTTCCTAGGTCCATTTGCTTGGAAAACTTTTCCCAGCTCTTTACTCTGAAGTAATGTCCATCTTTAATGCTGAGGTGTGTTTCCTGTATGCAGCAGAACAATGGATACTATTTCCATCCATTCTATTAGCCTGTGTCTTTTTATTGCGGAATTGTGTCCATTGATGTTGAGAGATACTAATGAGCAGTGATGGCTAATTTCTGTTATTTTGATGTTGGTTGTGTTTGTGTGTGTGTGTGTGTGTGTATGTGTGTGTACATGCATGTGTGTGCTTCCCTTGTTTTTGCTGGTATCAAATTACTTATTTCCTGTGTTTTCTTGTATATAATTATCTTCCTTGGATTGGAGTTTTCCTTCTAGTATTTACTATAGGGCTGGATTTGTGGATAGATATTTTTTAAATTAGGAGTGGTCTTGAAATATCTTGTTTTCTCCATGTATGGTGATTGATGGTTTTGCTGGGTATAGTAGTCTAGGTTGGCACGTGTGCTTTTTAGAGGTTGCAGGATATCTGTCCAGGTCCTTCAAGTTCTTAGAGTTACTGTGGAGAAGTCAGGTATTATTCTGATAGGTCTGCCTTTGTATGTTACCTGGCCTTTTTTCCTTACTGCTTTCAATATTCTTTCCTTGTTCTGTTGATTTTGTGTTTTGTTATTTGTGTCCAGAGGATTTTTTTTTCTGGTCCAGTCTAGTTGGTGTTCTGTAAGCTTCTTGTATATTTATAGGTGTCTCTTTCTTTAGGTTAGGGAAATTTTCTTCTATGATATTGTTAAAAATATTTTTTGGACCTTTGAACTGGGAATGTTCTTCTCTTCCTATTGTTCTTAGGTTTGGTCTTTTCATAGTGTCCCAGATTTCCTGGATGTTTTTTGTCAGGAAGTTTTCTAGATTTAATGTTGTCTTTGGACAATGTATCAATTTCTTCTATTGTATCTTCTACGCCTGAGATTCTCTCTCTTCCATCTCCTGTATTCTATTGGTGATGTTTGTATCTGCTGTTCCTGTTCTCCTCCCTAGGTTTTCCATGTCCAGGATTCCCTCATTTTTGTGTTTTCTTTACTGCTTTTATTTCCACTTTCAGGTCTTGCACAGTTTTGTTCATTTCCTTCACCTGTCTGGTTTATTTTCCTGTATTTCTTTAAGGAGTTTATTCATTTCCTTTTCAAAGGCCTCTATCATCTTTATAAGATTGGATTTAAGGTCATTTTCTTGTGCTTTGGCTGTGTTAGGATACCCAGTGGCTTGCTGTAGTGGGGTAGCTGTGCTCTGAAGGTGTTCTATTGTCCTGGTTTTTGTTGACTGAATTCTTTCAAGGACCTTTAGCCATCTAGATGGCTTTGATTCCTGGATGTTCCTATTGAAGTAGGTATTGGGAGGGGGCCTAACCTCAATGGTCCTGGTATTGTAGGCCTTTGGTATGTATACTTTTGCTGTAAGGTTCTGGATCAACAAGTCTGATGGGTGGGCAGAGAGGTGGCACCTGTCTGTGCCCTCTGGTCCTGCTTCTGTACTGTTTACCCTCTGTGGTGGCTGCCTTGGTCATCAACCACATCTGGAATGAATGAAAACCCAAAAAATGACTGGGCACAGCTGTGAGGAATTTTTCTTAATTAAATCATTTGAAGTGGGAAGATCCACTTATAATTTGGGTCTTTGACACACCTTTAATCCAGGTCTTTAGCAAAGGGTTTTATAATCTGGGCCATGTTTTCTGCTGAATGCCCATATAAAGGACATAGAAAAAGGAAACTTGGTTCTTTGCCTGCTTGCTCTCACCTCTCTAGCAAGTCCATTCCTTCGCTGGCGTTAGAGCTACTTCTTCATATCCAAACGTATAGTGCTGGCCGGCTGAGACATCGAGCCTTGTAGAACAAACAACTATTGTGTTCTTTTTCTCTCTTTCCATTAATTTATTTATTTACTTTACATCCTGATTGAAGCTCCCCACTGCTAGCAGCCCCCCTCAAAATTCCTCCCATCCCCAGATACCAACTCACCCTGGCACACCAAATCACTACAGGTCCAGGCATATCCTTTCCCACTGAGGCCAGACATGACAGTCCAGTTAGGAGAACAGGATCCATAGGCAGGCAACAGAATCAGGGACAGCCCCAGGTCCAGTTGTTGGGGGGCCCGAATGAAGACCAAGCTGCACATCTGTGCCAGGGGACATAGGTCCAACCCGTGTATGCTCTTTGGATGGTGGTTCAGTCTCTGGGAGCCTCCAAGGGTTTAGATTAGTCGGCTCTGTTGGTCTTCCTGTGGAGTTTCTATTCCCTCTGGGTCCCTTGATCCTTCCCCAACTCTTCCACAAGAGTCCTGAGCTCTGTCTAATCTTTGTTTGTGGGTCTCTGCATCTGCTTCAGTCAGCTGCTTGGGGGAGTCTCTCAGAGGACAGTTACACTAGGTACTAGGTTCCTGTTTGCGAGCATAACAGAGTATCATTAATATTGTCAGGGATTGGTGCTTGCCCATTGATGAGTCTAAAGTTGGGCCAGTTATTGGTTGGGCAATTCCCTCAGTCTCTGCTCCTTCTTAGTCTCTGTGTTTCTTCTTAGGTCAAAGGTTTTCTTGTACCTTCCTTGCACAGGCAGCCATTGTTGGACTAACTGAACCACACAGCCTACAAGTCATTCTAATATAACATATGTGTGTGTGTAACACACACACACACACACACACACGACACACACATACACGTTGGGGGTCCAGCTTCAACACAGGATCAGAGTTCTCAACTGGAAGCAGGGATATCTGGAAGGCATATATTAAACAGGTACAGACTACTTTTCAAGTACAAACTGACAGGCAATT
Source organism: Rattus norvegicus (assembly GCF_021556685.1). Taxonomy (NCBI): domain Eukaryota; kingdom Metazoa; phylum Chordata; class Mammalia; order Rodentia; family Muridae; genus Rattus; species Rattus norvegicus. The sequence continues at coordinate 66,594,286 of NC_141540.1, forward strand.
TTTCAAGGCTTAAAGTTGTTCTCTCTCTCTCTCTCTCTCTCTCTCTCTCTCTCTCTCTCTCTCTCTCTCTCTCTCTCTGGCTTACAGCTTGAGGCTACCCACACTCTGAATTCTTCTGCACACTCTGCTTTTCTCCTGTGTGCTTTTCTTTTCTCGAACTCCCGCCTCACACTTTCTCTCACATTCTCTTCACTCATTCCACACTCACCTCGTGCACACCTTATGCACACCCCACTCTCCTTTTTCTTGCCCCCGTTTCTTATTGATACTCCAAAAGCAGGAAGACAAAAAGACATTGTATAATCATTGCCAAGTCAAATCCAAAAGAATGACCACATCCCACAAAGAATCATTACAATTATTCCCCAAAGTTTCACGTGTCCCCTATGCCCAGATCTCTGGCCAAAATAATAATAATTGCAAACTTATCATTATTTAAACTTTAACTTTTGACTTATTATACTTCAGAGCTCAGAGCTCTGAGGTCAGCTACTTACATTTTCCTGTGAAACTCTAATGATAAATGACATGGGCAAAGCTACCAGGCAGTGGCCAGAAAGAATTAAGTTAACCCTTAACTCAGTAGTTCCGATAGCTTCCTGCTTCTGCACATTGCACACAATCGCTCTCCTCAGAGTCCCAGTGTTTTGACTCAGTTTTACTAGTATATAATTTTATGCATTCTATACTTTCTTATACATACATATCCAAAGGAGACCAAGAATTACTCTCAAATGTTGTGCAAAACTTATTTCATAACTTCAATAGCTTTTTTTCCTTTCTCAGGGTCCCAATATCGGGTCTATTTCATTTTCTGATAATTTTTTTCAAAATTTCTTTGCAAGTCAAGCATTAATCAGAAACTACCATTTGCAGCTGTTACATTGTCTCCAAGGTGAGAACACACAGCGTGCACCTGGGTCATTGGGACTGTGCTGTGCTGTGCCCTTTGCCTCATTTCTAATTGTTTAAGAATCCTTACATCAGGGGTTGGGCATTTAGCTCAGTGGTAGAGCGCTTGCCTAGCAAGCTCAAGGCCCTGGGTTCGGTCCCCAGCTCCGGAAAAAAAGAAAAAAAAAAAAAAGAATCCTTACATCAAGGAACATCTAGTTTCACAGAACTCACCAAAGCAGAAGGAGAAATAGGAAAGCCAAATAAAATAGAATAATTATGCACACCAAAGCCAAATGAAAGGCAGTCACGCACAAATGAAATCTATATAGCAGTTGTCTGGGGCTAAGGTTAGGAGAAATGGGAACAACTGTTTTTTACAAAGAGCTGCAGTGGGCTACTGAGATGTTTCCATCCCAGCCTGCCGCAGGCAGTCCTTGTCATGGTATGCTGTCCCCAGCGTGTGTGTGTGTGTGTGTGTGTGTGTGTGTGTGTGTGTGTGTGTTCAGAAAGTTTAGTCACTTGGTGCCTTGTGACCTAGAGTCTCTCAGGACTCTGTATATAGGGAGCTTGCACTCCCCTCTTCCACCTACCCCCCTCCTATCTCATTCTGTAGCCTGGGCTTGGCTGGCCCTGGACTCCCCAGATGGTGGTAGCAACAGTGTCAAGCAGGATGGGGATAAGAGATTGAATTTACTGTAGCCATACCCACACTCAGGGCTGGAGATGGCAGGAGTAGGGAAAGGCCATGCTTTTTAGCCTGCTCTCCTCTGCCTCTCTCTGCACCATTTGCACAAATATTTTTGTTTTTTTTTTTTTTTGAAAGTTTCTCTACATAATCCAGGCTTACCTGGAACTTTCTGTGTCAACCAGGCTAAACTCAAATTTTCTGCATGTATATATACACACCTTGTATGTGCCTGGTGCTTGTCAAGGTGGTAAGTGGGCACTGGAACCACTAGAAGAGGAGTTCTAGAAGGCGTGAGCCTCTATGTGGGTGTTGGGAATCTAACCCAGGTCCTGTAGAAGAGCAGTGATGTGTGTTCTCAACCCCCAATTCTCTCCAGCTCATTACAATGAGCCCCTCACACCAGTTATAGTTTTACAATTATAAAATGATAATAAAGTACTTGAAATTAAATTCGGACATACATAGAACTGATCTGTAATAAATGTTAAGCGGTTTTCAGAAAACCTTTCTACAGGCATTGTCAACATGGTGTATACAAAAATCTGCATCTTGAAGTTCTGTCAGATGTGTATTCCATTATTAAAAAGCCTACAAAATACTCTCGTCAGCTCCAGGTAGAGACTTGTCAAAGTTCAGAAATTATTTGCATTTTCCAGGAGCGACTGGGATTGCTTTCTATTGCATCAAGAACTGAAGATCAATTTGCAAGAAATATGTGGTGGCCGGTGAGAAATGAATCTGCAGAGAAATCTTAGAGTCACAAGATTTAGACCATAGAGTCTTTATAGAGTACCATATCTATAAAGTCTCATTATTAATTCTAGTATATAAAATCATAATACCCTAAGTGTTTTTTGCAGGTCTTCAGATGACATTATTAATTACACACCATTATAACACCTATTGCTTTTTAAAGATCTATTTTCTAAAAATCTATATGAGAATAGATGTGTGCTCATGAGCAAAAGCGCCCCTGCAAGCCAGAGGCATTGGATCCCCTGAAGCTGGCATCACTGGTTCTTGTAAGCCACACTGTGTTACAGCAAACTCCGGCCCTCTGTTAAAGTGCAGTGACAGCTTTTAAATGCTAAGCCATGCCTCCAACCTTGTTATACTTTGTAAGCAATAAGATATTTTAAAATAAAAAGCTTTGGGCCAGAGCAATGGCTCAGTGGTTAAGGGTACTTACTGCTCTTCCAGAGGTCCTGAGTTCAATTCCCAGCAACCACATGGTGGATCACAACCAACTGTAATGGGATCCTGTCTGGCATGCAAGCATCTATATGCAGATAGAGCACTCATATATAGATATAATATAGAAATAAATCTTTAAAAATGCAAAAAGCTTTATGAGGTTTATCTTGCTTTCTTTCTGCAGTAGGATTTCAGGCTGACTTTACACCACGGTCCTGCCTCAACCTCCCTGAGCCCTAGACTAGATTTATGTTTTAGTACAGCGTAGGTTGATGTCAAGGTGACACATGATTGGGCAGTAGAGAGTGGGGTGGAGACAAAGTTTTTGTAAGGCGGGAGAGAGGAGGGAGGAGGAGATCAGATGGAGTCTATGGAGGAGGATGGCTCAGATTTAGGTGAACTAGATCGATTTTATCCTGTCTAGGTGGGCAGTTTATATCTTTATCAATTGGCAGTGAATTTATTGTGTGGATGAATTATGGATTGAGAATTTAACATGTAAATATAATTGCTACATTACAAGTTTCTGGGACTTTGACTTACTGGGCTAAAGAGGACCGTGTGTAAAAGAAATGGCTGAGAGGCAGCGGGAGGGTGCGGATCTGGTTCTGTTGCCAGCACAGAGTAGGAACACACAGAGCCCACAGAACAAGATATGTGATGTGATGTGTGTGTGTGTGTGTGTGTGTGTGTGTGTGTGTGTGTGTGTGTGTGTGTCAGGCGTGGTGACCACCGCCTAGAGGACCTTGAGGAAAGGGTGGCTAAAACCACCTGGAAGAGGGCTGTTTGCAGACGGAATCAGAGTAGCAGCCAGAGAGTGGATCCAGTTCAGGAACTGATAGCAAACGATCTTTTAATTTTTACCGCAACAGTACAGTTAGCATTTTCCTGCTGATTTTTTTTTTCAAAATGGGCCCTATGTTTTGCTTCTTCACGTCAGCCTACAGAGTATGTAGCCAGCCTTGCCTGGCACCACATGCTTTTCTCCTCCAGCCAACCCTCACTCAGAGCTGACAGTCTTCCTGGCATTTAGTACATGGCTACAGCTATATTCCTAGGTGTAGAAAATTTTGAGGCTGTGATTTATTTATTTTTTTAGTTGTTTGGTTTTTCCAGACAAGGTTTCTCTGTATAGCCCTGGCTGTCCCAGAGCTCCCTCTGTAGATCTGCCTGCATTCTGGAATGCTGGGATTAGAGGTGTGCACCACCACAGCTGCCGGCCTGGCTCAAGGCTATGATTTAAAGTTTCTACCAGGCAGTGTGAGCCTCCAATGTAAGGAATTCAAGATGCAGCCACTTGGTTTTTCATCTGAAGGTAGTGAAAGACCCCCGGAGCAGGGAGACCCTTGCTCAAGTCTCAGGATGACACGACCCCCCAAGAACTTACGTGAGACTGTCCTTGTAATCACATGAGGTTTATTAACGGGAACCAGTGCACTGGGGTCGAGACTCATATCCCATGCAGGGGCAGTGGAGTTTGACCCCAAGAGGCTGGGAGAAAGGGTATTTAAAGGAAGAGGTCACAACCCAAGGGGGCAGGGGTGGTGTCATTGGAAAATCACAAGAATACCAGTGAAAAATCACAAGGAGAAACTCCCTGTTTCTCAAGATTGTTTAACTTTATGGTCCGCTAGCGCCTGGGAGAAGCTGCTTGAACCAGCAGATGTAATTACCTATTCTATAGCCCTAGGAGGGGCTTCCTGGAACATACAATTCTAGGGCCTAACCGGTTTTCTTTCTGAACCTTTGTCTACGGGGGAGAGCCAACCTTAAAACTTTTACCTTTCAGTAGAACCTGGGATACTTTGGGACTTCTAACAACTTTGGTGATGTGTTAATCCCTGTATTTCATAGGGTCCGCTTCCCACCTCCTGGAGCATATAACACCGTCACAGTAGTCTTTCTTGTTTGGCCGGAATGACCAGCACAAAGTCATCAGGATAATTGGTAGTTAGATGTTCCGTAGGACGCACAAAAGCTCACGTCTGGTTGGACTGTATTATGACACACAGTGGCACGCTGTTACAGCTGGGATCCTTCGCATCACCTTGAAAGCAAACTGAATAACTTTGGCTGTGACATCCTCACAAATAGAAACTGTTTTGGAATCCCTTTCATGATTGAGGTAGATAAGAAGTTACTTGCCAAATCAACCTTGCAATTAGCTGAGCATGTCTTTATCTCCCCTATCAGAGATACTCCATGGAACAGAGTTCCTGCAGTCACCTGCTGGCTGAGATCATGAGAGATAATAATCACACCCAGGATCCTTTCTGCTGGGGCCAGCCCGCCTCCTCGGGCAGGGATGTGCCGGGCATGCAGCAGCCTGTCTGTTTCGTTTATCTGCCTTTCATTTTCCCCTGATTTTTCTATTGTTTCATTAATTTCTGTTATTAACCTTTAGAAATGAGTTGTTTTTATTATGTGTATTTACACATATACATCTCTGTCTGAGTACACACACACACACACACACACACACACACACACACACACACACAACGTGGGTATCTGAAGAGGCCAGGAGGCCATGCCAGAATCCCTGGAACAGCAGTTAGAGGCGGTTTGTGTGCAGTCCCCTGCAAGAGCAGATGGTGTGCTTCACCACTGAGCCTGCATCTCTCCAGCCCGACATCTAGCTTTTGAGTAAAACTGTATTTAAAGAAACACTCTACGTTTTTGAATCCAGGTCACTGAAAGCATATATGGATAATCTGACTGAACCTCACCCACCGAGAGGAACGAACTTCCCAGGGATCACATCTGAGCAACACTAGACCCAGACTAGTTTTCAGCATGGCAACTGATGAGAAGTCTGACATGAGCTACAGCCCAATCCCATGCTCAAAGCCGTATTGCAAAAGCTGGGCCTTGCAGCGGCTGAGGGGCTTGCACTGAGGCGTCTGCTGGTTTTCTTGGAGTCTTTTGTAATGGGTGAGCATGTTCCTCTTGCTGCTTTCCCTCCTTTGTCTTTCAACATATTTTTTTTTTTACTATGACGAATCTATTTATGGGTCTTTAACTAATTAATTAATTAAAATAGTGCCACTCTCTAGGCCAGGCATAGACAAACCATCACAGACAGGTTCTTACAGCCTTAGCCCAGGTTAGCCTCAAATGTGTAATCCTCTTCCCCCAGCTTCCCAAGGGCTGGAATTATAGGTATTTGCCATCATGACTGGGGGAAAACTGTCTCTGATTTGTCTGCATGGGGTTGAGTTTCTTGGATCTTATTTTCTCCAAATCTAGCTATGATTTCTTTAAAATATTATTTCTTCTTTCCCTAAATCCTGTTCTGTGAGTGGTGGACTACATTGTTGTGTTCCCTAAGTCACAGAGATCCTATAAATTTTTATTGTATATTACTTGTATATATGTATATTATTACAAAATATCTGCTTTATTTTAGATATAAAAAATAAGAAAAAAAGGGGTTGGGGATTTAGCTCAGTGGTAGAGCGCTTGCCTAGCAAGCGCAAGGCCCTGGGTTCGGTCCCCAGCTCCAAAAAAAAGAAAAGAAAAAAAAATAAAAATACACCTAAAAGATATTGTGCCCAGCTGTCTGACAGATGGCTCAGTGGTTAAGAGCACATGTTACTCTTACAGAGGGCCCATGTCAACTCCCAGCAACCCACGCGGGGCCTCACGACCATCTGTAACTCCAGTACCAAGGGTCAGATGCACTCTTTGACTTCCCCAGGAACGAGGCAGGCATAGTAACGTACATAAATGCAGACAAAACTCATACCGATAAATCTTTTTAAAAAATCAGAAAGGTATAAGTCCAACACATAACCAAGTGGCAAATGGCTGTGACTTATTTTTTTTCTGTACAGAACAGTACTCATTTGGTATATAGCTCACTGACCTCACAGGAATCCCTAACAGCAATTTAACTTTTCAGTTAACTTTTTTTTTTTTTTTTTTTTTTTGTTCTCTTTTTGGAGCTGGGGACCGAACCCAGGGCCTTGCGCTTGCTAGGCAAGCGCTCTATCACTGAGCTAAATCCCCCTTACCCCTTCAGTTAACTTAAAATATTTATTTGAGGCTTTATTCAACAATGGATGTGTTGCTATTGGTCGTGAATATTCTAACAGCTTCCAAGAAGGTTTGCAAAAACTCAACAGGATGGCTCTGCACCCCAAGGCACCTGGGGTCAAGCCTGAGGGCCTGAGTTAGATCCCTGGACTCACTCCACAGAAAGAGCTGACTCCAGCAAGATGCCCTTTGACGTCCACACACGTGCCGCGGAATGTACGCGGAAAACACACACATACATACATAAATATACACACACACACACACAATGTAAATTAAAGTGTAATTAAAATTTGAAACGTTGGCCAAGAGCTCCTAGTGTAAAGTTAAGACGTTCCTAAATTGTTTGAAATTACATGCCAGCCGAGGGAAGTAGAATAACACCAGCTGGGCCAAATGAGACCCTCATCTTGATCGGTGAAAAGTCAAAGTACGCAGTAAGAGCTGTCCATTAACCCCAGGACCCGCCCGGACTTTAACCAGCAGCTGATCTTATGCACGCAGCACGTGCGTCGCTTCCCTCTGGAGAGCAGATGGGCCGACTGCCTCCTGACTTCATCTCCAGTTCGCTGTCGAGCTTCCTCCAGCTTCAGGGGTAGGCCTGACCAGAGGCACGGCCAGGCTCCGCGCGGTCCTAGCTCAGTCCAGCCGCCCAGCACCCGGATTCCCAGCCGCTCCCCAGGCCCCGCCTACGGCCGTCCGTCATGTGATGGCGCGCCCCGCCCTCTGCCCCCGGCTCACGTGATCGCGCCTAGGGAGAGAAAGCTTGACCCGCATCTCCTGTGCTCACCCGTTGTCTCTGCGCAGCTCTCGGTTTCCCGCGGAGCGTGGCGGCCATGCGGCTCCCGTCCGCAGCCGGGCCCGGGCCGGGCTGTCCCAGCCGCCTGCCCGCGCTGCTGCTACTGCCGCTGCTGAGCGGCTGCCTGGGGCTCGTGGGGGCGGCTCGCAGGCCCAACGTGTTGCTGCTGCTCACGGACGACCAGGACGCGGAGCTCGGCGGCATGGTAACTCCCGTCCACGCCCTCCCTGTCCCCCTTTGCTGGGCGGCTTGGCAGTGGGTGGGTGTGCGCGGTCACTCCGGGTCTTCCGTGAGCTTGGACGGGTCTCCCTCACCCGAACTCACCCACATGCTCGTACAGTGGGCACGGTGCCTCCAGTCTGGACCTTACTGCTGCTCAGAGCAAACCTGTGGAGGCCAGTGATTGATTAGGGTGATCCGGGGCTACATCGGCCCTCTTCACGGAGGACTTGGAACGTCAGCATCTGTGCTTCTGTGATGGTTATGGAAGTGGGTTGTAGGCTGTCGAGCTATTATTGAGAGAGAGTGTTTTGCTTAAGAAGCATCAAAAACAAAATCATTTAGCCTAATCGAACACCTGGCTGAACCATTACTGCCAGGGCTCCACTTTATGTCTAAGGGGTGTTGTCATGAAGACTACATTTCCTTCCCAGAGTCGCTTCTGCTCTTTCGAGGTTCCGGAATTTGACCTTTGGGAACAGGCATGCCAACCTCCTTCCATTGGTGCTCAAGAGATTTGCCCAAAGCACTGAAGCAGGAGGAGGCAGATTAGGGCCAACCCTCCAGTGGTATTCCGTCCTGGGTCAGCATTGCATTCACTTAAAAAAAAAAGCCTCTACTCTCTCTTTCAGTTCTCCTTCCGCTTTCAGCTGACTGCTGTAGCTCTCTTGTGTGGTAGTTAACCCTAGTTCATGTCCTTCAAGTTGCTGGTCCCAGCTGGTCAGCGAGTTGTGAAATCAGTCTAGTGAGTAGCTGCCAACATTTTTGGTTTTCCGTGTGTCACATGTGATAATAGTAAGCAGAGCCTTATATTTCTGGGCTGGGAAGTAGCATGTGCTTTGCCTTCCGTGGACGGTCTTTTTCTAGATTTCTAGATGGTGTTTAGGTGTTGTGTTACCAATCCCTTGGCCCTTCGTCTTATCCACATAGGCCCCCATTGTCTGGTTGCTGTTGTAGTTTCCCCTGAGCCACAAGGATGATGAATCTCTTCCCCCTCCCACCCCGGCAGTGCTGGAGGGCACTCCAAAGCCTCTTGCCTGCTGAGCCAGTTCTGTCCCTCAGAGCTAGCCCCCACCCCCTGTACCAGAAGCCTTGACTTAATTTCCCTCTTAGATTTTACCTTCACTCCAACTGTTCCCATAGCTTTCTTTCCTTTCTTTTTCTTTTTTTTTTATTTCGTTTGTCTGTCTGTTTGTTTTGTTTTGTTTTGAGATTGGTCTCATTGCATAGCCATGGCTAGCCTTGAACTCACAAAGATCCATCTTCTAACTCACCACTGCTGGGATTTCAAAACTTTACAAAACAACCAAAAAAAAGTGTTTTGTTCAGGGAAAAACAATGCTGCCTCTCCCAGTGGTACTCAACTTGTCAGCCTTATTAATACAGCCTTTGGAAGAAACCAAATTCTCCTCTTACATATAAGGTGCCCCAGCTCAGTGACTGTCACTTAGCACAGCTGTTGTCTGTGTAAGACGAGGTCTTACACTTTTGTGTTAATGGTATTTGCCTCGAGAATTTTCTCTCTTTTTCTATTTGCTTCTTTATCCCAGAAAGATGTGTGCTTAGGGGGAGCGTCTGTGCACAGGCCACAGTGGCCTGAATGGAGTGGGTTAGAAGACAGTTTCTCTCATTCTCCATGAGGGTCCTGGGAACTGAACTCCTCAGGCTTGGCAGTGGTTTACTTGGACCCCATAAGTCATCTCCATGGCCCTAGGTTCTTTTTTTTTTTTTTTAAAGTATTTGTAGTAACCAGAGAAACTAGAACAAGTGAAACTCGTAGCTTCTCACACATTCCCTGGGTCCCACAAGTGCCTTGGACGCTGAATAAATAAGGAAATGGTACTTGCTTGTTTTAAAGCTGTGGCCCTGGCACTTCGGGGAATTCTGACTTTCCTTGTGTCCCCTCTTGGAGTCCTGACACTTACCTGTCAAACAGAGTGAAGAGCTGAGACAGGGATGATGAGAACTTCCTTGGTGCCAGGCAGAGCGTGAGGCACCTTCTGTTTGTATTTCTATCATCACAGACGCCCTCCCCTGCACATAGGTAACCCTGTCTCACCACATGCTGTCTGGAATCCTCAAGGCCACATAGGTACTTTGCACTGAGTCTTCAGTGGCATTCCGGAATGTCGTCAGTGGGGTTCACCCACAGTACTTGATTTATGAATAAAGCCTTATATATGGTTTCTCTGCCAGAGAGAGGAACTGTGTTTCAGACTGCCACAGTAATTGGTGTCCATACACACGCACCCACACTGGCTCAGGTCAAAAGTTGATAGCCTGTGATTTCTGTTCAAAGTGATTTATTTTCTCCTTTTTTTCAAGACAGTCCTAGTTAGGGATTCTATGGTTGCGATAAAACACCCCGACCAAAAGCACCTTGAAGAGCAAAGGGTTTGTTTGGCCACACATAGTCTCACAGCCCATCCAGGGACACCAAAGCAGGGACTCAAACAGGGCAGGAACCTGGAGGCAGTGGCTGACACAGAGGCCATGGAGGGATGCTGCTTACTGGCTTGCTCCACCCACAATGGGCTGGGCCCTCCTCCAACAATCACTAATTAACAAAACGCTCTGCATGCAGGCTTGCTTACAGCCCAGTCTTATGGAGGCATTTTCTCAACAGAGGTCCCCTACCCTCAGATGAATTTAGCTTGTGTCTAAAACTATTCAGCAGAGTCCAGGGTGACTCTGTATCCATGTGGCCGAGGTCGTGCTTGAATTCCTGCACCTCCAGCCTCCACCTCCCAAGAGCAGAGATTACAGACATGCACCACATTTAAAAGAAAAAATTGCCTCCTTGTATGTGCATACAGACACGTGTTACTGCCCGCTGCCTGCAAAGGCCACAGGAGTGTATCATGAGCAAGAGTTAGAGTTGGTTGTGAGCCACCGTATGGATGCCGGGAATCAAACCTGGAGCGGCCAGTGCTCTTTTCTCCCGAGCCATCTCTCCAGTCCCTGTCAGTTATTAATTTATTTGTTGTCACCTCATCTGTCACACCGTATGCCCCCGTGTGTCATCTGAGAGACTCAGCTTTTATTCATTTTAACAGGGTGTGGCTTCCCACCCCCCATTCCCACCTTAATGATGGTGTGGTGGACTATTACTCACAAAAGCACAGGTTGTCATTTAAGTCCTTTACTCTAGGAAAAGGGGGCGTTTGTTTGGTCAGGGGCCATGCGGGAATGTAGGGAAAGGATAAATATGGCATTGCTTTGCCTAACTCGAGATGAAAGTCGGCCACTGAGTTACAGGAATCATCGGGATCAGGAAAGTCAGGGAGTCTTTTGATTTTTTAGAAAAGGGAATTTGCTTAGGGTAAGTAAAGTCACGCATTTGCTCTTGAGAGTGAAAGTGGCTGTTTCTTAATTCCGTCACATGGCTTCCACTTGACCAGCCACCGTCCCTTCAGATTAGCGTGGAAAGTTGTTTTCAGTATGGTGCCCTCTCTTGCTTGTTCAACCACGTGTAGATGACAACGTAAAGCTCTAAACCTTAATGCCCGCACAGCCTCGTCTTCCACTCCGTCTCGCGGGCTATTTCTTCCACAGTTGCTCCTTCCCGTGTGCTGGGTTGGGCTGTTTGCTGTTTGCTGGCCGCAGCCAGCGAGCTCCACTCCTGGGTCCTCGTGACCTTACCTCCCTCTGGGGTTCTCAGCAAGGCTCCCTGCTGTAAGGGCTTTCCGTGTGTCATATCGCCTGCTGTTCTCTCTCTCTCTCTCTCTCTCTCTCTCTCTCTCTCTCTCTCTCTCTCCCTCCCTCCCTCCCCCCCCCCCACCCCCTCTGCACTACGTGAGGTCATTGGTTACTGAGGTCATTGGTTACCTTGCTCAGGTCCTAAAGCAGTGGCAAGGGCGGGTAAGATAGTGCTTCCTACCCGCCCTCGCCCAGCTCAGGGTTTGCTGAGATTAGCGCGTGATACACCAGAGTCCGCCCGTAAACATAACACTGTCAGTAGTTTTGCATGCTTATCAATTTGATAACGAATCCCACTCTTTCTCTACGCCACTGGTTCTCAGTCTTCCTAATGCTGTGTGCGGCCTTTAATACCTCACGTCGTGGCAACCCCCAACTGCAAAATTATTTTTGCCACTACTTCTTAACTGCGATTTTGCTACCTTAATGTGAATATCTGATGTGTGACACCACCCCACACCCCAAAAGGGTCTCAACCCACAGGTTGAAGACCGCTGCTCTGGGTGCACTTCACATGTGTAGTTGCCCTGTCCATTGCCTCATGGTAACTTAGGTTCCTAGCTAAGCCAGGGTTACAATTGGCCCACTGTTGCTTCCTGAGCTTGGCACCAGTGATAAGTTAAGGACAGCCAGTGCCATTGCTTCAGCAGCTTAGCACAGACCTTCCATGGCATCTCTTGAGGGTCCACTATTGGCACCATCAAAGCCTGACTAGAACAACTTGGAATTGTTGTCCTTTGGAGCCTACAAGCAGCTTAGGTTTATAGTCAGTGGGAAAAGCTACATACATGTTGTTGAAAGTGAGACTCTGGTTAACCTGGGCATATATCCGGAGGTGCAGTCTTTAAGGAATTACTGTGCCAGGTGGACATGAGATCGTATACATTCTGTTCTTGGGTCTGAAACGTATTTCAGAATCCTTACGGGCCCCCACATGAGCCTCATCCATGGTAGTTAGTTTTTGTTGTCCAGGAAGTGAAGACTGACCAGTGTGCCTTCGACAGGTAGTTAACGTAACTGCCTTCTGGGGTGAAGTTAACTTTCCCCCTGTCCTTTTTCAAATCTTGGGGGATGCACAAAAGATGAGAAGTGCAGATGAAATACACCAGTAGGCCTGGTCATGTAGCTCAATTGGGAGAGTGCTTGCCTGGGAACTCAAGGTCCCGGGTTCAATCCCCAGCCCTGCAGTAATTATGTTTATGTTTGACAGGGTCTGTGTGCACCTCTATACACATGCTATCATCTGGTTCAGGTGCCACTGCAGGGGACTAGCCAGTAGAGTCCTTATGGTATTGGGCGGGGATCCATCATTGAATGTGTAAGGTTGGAAGCAGGCTGTGAGCCTGGCGACCTTGTCTGACTTTCATAATCTTAAGTGTTGCCTTACTTCCCCATTAATGATTGGAAGTTTCCTTGCTGATTAATCTGTGCCTTGGGGTTATTGACAAATAAGAAAGCACTTGTGATTTCATTACCTGCAGTCCCCATAGACAGAACAATGTTATCAGCTATGCACTTTTGCTTCCTGCTTGCACAGGGTTTACCTGACTGTAACTAAACCTGTTTGGTTCATCACCAGAATCATTACTTTCGACTTTGTGTCAGAGCTGGAATTTGGAAATAAGTGATTAGGATAAAAGGAAAGGAGCTGCAGAGGTGGCTGGAAGAAAGGTTAAGAGTACCCCTTCCTGCAGAAGACCCTCTAACAGTTGATATGTCTGTCCATTTCCAGAGGATCTAACACCCTCTTCAGGCCTCTGCAGGCCCTGCACGCATGCGCACGATGCACAGACATACACGGGCAAGCAAAACATCCATACACATAAGATAAAATAGAAATTTAAGTTGTAACAAACCATAAATTCTGCTTTCTGGATTTTATCAGACATTGTTTAACAACATTGTTTAACTGTTTACTTTGTAGACCCCACTAAAGAAAACCAAGGCCCTCATCGGAGAGAAGGGGATGACTTTCTCCAGCGCTGTAAGTTTAGAAGCCAATGTGATGTCGTTAGATATCATATCACAACCCAGAAAGAAACCTCATGTTTGAGTTCTAGTGTGGTTTATGTGGGTAGATTTTTGCTTTTGTGTTGTTTTTTTTTTATTTTGTTTTGTTTCTGTTTTTTAATGAAATACCCAGTCTGAAGAGTTTTATTTTTAATTGAAATGATAAATTGCTGATTTTTATTTTTATTCTTTTTGAAACAAGGTCTCGCTATGTAGTTCTGGCTGTCCTATAACTCACTCTGTAGACCAGGCTAGTCTTGAACTCACAGAGATATGTCTGCCTCTGCTTCCCAAGTGCTGGGATTGAAGGCATGTGCTGATATACCTGATTAATTGCTGGTATTTTCTAAGCTACAGTGCTACATAACTTGGGAATGTTATTGAAGTCCTTAGTGTTTGAGGGTTGAACCTCGTACAAACCAAGAGCATTTATGCTGTGTAAGTTGCTACAGAGTAAGAGCTTCCTGAGCCCTGCTGGCTAACCCTGACAAAGGTCGTGGTACCCAGAACACACACACACACACACACACACACACACACACACACACACACACACACACACACACAGCCTGCACGGAGTCAGAGATCCCAAAGCAGACCTCACCTCACACAAAACTCTGTAAGCGATGGCGTGGTGGCCTCGCACCAGGAGACACACCGAACGGAAACACAGTGCCGTGCTCCGGTTTAAGCATAGACTCAGCAGCCAGACTGCCTGGTTCTGAATACACTTTTATTTCTTTATTCGCCTGCTCTTAACTCCCTTCTGGATTTTGGTTTCCCCACTTTAATTGAAGTTGGTACAGTCCCCAGGGTCACTGGGACTCCACGAATCAGCACATGATGGATGAGGTCACGGCAAGTTCTTCGTGAATTAGGTGTTGTCCACAGAGGGAGTAATTGAAGGGAGGAAGAGTTCATTTTAACCTGGAAAACTAAGTCCAACTTAAAATAGAACCCAGTGTGGTGGTACGCGCCTCTAATTCCAGCACTCAGGAGGCAGAGACTGGGAGATCTCTGTGGGTTCAAGTTCCAGGCCAGCCTGGGGTTACATAGTGAGACTTTAGAGAAGAAAGAAAGAAAGAAAGAAAGAAAGAAAGAAAGAAAGAAAGAGAGAGAGGGGGGGGAGGGAGGGAGAGAGAGAGAGAAAGAGAGAGAGAGAGAGAGAGGGAGGAAGGAAGGAAAAATATGGAAGAACAAAAAGTTCCATTTAGCAGCAAAAAATTCACGCTAGGAACAACAGGTAGGTGGCCAGAAATGGCTATGACTTCTTCACGTAAGCCAGGATAGTGGAGCACGCCTTTAGCCCTAACACTGGAAAGCACAGGCAGGCAGATCTTTGTGAGTTTGAGGCCAGCCAGGGCTACATAGTGAGATCCTATTGCAAAAATAATTAATTAAATAAATAAAATTATACAAGCCACAGTACTTTTTTGAGAAAATGCTTGCTGTGTTGCTAGACACATCATTTCTATGTAAAGACGCTGTTATAAAATATACTTCTAATTAAAGTTTTAAGACTTTTTGTCAAGACCCAACTAGATGATTCTAAATCTAGGTAAGAATAGTCAAGATAGTATTTCTTGTTTGGTGCTGGGGATTGGTACGAGGACATCAGACATGCTGTGTACACGCTCGTCCAATGGATTAGACCCAGGCCCAAGGTCAGTTGGGTTTTGTCAGCACCAGAGAGGAAACCCTTTAGTGCAGTACTAAGATGAGATATAAAACTTCAGTAATAATGTGGCACTGACCATAAAAGGTCAAAGAGCAGAAAGGGAAATGTTCTAGTTTCCTTTCTGCTGTGGTAAAACCCTCTGACCAAAGGCAGCTTGGGGCAGAAAACTTTTATTAGGTACACATATGGTCACAGTTCATAACTGAGGGACGTCCAGGCCGGACTCAAGCAGAAACCAGAGAGGAAGACTGCCTGCTGGCCTTGTGGGCTCTGTTGCAAGCCCATGCTTAACTGACTCAAGGCTTTTATTACTGTTTGTTTGTTTTGTTTTCCCTGTGTAGTCCTGGCTGCATTGGAACTTGCACTCTAGATCAGGCTGGTCCCAGACTCAGAGATGGACCTGCCTCTGCCTTCCAAGTGCTGGGACTAACGGTGTGTGTTACCTCGATGGCTTATTTAGCTTTCATATACAATCTGGTACCAACTGCTCAAGAATGCTGTCACCCACAACAGGCATGGCCCTCCTGCATCAATTAACAATCAAGGCAGTCCCCCGTAGACATGCCCACAGGTCAGTTTGATCTGGACAGTTCCTCAGTTGAAACTCCCACTTTGGGCGACTCTAGGCTGCACCAATTCAACAGTTCAAGCTGCCGAGGCCAGGCAAGAAGAACGGTCAACATAGAAATTGTAGAAGTCGGGGCAGGAAAGGAGGTTCCGCAGTTAAAGCTGCTTGCTGAACAATCCTGAAGACTGGCGTGTAGCATCAACCGTTAGCAGGCCGATGGCCCCACTGTGAGAGTGTCACCCTCTCCTAGCTTCCATGTTTGCACCCCCACACAAGTGACAGACACTCATAAAGACACGTAAATATGCGTACAGAACTAATGTATTTTAAAGTGAAAACTTAAAAAGAATTGCAAAGGACGAATGACATATGACTTAAAGGGGGAAGGGGAGGAGTTGATTGTTGTGTGGAGACAATCACCCTCACGAGTATCTTAAAGTGCCAGTCAGAACTGGAGGCTTAGCTCAATGGTGGAACATGTGTGTAACATTTGCTCGGTCCTGATTTTTAAGTCCAGGCACCAAAGGGGGAGAAAAGGTTAAATCCAACTTGAAAAGCAGAAAAACAGCAGCAAAACCAAATTTAGTACTTACGGCGACAACGCTAACATGGATCGCGGATGGTGGGTTTTTATGTAGGCGTCCAGAAGTGATGGGTTTAATTGTGACATATGTATCCAGTTCCACCTCCTCTCTCCCTGCCTCCTGGTCCCCTCTCCTCAAGTAGCAATTAGTTTACTGACTTTACTTTTAATCTGCTGTGTTGTCTCTGACGAGTGACTTCAAGCGGCTCTGGTGTGTGTCATGTGTAAAGAACGATCTCTGCTCAGTGAGAGGCTGGAATGAAAACCGAGCGTTAAGTGCCTTCCTCTTCCCTCTCAGTGAATCTTACCCTCTGCCTCCCACCCGCTCTCTAGTATGTGCCCAGTGCGCTCTGCTGCCCCAGCAGAGCCAGCATCTTGACTGGGAAGTACCCACACAACCATCACGTCGTCAACAACACTTTGGAGGGGAACTGCAGTAGCAAGTCCTGGCAGAAGATCCAGGAGCCATACACCTTCCCAGCGATCCTTAAGTTGGTGTGCGGCTATCAAACCTTTTTTGCTGGGAAGTATTTAAATGAGGTATGTTGAACGATCTTTTCCTTTCTTACAACAGCATTTAAAATAGGAAGTAATTTATCTCCTGATAATCATTTTTCTCCTTGGTATCAATTCAAGTCGCACTATTCAAGGGTTTGGTTCTAAGTAGCTTTTTGCTGATCTGCCCACTAATTGGACAAACACATTATGTGCCTGGCTCTGTGGTTACTTTTTTCCCACACAGCCTCCACCACATCTAGTTACAAATTGTCCTAAGTGTTAGGACCCCTTCCCCTCCCCCGTCTTCATTTGGGATTCTTCTGGTCATGTGGCTGTCACAGTGGCTTTGTTCCATTTCCCCTTTTCCAGTGTCAAGGGGGAGGGGCTAGACGATTTGCTTAGGTCTCTTAGAATCATCTCTGAAGTAGGACAATTCAATGTACAGCTCATGTTTTGACCTGCAGAGTGAGGACAGACTAGAAGTGAGACCAGCCTGTGGAGAGGACAGTGCCCCATGGGCTGTGAGGCTGTGGCTGGGCGGTTGATGCTGGCCTCGTGGGCCTGCATGGGGTGTGGTGCCTCACTGTGGCCTGCCATTCAGGGCTTCATAGTCCCAAGTGCACCACCTTGGTCTCAGTTTTCTTAGACTCTGTGCTTAAAGGAATTGTGTATTGGGCGGGGAGGAGAGCTGGGGGTTCTCTCCAGGGATAGTTAAACTGGAGTTTAACCGTCTTTTCCTGTCATAGCTACAGGTCTTCATGTCTCATGAGTTTCCTGTTCTCCTTCCTTCCTGTCATTGGGGGGACTGTGAACTGTGGGCTTGAGGCAAGATGAGTCAGTTTGAAAGAATCATGAGAAGCAGGAAGACGCTCTGTTGCAGGGTCAGGGCAACTCGATGGTCATAAGGGAACTTGGACTACTTTGCATTGACGGTCATTTCAGGGGAACCGTTTAATGCAGACAGTGTTCAGAGATTCCGTTCTGCCTTAAATGGGCAATACTAAAGTGTATTTAGGTAGGGGATAGTGTGCTGTGGTCTCTCCTAATCATTTTACCAAATAAAGTGAGTCTCAGAAGTAGATTTTATCAGGACAACCAAAGCAATAGGCAAGCATCTGGTTCTCTTGGCTGTAAACAGCCAAGTGTCATTTAGATTATTCAGTTGTTCTACGACCCTCACCCATGACTAGGTTCCCTGTAATAGCTAGATGGCAGATGTTGGGCTTAAAGGCCACACGTCTCCTAGAGCTACAGCCAGGGCCACCATAGCAGAGATGCAGCTGTGGCCATTCCATGGTGAGCTTGCCTGGCTGTGTACAAAGCCATCTGCACTGACATCTGAGGTCTGCGGCACTCACATTTCACAAAGACAGCTTTGTACATTTAAATGACTGAATGGCACACTGGCCATTCAAGACAGTGGCAGGCCAGCTTAGCACAGTGACACAGGTACTGACTGCTGAAGAGAGGGCTTGGGTTGCACAGTTCGTTTCTCTTTACCTAGCTTGTATGTTTGGGGAGGTTGTACACCCGTTGTCTCAGGCACTGGTTGAAAGGTTTTCTGTGTTGCCTGTTCCTGTCTGGACTCTAAGGAGCCCTAACACCATGCTCTGCTGTCCTTTCAGTATGGAGCCCCAGATGCGGGTGGACTGGAGCACGTGCCTCTGGGCTGGAGTTACTGGTATGCCCTGGTAAGTGAGTGCTGCGGTAAGAGAGAACTAGACACAGCCCAGAGACACCGAACATGTATCCTCTGACTCAGCCCCATACCGGCACAAGTATTCCGGCAAATGCTTTGCCTCTGTGATGACAGTCACCTGTCCAAGGTGTTTTCCTGCCATTAGTGTTCTGAGCCACGTGATTCCCTCCTGACCCACGTCTGGAAAGCGTTAAAACAGCGTGGATTAATGAAATCCTGCTAGTCTATGATAATGCTCCTCAAACCCAATTCAGTATTGACATGGCAGCTGTCCCCCTCTGTCCTGTCACCTCTAAACCGTGTGCTCAGCCCAGCAGGAGGTCTCACTTTGGCTTTGTACAGTGACTTCCTCCCAAATTTTACTTCCTGTTTCACGTAGGAAAAGAATTCTAAATACTATAACTACACCCTCTCTATCAACGGGAAGGCACGCAGACATGGCGAGAACTATAGCGTGGACTACCTGACAGACGTTCTGGTAAGTTCTGAGGCTCAGGACCCTGCCTCACACAGGACTGCTTGGTCTAGACAGCAACTGAGTCCAATTTGTACCAGCAAACAGAAGTGCACAGTGACCTGGTCTGTCTGCCAAAGAATAGTTCCAGCTTATTAAAGACCTCTAGGCTGTTTTTCTCTGCATGTAAGCCAAGACTCGAATCTCCTATTCTGCAGAGGTAAACGCCTCTGCCTGCAACTGTGGTGTCCTTTACAGGCCTCTGTGGACGAGGCTGTGCGCATGTAAAGCGCCAGAGTCAGGTAGACTCTTCCTGTCCTGACGTGTTTCTAAGGGAAACCTTCCGCTGAGGGCTCATTCACCAAACAGTCTAGCACGTAGCCCAGTAGTGGTTCCCTGGAAAGGGCAAAGCCAGGTCCGTGGAAGGCAACGTCTTCCCGGCTGGGATCTCACATGTGCTGCGGGGCCGTGGTTCTGTACACGCGGTCATTTGTGGTTGAGAATATTCCTTTGGTAGGCACTGGTGGGCGAGATAGTTAGCTTCTGAGCAGAAACCTGAAGATCTGATGTTTGGATGAGGGGTAGGCAGCGTGACTGAGCCTGGTCCTCTTACCATTCCTTAAGGCATCATTACTATACATTAATATTAATATTAAAATGGACAGTTTACTATTCCTTACTACTTGGGGAACATAATCTCTGTGTCTTACAAACTTGAGGTCTCAGTTACTCTCTCGGTGGACTTGTCAAAGCTCAGACCTTGGCATGGTCAGACCTGATGTGTTATACCAGCACATGACCACGAAGTGAATATGTCTGGGACTGGTGTCCACGCTGACCCTGCGTGCTCTCCGTCTACCAAGAGCAGCTTCCCTATTGGATGCACAGTTGCTAGGCAGGGGTAGGCGATGACAGCTCTCTGTGTGTGTCAGGCCAATCTCTCCCTGGACTTCCTGGACTACAAGTCCAACTCTGAGCCATTCTTCATGATGATCTCCACTCCAGCGCCCCACTCACCGTGGACAGCCGCACCTCAGTACCAGAAGGCTTTCCCCAATGTCATCGCACCGAGAAACAAGAACTTCAACATCCATGGGACGGTAGGTCCTCTGATCCTTCAAGTAAGCCGCTCTCACTGTAACCTGCTGGTCAGGAAGCTTCAAGCCTTGGAAGGGGGTTCCTTTGAGCTCTCCTGGAGGGACTGTTGTACCTGTCCCTAGTACAACAGATGGTGAAATGTTTTTCAAGATACAGATAAAGTCCCTACCACACATCCAGTGGGCAGCTAGAAGAGATTCCTAGGAACGGTAAAGGCGCTGTCGCTCCCGATTGACTGTGAGCATGTCTCCTACCTCCTCTGTTCTAGAAGAAGCTAAGCCAAGCCCCTAGGGACATTTGCACTTGCAGCAGCCTTGGTGACTCTCACCTAAGGCATACGATGGAAAGGGGAGGCACAGCACAGTGTGGAGGTGGCAGGGTGCATGATTAAATGCCACAGCTCAAGCAGGGGCCTCTTCAGTTAACACCGCTTGTCCCTTAAATTCGCCTAATAAGCCATAAGTCCACATATGAAGGTTCTTTCTCCCTTAAACAGAAGTCAGATTTTCAACAACAGAAACATCCCCACACGCCATTCTCTCCTTCCGTTCACTGTCTCCCAAACTGTGTTCCTTAGTTTGTTTTGTGAGTCAGTCTGTCTCTGTGTCTGTCTGTCTGTCTGTCTGTCTGTCTGTCTGTCTCTCTCTCTCTCTCTCTCTCTCTCTCTCTCTGTAGACCAGGCTGGCCTCAAACTCACAGTGGCCTTCATGCCTTTGCCTCCTAACCTCTGGGCTGGGATCAGAGGTCTGTGCCTCCTCAGTCAGACAGTTATGCTTCCCTTGGCTAAGGGTGTAAGCAGGTCTCCACTGCTTGGGTCTTACCTAGAAGTCACGAAGCTCATATTGATTCAGACCCAGAAGCATCAGTCTCTGCCTGTGCAATGAGCCAGATGCTTGCCCTCCTGTTGCCCTCCTAAGGTGGCAGGTCTCGAGCCTTTGATTACGGTAATGATTAAAATGTAGAGATACAGCTGGTGTACTCTGTGCCACAACTCAGGCATGTGCTTATTAAATCAGGTTGAGAAGCTGATTTTAAACTAGTGGACTGGTCTCAATTTTGTGTTCCACAAAGAGTTACTGGAAACATTTTAATATTTCAGTATTATTGAGGGCAGCAATACTGAAATCCTTGGGTTAGATAAGTGACCACAACAAGAAGTTCCGGTCACATGTGAGCTGATAGGAGCCTCCAACAGGAGGGTTTAAGAACAAATTTCTAAAGCCTATTAACCAGAGAGCAGTTGGAGAAATGTAGTTTTATTGTGAGTGCATGAAGAGCTGATGGCATCTGGAGGTCTTTTTGTCACTAAATTGTGGCTTTTATGTAAATAAAAGGACCCTCCAGAACTGGACTTGAAGGAGGTTTTGTTAATTTTTTAAGATTTCGTTTTTAGTTTTAAACGTTCGTGTATGTGTCTTGTCTTTGGTGTGGTTTGTTTGTGTGAGCGCAGTACCCAAGGAGGCCAGAAGAGGGCCCAGTTGCTCTAGAACAGGCAGTTGTAAACTGTCCCATGAGGTGTGGGTGCTGGGAACCAAGCTTCTACACTCTACTATTCCAGAATGTACAGAACTTGAAGCTTTAAATTCGAGTACAGGATTTTCCCCCAGGGATACCAGTCCCTTGAGTTGACAGATCAGTGGAAAGCAGGGGCTCACAGGCAGAATAGAGAGGGGTAAGTTAGTACTTGCCCATTTGTAGCCGTAGTTGATGTAGGATCAGAGTTACCAACTGAATCTCACTTTAGCTCGGTGGCGGGAGGGGGTGGGGGGTGCTCACTAGAGTCTCTGATCGCTGCAGCCAACAGAAGAATGTCACGGTGCTTCCCAGTAGAGGCTGGTGGAGAGATGGCATTCATCTGCGAGGCAGCTAGGCCGCTGTAGGAGCACAGGAGAAGGCAACCTGGCATAGTCTAGCATGGCTTCAGTAGTTCTAGGCAGTCGGCTAACGGGTGAATGATCCTTTGTCTTACGGACTCTAGGGATCTCTGCTGTGACCGTGGTGACTTGCTGTTAACGACTGTTTCTTCTGAATCCTAGAACAAGCACTGGTTAATTAGGCAAGCCAAGACTCCCATGACGAATTCCTCAATAAAGTTCTTAGATGACGCCTTCAGAAGGAGGTAAGCACTGCTACTCCACTCGCTCGCTCACAGTGTGGGGCTCTGTTGTCAGACATCTGTCCTGAGCCAAAGAAAAGCAACTCAGTGGGAAACACGCTGTGGGGCCTGCCGCCTCAGAAGCACGCAGAAAGCCTTATGTTCAACTGCACAAGGTACCCTTGGACCCCAAGGTTGACTAAGCCATCCATGGGAAGACCTGGTAAAGAATATGACAAACTGGAATTATTTGCTTGAGAATTTCCCCATGCTTAAAGAAAAGGTTATATAAAAATCAGCCCAAATATTGAAGAAAGTATTTAAATTTGATGTTTGGAATTTGCAGGGCGTGATATGTCAATTTTTAAAAGTTCACTGCTTGCTTTTAGACTGTATTGAATTTGGACCAGAGGTCAGTAAACATTTTTTGTAACACCAGATAATAATAAAGTAAATGTTGTAAGACTGCAGGCATGTGTCCCAAAACAAAGGCAGCCTTAGGCAATATGAGAATATTGCTATGTGCCAATAAAACTTTATAAAAACAGACAATAGACAAAACCAACTTTGGCCTTCCTGCCTATAGGCCAGTGCCTAGTATTCGGACTGTTAAACAATAGTGCAGTCTGTAGTACTCTGTTCTGAATTACCATCTTCCCTTTCTGATTAGCTCTGTTCTCACACAGCAAGCTGTGAACAGTAAAACTAGCGCATTCTTTGGAAACAGACTTGGTGAAGTACTTACTGTGCTGTGGAATTTGCAGTGATGGAGTCTAGGGGACAGAGTTGAGCATTAGCTGTCTGCTTTACCGGGATGAGTGTTTCTGTGCTGCCATTGCCCCTGACGTCTGTCATTTCCATCCTGTGTCTTCCAGGTGGCAAACTCTGCTCTCAGTTGACGATCTTGTGGAAAAACTGGTGAAGAGATTGGACTCGACTGGCGAGCTGGACAACACGTACATCTTCTATACCTCAGACAATGGCTACCATACAGGTGAGCAGCAGGCAGGATGTGTGCTGTCACACCCTCAATCAAGCACTCTACAGCTGTGCACTCACCAGGCCGAGGCTCTCATCTCAGGACTCCCCAGGTAGAAAGCATTTGCACACAAGAAGCCAGGTTTCATAATTCGCTGTTTGAGATGCTAAGCTAGCTGATCTCAGGCAGGAGCACAGAATCATTTGTGAAGTTAGAGACAGCTGTAGGAAAAGTCTGTAGGACAAGTGGAACTTAGGGAATGTGTTGTTGTAGATGGGAAACAAAGTTTTCTTGCAAGCACAGTTTTATTATTAATCTTGTAATTTGGGGAGTGCTTTAGCCCTCGAGTTTGAGGCCAGTCTGGTCCGCATAGATCCTGCCTCGTTGTGGTAGGGAGAACCAACAAAAAACCATCTTCCCGCTCAAGTTTTCAGCTGCAGTGTTCTTCCTGCCTTCAGAGTGTGTGTGTGTGTGTGTGTGTGTGTGTGGTGGGGCGCTGTGGGGGAGGCAGGTGGGATCTGCAGTGCTGACATTTAGACTGAGGCCCTTGTGCACGCTCGGCAATGCTCTACTGCTGAGCTATATCCCCAGCCTTTGGGTGTTTGATCAGGGTCTTGCTTCATCTCTTAGGTTGGCCTTAACCTCATGACCCTGATGCCTTGGCCTCTAGAGTCTTGGGATTATCGAGTACCATGGGGTCTGGCTGTTTTTCTAAAGGTTTTGAAGCACTCACAGGCACTTATGAGTCCACACATGTTTCCAGGCCCATGTAATTTATCAAGCAGATAGTCTTGAATTTTGAGTGCCTCTAAGTCTCGGGTGCTACTGATCTACTGAGAAGAATGCCTCTTATCCTCACAGCAGTTCTTATTCTGGCTTGGCTAACTACTGTCTTGTGAGGCCTTGCTTGCTCATTCCCACCCAGTATAGCCTGGGAGTGGGAGCTGAGACCTGATGTGGGCGACCTTCAGGCCAGCAGGCTGCCTCAGTGGTGCAGAATTGCACCAAGCATCTCAAGTTGTGAGGCCCACCGTGTCTGGCTGTCTCACTTGGGGTACCAGTGTTGATGGGTGGGTCATGGGGTCTAACCTGGTCCCTTCTATAAACCTGTCCTTGTGATTCCCTCTGCAAGCTAAAACTTCCTCAGACTGAACTTGGCCAGCCGTTGACACCCATGCTCTGTCCTTCCTTATTGGTCTGTTGAATTCCTCAGGTTTGTCCTCATTCTGTGGCCTGTCACTACAGGGCCTCAGGGGGACAGGGTACGTTCCTCCCTTATTTGGCACTGTCCTGGGTGACACCATCTGCCCGGATCTGGACACATACACATAAATGAGTGTGTATTTGTCTTTCATTCCTTTCCAGATATTATTTTTTCTTCATTTGTCCTGTTTAGAACAGATTCTTCTTAGTTATTTATCTAGAGGAGGTAAGCTCATTATTTTTCCTGCCCTGTATTGAAAAGAAACCTAGGCAAGGGTTAGTTTTCTGTTACAAAACTAGAGTTAAGGGGCTGGAGAGATGGCTTCTGGTTCAGTAGAGTGCATCCAAAGGACCCGAGTTCAGTTCCCATGTCAGTGCCCATGTCAGGTGCCTTAAGGCTGCCCATAACCAGCTCTGGGAGACCCAACACCTCCTTCTAAACCTCCTGATGTACATTAAACACACACACACACACACACACACACACACACACACAGAGAGAGAGAGAGAGACAGAGAGACAGAGAGAGAATACATGAGTAAAAAATAAATCTTAAAAGCCAATTAAGACATCTTAGTGTTTCAGCACCTCAGTGGTGTGTGTGCCGCACGCTGTCCTGGCTCTGTGTTGACTCCGTGTGTTTTGTTGCAGGGCAGTTCTCTTTGCCAATAGACAAACGACAACTCTATGAGTTTGATATCAAAGTTCCACTGTTGGTTCGAGGGCCTGGGATCAAACCAAACCAGACAAGCAAGGTAGGTGCCCAATGGCAGCTGATCCTGTATATGTGGCATGTGGCTCGAGAAAGTGGCTGTCCCTCCTGGAGAGGAAGGCTGGCCACATGCTCTTCCGTGTGTGAACCTTGGAAAGAGTGGCCTGTTTCTCCTGCAACTGTCTGCTGCCCCCTGTGAATTTCCACTCACGTGGTTCATTTCAAGATGTACTTCCAGCACTAGTGACTCTCATCAGAATCACTGCCTGAAACTGGTTTTTCCTAACAGTTTTCATGTGTGTTCTGTGTATGGATGTAGGCGGTTACATGCATATGTGTGTACATGTATATGAATACATGTAGAGGCCCAAGGTAGGAACTCAAGAAGAACAAAG
This sequence comes from Rattus norvegicus, assembly GCF_021556685.1. Classification (NCBI taxonomy): domain Eukaryota; kingdom Metazoa; phylum Chordata; class Mammalia; order Rodentia; family Muridae; genus Rattus; species Rattus norvegicus. The sequence continues at coordinate 66,619,789 of NC_141540.1, forward strand.
AGAAAGGGTCTTAACCAATTTTCATTGGTTAAGAAAATGTCTTCTTGATCTCAGTGATCACCCTTCATATTGACTCACAAATGGACATTGGTTCGTGAGAGGCAGTTTGCTGGGGCCCTCTCAGGTAGCAGACCACGCCACCCAACACTCCTCTCTCCATCTGCTTTGCTTGTTTATATGAACCCTAAGGGGAGTAGCTTGTGAACCTCACCATGTCCTGAACTTGCAGACTCTTACTTCCCAAGTTCCTGAGTCCACACATCAGGAGAGCATACTGTCTCGGAATTTCCCCTTCCTGACATAAGCCTTTCTGGTCCCCTTCTGGCTTGTGATACTCATCATCCTCTGTCGCCCCCATTGGCTGTCTCATTGGAGTACTTTGTTCATAGAGGTGCTGGCCACCTTGATCCTAAACACTTTTCCCTACTGGTCAGGAGATGACAGTAGGAAATCCCAGCTCTGTCTTCTCTCTTCTTGATTCAATACCAACACCTAAGCTCTGAGATCAGAGAAGAGGAACAAACACATAATTGGATTTAAAACTGCAAGATGACCCAGGCATCTGGGTAGTGGGTGCTCTGGGCAGCCTGTGTTTGGTGGTGGGCGCTGGCACTCCTCACTCCTCACCTTTCTCTACTTCCTGTCCCAGCGCTCTTGGTGCTTCACTGTTAAAGTGTCCCAGAAAGATACAGCGGCCTTCAGAGCTGTCATCTGAGTTACATTTGCTCCTAAGGCCCATGTTCCACCACACGTTTGGCACTTTCTGAACAGGTCTATCCTTCCAAAGCAGGCTGGCCGGGAAGTCAGCAGATCCTAAGTGTGTACCTTCCTGAGGTTTTTACCTGAGTGCAAAGTCCATATTAGCAGGCGGTGCACTTCTGAGGAACATGGAGCCTTGGGACTGCATGTTCTGTCAGCTGTGGGAGGAACAAGCCATTCTTCTCAGTAGCTTAATCACGCCAAGTATACGGTACAATTGGAGGCCTCGCCTCTCCTAAACAACTGAAATGGTGTCTAGTTCATCAGAGCTAGTCCATAGCAACAGGTGGTGGTCTGAGTGCTGTGTGAATAACTCATCCAACCTCCAGAACCCACCAGGTCCCATGGCCCCATGCTACCCAGGAAGAGCCTGTGGGAGTGAGTGAATTGGTTTATCTAAACTCATAACTGAAAGCAGCAGAGCCCTGCTTTAGAATTCAGTCATGTAGCTGAGCCCACCCTCCCTGTCAGCTAGTGTCCATCCAATGCCTTATGTTGGCATTGCACACCCGGACTCCTGGGCGTAGCAGGGAGCAGCAGGGGAAGGTTAATTCATAGTCCTGTGTCAGGGAAGCTTAGCTACAGCAGGAGAGGTCTGGGCTTTGGAGCACAGACAACAATGTTGAGAAGGATGAGTTACCCAGTCTGTGTGTCCAGCACCCAGCAGAGCAATGAGAAGGAAAGATGTTAGAACCAGACAGCAAAGGGCAGGAGGCAGCATCTGCGGTAACCACTCTCCCCTCTTAAGTGGACCGTCTCTCTCTTCCTGGCCTTCTCTCCTCCTGGCCTTGATATGATTGGCGGCTTCTGACTGAAATGCTCTCTCAGCCCCTCAGCCTGCTTGTCCTTAAAGGCTCTGGCTTGGGGTTCCCCTAGGATGTGTCTTCACACTCTCCCCATGTGTGATCCATCTCACTCTCAGCTGGCTTCACATCCTGCTGAGTTTACTTCTTGTTCTTCTGCAATACCCTAAAAAGAGGGGTGCTCTAAACATGGACCACCTCACCCTCTACCCACAATGGGGTGCACCCACATTGGTAAAACAGACTTTGTAGTAAGTAGAGTCAGGACTGTCAAGAGCTGTGTCTGTCATTACGGTGGGTGTTCTGCCACACTTCCTGGGCTCACAGGTGTAACATATACTGGTGTACATTAGAACCAATCACCAACATACCAGAGATCCTTCATATCAGATATTTACATTATAATTCATAATATTGGCAAAATTACAGTTAGCAACATAACTAAGTAGCAACAAAATTTTATGGCTAGGGGTCACCACAACATGAGGAATTGTATTAAAGGGTCACAACATTAGGAAGGTTGAGAACCATTGCCCTAGAACTATAGTAGAAGTACTTACAAGCCACCCCCTGTGGATTCTAGGAAGTGAACGCAAGTTCACTGGAATATCAGCCAGTGCTCTCGGCCATTGAGCCATCTCTCCAGCCGCCTTCATCTCTACTTAGTGTAACTGGGTGATGCCCGGCTTCTTCCTAGGTACAGAAGCTAAGGGTAGATCCGCCTACAGCAGCTCAGCCTTTGCTGATGCTAGACTCTCTCAGGTGCTCATAGCTCTTCTGGCAAATGGACCCTTTGGTGCCTTCTGGGGTGCTATGCGACTTGCCTGCAGTAGCCCTACATGGGGTCCTGGATTCTGAGGTGCTGTATGCCATGACTTAGGTGCCCTCCTTGGTTGGTTAATATCAGTGCTTTAGTGTCTGGAAGCCTGGTGAGAGGACTCACCTTCTTTGCACAGCTAATCAGAAGCCCATATGAGGCCAAGGGTAGACAATTCCCACTTGACTTTTCTGCTCATAATCTCTAACCACATAAGGTCTTCTTAATTCCAGCCCTATTTAGAGAAGACGTGTGTGTGTGTGTGTGTGTGTGTGTGTGTGTGTGTGTGTGTGTGTGTGTGTGTGTGAAGAAAGTATCCTGAGGACACGCACTGTGTGTTTGTAGTGACATGGTTTGTACCAGAACCGCCATGCTTGTCCGTGAGCCAGAGGCATTAGACAGGGTCTCCTATCATGCAGCCCTGGTGTTTAAAAGGAGTTTTGGAGAGACTAATGATCACTGTTTTCATTCTGGGTTTTTCTAGCGTTAGCACGTACAGTTTGTCTTGTACCTTGCTTTGACTCCCCAGTACCTATGGCTCAGGATCCTCCGCTCACCTCCTGGACCCTCGAGTCTCGAGTTTCTCCTGTGCTGATCTCTCCCTTAGGCACATCCACTTACCAACTGTGAGCCAAGCTGCTCAGCTCACCCGGGGCTCTTAAAAGAAGGAAACCGACCCCCCGTCTGTGGGTCTGGTTAATCTCTGGAGACAGCTCTGGTGCATTTCCAGTGACATACGGACTGCTGCCCCTGAATGGTCCCCATGGAACAGTGACCCACGACAGCTGCCGAGACGCACTAATAGATTCAGAGGCAGGCTGTGTGTCACTGGCTGTCAGCCTGGCCAGCAACACCCTGCTCCTGCTGTCAGACGGGCCCTTCCAATTTGGTTTTAAATTAAAAATGACAGTTACTTGATCTTTTCAATCTCCCTGTTTGTCTGCCTAAAGAAAGTCTTCTCCATGTTTCAAAGCCGTACTCTGTGTGTAACACACCGGCCAGAGGACAGCCTATCGTGTCCTTGAGAGCTATTCACTGTGTTCTCAGGACAAGGGGGGTTGTTTTTGTTTTTTGATTTTGGGGTTCTTTGAAATAGGGTCTCACTGCCTCTCCCTGACTGTCCTGCCCCGACTATCCTGGAACTCACGGTGTGGACAAGGCTGGTGTCTCCCAAAAGGCCTCCTGCCTTTGCCTCCCAAGAGCTGGGATAAAAGACCTGAGCCATCATGCCTGATTTCTCAACTTGTTTTTTGAGCCAAGGGCTCTCTAGCCTGGAGCTCACTAAGTGCCACATAAGCAGGAGAAGCTGAGTTTGTTTCTCAGAACCCACTTGAGAAACGCCTGTGGTTCCAGCACAAGGGAGCCAGGAGCCAGAGGCTCTGTGAGACTGGTCAGCCTCCCTCTGCTATCAGTAAGCCAGCCATGAGAGGCTCTGTCTTAGAATGACACCTGAGGTCCTCAGGCTTATGTGTGTGTGTGCGCGCGCACACACACACACACACACACACACACACACAATTTAAAGGTCTTTTTACATTAAAACTGTCGTAGTCCCCATTGTATTTAAATGGAAGCACGCTGGTTTAGGTCCTTAGAAGTAGTGTACACAGAAGGAAAGCCATCTTCTAAACCAAGAGAATATAGGTTGAGGTGAAAATGTAAAACTTTTATTTCTGGTTTCTAGAATGTTTGTCTTAATATAGATAAGTAGATAAAGTTATTTTATTAAGTGTATGTGTGTGCATGCATGTGTCATGGTGTGCATGTCAGGGGACAACTTGTGGGGAGGGGTTGATACTCTCCTTCCACTATGTGGGACCCAGGATTGAATTTATGTCATCAAGCTTAGTGACTTTTAACCTCTGGGCCATCACACAAGCCCTAGAGTGTTTTCATTAAAGCAGGGTTTTGTGCTATTTAAGGAAATTAACTGATCAATTAGAGTGAGTTTTCTGCAGCCTTCACAGCCTACTGCAAGACCAGGCAGGTGTGGAACACACCCGTAATCCAAGCATTGAAAAGGCTGAAGCAGGAGGATCATGAGTGTGAGCTAGCCTGGGCTACATGGCATACCCTGTTTAAAATAAACTAGGGACAAAGTAGTAATATTGTCACTTTGAAGACTATAACATGAGCTCATCTTCCTTGGTTTGTTTATGGGTGGGGCAGCCTGGTCTACATAGTGAGTTAGTTCCAGAACAGCCAGGGCTACATAGAGAGACCCTGTTGAGGGAGGGAGGGAGAGAGGAGGGAGGGAGAAGACCTTGTGGGCGCTGTGTGCCAGTGATGCATTCACATACATGCAGGCATTTTTACACTCAATAACACATAAATAGTGTCTCTTCTCTCTGCACACACGCCCTTTGTCTCTTTCTCGCTCCCTCACTTCCCCCATTCCCTTTTCCCCATGGCAACTTGCCAGCCCTCCATCCTTGGGGCCAGCGAACTCACCCACCTGAGAGCAGCGTCCCAATAAGCCTTCCTTTATATATAGTATATAATAATAAATAATATTTTATATAATTATATAATAATAAAAGTACGTGCATCTTTAAAAAATGTTAAGGAATGCATGTACGGTCAGATTTAATCACAAATGTGAATGCCCCAAGTAGGAGAACAGTTGACACGCAGGAGGAGTCCCTGTGCCCTGTGTTCACAATGAGAAAATTACAGAGGCTTCTCACGTGGGCCTGGGAAGTACAGCGTTCCACGGGATTGGTGTGACCCATGAGCCCGTGTGCTGAGCTGTAGTTGGGTGGGAGAGGAGCATGAGACCAGCTGGGCCTCAGGCAGTTTGCTTCACTCACGCAGATGCTGGTCTCCAATATTGACTTGGGTCCCACCATCCTGGACCTCGCTGGCTATGACCTGAACAAGACACAGATGGACGGGACATCCCTGCTGCCCATCCTGGTGAGTATAAAGCCACAGCCAACCCAGAGCCCAACTCCCAAGTTAACTGCAGGTGGTCAGAGGCAAGCTACTATATCTGAGAGGCAAAGAACAGGATCTGGCTCTGGCTCTGATGGGAAGCAGTTCCCTCAAGGAAAAGTCTGACTGGACCACTCACGTGTCACCTTCAGCCGTCTGTATTCTCTTCCCCCTCTCCTCCCAGGAAAAACTATGTGCAATCAGAGAGTAGAGGTGGCCGTCCCAGTAGAGTAAGCAGTGAGTAACCTTCCAGAAGACTCAGGAATGGGGAAGGGTTACCTCAGTGTAAAGAAATGCCGAAGTAAAGGAGGACCGTGCCGGCTGCAGAGCGGCAAGGACTGAGATTAGTAGCCACCGTCCCACATCTGAGGGACAGAAACTGCTTGCACTCTGTTGGTGGAGTCCAGGCAGATAGTCTACCACCCAACCGCTAGCTACGGACACAGCTGAGACAGAGCACGCAGAAGCCTTGGGCTCCGTGTCCAGTACCGAAGGGGAGGGGAAGGGGGAGGGGAGGGAAGGAAGGAAGGAAAGGAAAAAGATTGAGAGACCAGGGTTCTTACCCCATTGATACGCAGACACCCTCCTGTTGGTAGTTATATATTACCTTAAACAGTTTGGGTCTTCCTTTGAGCTTAACACACATGCACGCATGCACGCACGCACGCACACAGAGACATGCACACACGCATGCTACTGTACTAGATCTCTAGGCATTTAAGATTCAGTGTTGTTTCCAAGATGGAGCCATATTGTTCTCAGCTACCTGGTGCTCCATTACCTAAATGCATCATGACCTGGATGCCCGTCTCTCCCAGGTAGTGTCTGTCATGTTAGCACTGCTGCTGTCAAAGACGTGTCCCCAGTGACCTGAACGCTCATCAAGATGAGAATTCCCCTTGTTCTGTATGAACTGTCCGCTTAGTACGTGCCAGCTGAGTGAGTGGGAAACAGTATTTGGTCTGTTTTGCATTTCCTTGTTAGTGAGGTGAGCCACTTTTTTATCAGCTTCCGTCATATGCCACACAGTGCACGAGAGTGGACAGTTCACTCATTTCTGGTGCTTTGGCGTTGTCTGACCATCACCATCTAAGTCCACAACATCCCATCATCCCAGATCGTGGGTCACCCCTCCGCTGCTCCATCCCCTGGCCCTCAGGCAGCCTGTACCCCCTTACCTCTGAGGAGTTGTCCACCACACGTACAAGTGGAGCCATGCAGTCTGTGCCTCCGCTCTCTGTCATCTGTATCTGTACTTCATTCTGTACTGCTGAGTCCCGCTCCCCCACTCCCAGGGAGACATGGCACTCTGTCTGTCCGTCCATCATATACATGTGTAGGTTTTATTCTGAGTAACCCTTTTGTGAACATTCATGAGTCTCTGGATGTGTTTGCAGCTCTCTGTGCTCTAGGTCACTTGGCAGCTTTACCAGACTGTTTACCTTGTCACCAGCCTCACCGACACTTGATTAGTCTTACTTTATCACAGCAGCGTGCAGGGGCATCCCCTGGTGGTCCTCACTGCAGTTCTGTTGTCACACTGGGCTCCTTGCTGTGTGCCTACTGCGAACATCTTTTCAGTAGTCATTCCTTTTCATGGTCAGTGTTCTTTGTGTATACACCAGCAAGCATACTTATACATAGGTGTGGACATGTATGGCGAGGTCAGAGGACAATCCTCAGGTACTGGGCACCACTTTCCTCCCTATTTGAGATAGCCTCAGTGCCACTGTGGAGCCCAGCCCGTGAGTTTTGGGGGGTCGCCTGTCTCCCGTCTTCCTATAGGGAATGCTGGGGTGGTAGGTGCCTATGGTACTAACCAGGCTCTGGGGTCTGAACATAAATTGTTAGGCTGTATGGTAAGGGCTTTCCCACAGACACCTCCACCCCCAAGCCCGGCCTTCCATTGATTATTTATAAAACTCGCCCACATCAGATGTTGGAGATCTCGACTTTCTCCTATAAATTTTACAGTTCTGTCTCCTGTGTCTACCTCTCTGTGTGTCTAGGATAATTCCCTGCAGGTTTCATCGGTCAAGAATCTTGTTTTCTCTGAAGATACTTGGGTTTGTCCTCAGACCCACAGACCTTTCCTTGTGCTGCTTTGCCTTCAGACTGAGTAACTGAGTCTTTGTATGAGGGTCTACCAGCGCCTTACTCTCTCGGGAACCCAAGTACCTTCCATCCATACGACCCTTAGACTCGGCTTCTGGGTTACCTGTGGATGCCGGGTTTGGGGCTGGAAATACGTCAGAGCTCTGTAGATCAGGTAGGGAAATGGTGTCTTCTAGCCTCACATGAACCGAAATGCAGTGAAGAGTCATCAGTTCCTGGATTGGGTTCGCCTTGTTCTGTGGGCCAGACCAGCAGCTCACAGACTACAACCTCAGGACCAGAACCAACCCAGCCCTGGCTTTGAAAGAGAAGTTAGACTGGAGTGGAGTCCCACTCATGCTTTATCCTGGGAGTGCTGAGCTGTCACAGGTCATGTCGGTACAGAACATAAGCAGATACTGCAGACCACTGCATAAGAACATAAATGTACACATAAGGTCTTCCTTCCCCTGTCTTGGCATTCAAGGCCTTATAGAAGCTAGCACCCATTCCCTGCTACATGTCCCAGCTTCAGTGTCCTTTATAAGCAGGGTTCTCAGACTGACACCGTGGATGCCTGTGGGCTTGCTGAGACCTAATGAAACAGAGCTGGGGGTTTGTGTTGCCGCTGATCTAGCAGCACGTGTAGACACCCGGGAGCAGTGCTGCCCAGTTTCCTGTGTGTCCTGTGCGAGACCTCACCAGTCTCTAGCAGCAGAGACGACCCAGGGCAGCTGCTGAGGAGAGTATGAGACTGATGTAGGGTCCCTGATGTAAAGACCCCTCAGCCTCTCTGTTCCTGCTCTAGGTCCTGTCCTTGGCTGGGGTCTGCAGCAACCTTGCACTGCCTACTCAAAACCGTCCTCCCTCTCTGCCCAGCTCCTGCCTCTTTTGCTCTGCAGAGATGGGGTTAGTCCTTGTGCGTCAGCCTCCCAAGCAGGTGGTGCTGTGGACATGTCGCTGGCCCAGGCTGCCTGCTGCTCAGGGCCTCCTGAGGCTCCTGCTTCTTCCTCTTAGATGCTGGGCTCATGTTCCCTACTGTTCTGAATTCTGCTTTTAATCCCAAACTTGCCCATGTCCTAGAGGCCTTTTTGCCAGAGTGTGTACGCCTGTCCCAAATGTATCCCAATGCTGCCTCCTTTCTCCACATAGCTATTGTGTGTCACAGAGTAAGCATGATGTATGAGCTGTACGTTCATCTCAAGGCCTGCACCTCCACCCCCAGCACTGTCTGTCTCTCTCTCCGGCTGCCCAGGGCACTCAGAGCCTCTGCCGAGCTAGGCATCATGCACACTGCACCTGACCTGGAGCCACCTGCACCACCATGGATTGTTTTTAAATGGTGATTTAATGTGTTAGAATAAAGAACAAGAACAGAGAAAATGGTTTTATTTCTAAGGTGGAATTATAGACTTTCGTGAGCTGCCATGCGAATGTAGAGTTGACCCTGGGTCCTCTAGAATAAAGAATCAGTGTTCTTCACCACCAAGCCATCTCTTCAGCACTGCCTTGGATTCCCGTTTCCTAGCTTGGATTCCTTCCTGCTTCCCGTACTGTGCTTACAGGAGCAGTAAAGCATTCCAGGCATTCAACTGTGGCTTTAAAGACACCTGTGCTTTTAAGCACCCGGAACGACAGTAGAGGCTTTCATACACTTCCAGCCTACCACTCCCTTAGTTACAGAGCAAGCACGGTGAGGACTGCTGGTCACTTAACAGTCCATGCCTCACAGGAACCACATGTGCTCTTCTTATAGAAAGGGGACGGTAACTTAACCTGGAGGTCAGATGTCCTGGTGGAATATCAAGGAGAAGGCCGTAATGTCACCGACCCGACCTGCCCTTCTTTGAGTCCTGGAGTGTCTGTGAGTAGCTTGTCTTTGGCCACAGCCTTCTCACCACACACAGCAGGTGCTGTCACCTCTGTCACCTGAGTGACACTGCTGGCATTAGGCATCCCGTTTGCGTAGACATGCCCACCCAAACCCACCCCCACCCCCGCCCACTTCTTCCCTTACCTCCTAACAGCAGGAGAGGTGGGGTTGTCCTATGACTGTGCTGTCCCTAGTGGCAGGCAGACAGGCCACAGAGATGGCAACAGCCATGTTGCTCCTCTTGACAGCAAAGTGTTCTGGGTAAAGGACCCAGCACAGTATGGTGCACACACACCTACTCTCTGGGAAAGCAGGGGCAGGTGACTTCTGAGTTCCAGGCCAGCAGGGAATAGAGTCAGGCCGTTTTGTTTAAACTCTGTGTCTAAAGGACACAGCACAACAACCTGTGGCCTAGCAGAGCCTGTGGAAAACACGGAGTTTGGTCCTTTGTGCTGTGGAGAGCATGGGCCTCTGCTTTTCTTCTCACTCCGGGATGACCATCAGGTAGTCCTCCAGAGTGGCCCATTTGATATCTAGTTTTCTCCTTCCCCGTGTCTGGCTTCAGCCAGCCTGCACCTGTATTGCCAGCTGAGATGCTGATACTGTATCAGAACAACCCTCAGTTAACTTGTAAACTGTCCCTCCAGCAATGTTTCCCGGACTGTGTGTGTGAGGACGCGTACAACAATACATATGCTTGTGTGAGGACACTGTCATCCATGTGGAACCTACAGTACTGTGAGTTCGACGACCAGGAGGTAAGGAGACAGATGTCCACCCCTTCCATCCCCACACCACACCTATTGCTTGGGCTTGGTGGCATAAGATGACCCCAGAGTCTACCCAGGGAAGGTGTGTCGCGTCTCTGTGCTCCGCTGCGTCTCCTGCAGCTCCCAAGGTGGCAGGTCAGTGTCATGGGCAGCTTCATTCTGCATTTCCTCACTGGAGTCTTCTCTGAGCACCACCTCCACACAGGTGGCCTTTTCAGAGTGTCACTTGCTGTACTAGGGCTAAGAGGGAGGTGCTTCAGCGTCTACAGAGGGGAGCTGGCATTCCCAACAGGCTGGCCAGCCTGACTTACCCAGGAGGGCCGTCCGGGAGAAGGTGGTGCTTGAGCCTCACTGATAAGCACAGGTCATTGGAAGGCTTCTGTGGACGCCAGGGTGCAGCCTCACGCAGGCGCTCAGCATGTGCTCCCGTCCTGCCTGCCACCGTCTCACCATATGACACACATGCTCGTCATTGTTCTTCAGAATGGACCCGTCCTTCCTTACAGCTCAGAAGCCCATAGTGCAAGAAAGCAAGCATCACGGCAGCTGAGCTGTCCTGCCCTGTGTGTGTCTGTTTGATAATGTGAGTGGCAGTCCGAGGGCCGAGTTTAAAGACCTTAGAGCCACCGTTTACCTCTGCATCCTGGAACAGTATACTGTGGAAAGGGCTGATGCCCCGCAGTCTGAGTACTGCAGCCTTCTGCCTGCGCAGACCATCCTGACTGCTTCCTATAACGGGATGACTCATGTGCCAGCAATCAGGATGCTTCTCCATCCTGTTGCTTAAGTCCAAGGACTCTGAGGGAAAATGTGGCCTCCAGCGCTCCCCTCACAGGGTAGCTGCAGTGCTGTCTTATTGCTAAGGCTAGGCCATTGGGGGCTCACCCTGTGCTCACCTTCCTGGACAGTGGTCTAATGCTGCAAGCCTTTAATACAGTTCTTCATGGTGCAGTGACCCCAACCATGAATTATTTCATTGCTACTTCATGACTGTAATTTTGCTACTGTTGGGAATTGTAAACATCTGTGTTTCCCAGTGGTCTTAAGCAACCCTGTGAAACACCAGTGGTGAACGAACTGCTGCTCGAAAGGTCATAGGTCACTTTCCTGAAGATAGGGTAGACAGCATGGGACTGTCTAACACAAGTGTCCCCAGCACAGATAGTATGCGATTGTGTGTGGATCTTGGAGCCTTAGACCACATGATGGACAGGCCTTGGTGTTTTCCTTACTTCTTTCCTTTTCATTTATAAATAATGGCCACAAGAGTATTTCCTCAGTGTAACCTTTGCTCTCTTCTTTCCTCCTCATTTTTGCCTCTAGGTATTTGTAGAAGTCTATAACATAACTGCAGATCCAGACCAGATCACCAACATTGCTAAGAGTATAGACCCCGAGCTTTTGGGAAAGATGAACTATCGGCTGATGATGCTCCAGTCCTGTTCCGGGCCAACCTGTCGCACTCCGGGGGTCTTTGACCCTGGGTAAGCGTCTTTCTTCAGTGACTCTGCCATCGTCTCGAGAGGCCAGGCTCCTTTTTGCTTTGAGCAGTGTTTAATTCTTCTGCTTTGTTGAGAGAATGCTGTGTTCCTGCCGCGTCAGCTTGTTTTGTTGGGAAAATAAATTAGCCCTGTACCTTTGGTGGCTGCCTTGTCTGCGAAGTCAGCCCTGCTTTACTGTCCCGGGTTCTGCTCGGTGGCCCGGGATAGCTCTGGCCCGCCCAGCCCTGGTCTGAGAACACACTGCTTCATTTCTCAGAGCATGAAGCGCTTAGGAAAACAGGTGTTAAATGGAGCGGACATTGCTCACCTGCGTTACCCAGCCTGCCTCCCTCTGGATCGGCTTACAGTGCTGCGTCTGCAGACCACTGCCTGCCACGGCCAGAGCTCAGGCTGTGAACGAGTAGAGAAATGGCTTGTGGACTGCTACAGTCCACACACAGGCCTACATCTGCTCAGGATCCCCTCAGTTTAGGCCCGAGCTGGAAATTTCGAGACAGGTCTCTTTCCTGGAATTTGGTATGTAGACCAGACTGCCTCTTCCAAGTGCTGCTGTGATTAAAGGTTTTAGCCACTATGCCCTGCTACGGTGGGAAACTTTTTAAATAGCCAGGCAACTGTACAGAAGGGCAATGCATCAATTCATCTAGCTTAAACCAAGTAACGTTTGAATGGAGTGAGTGTCGTGGTCCATCACTTTCTTTATCCATCCATCCTTCACCTTCCCTGATGTCTGCACAGACGTCAGCTCCCAGTGTTTATCAAAACCAAGTGGACTTGATGCTTTTAGCCGCATATTCTAGGCTGGCTCTGGGAGTTGAAAGCTGTAACTAAGCTCTTGACAGGAGAGTGGAGAAAGCCCCAGGACTGTGGCCTGTGGCCAGCAATCCCTGATGGTTTAGCTGGAACCCTGGCCTGCTGCGTAGGATGACCAGTCAGAGCAGGGTGGCTTCCAGTGCTGTCCTGTTTGTCCTGGGCATCTGGATCCGTTGTGGGCTTTCCGGAGCCTAAGCACGTGCATGTCAACATCATTAACTAGACACACGATTTGCCCCGGGCTCCCAGGCTGCACATGGTCTTGTTTCTCCAGCATTTTGTTTATTTTCAACCCTGATGCTTCAGTAATGAGATGCTGGTTATGTGCTCTCCTTAGCCTGCAGATGTAAACACCGACTGAGTTTGTTTTTAATTTATCATCCCAGGTTATTCTTTTCTGCCAAACATTTGGCCTTCCAGGCTCCTCTGCAGGGGTCATCGGCCTGGATCCTGTAGGCAGAGGCTGGTAATCCAGCCACACACATTTATTACGCAGTGTCTGTGGCTGGATGGTCCACAGCCCCGATCATAGCTTCTGGCTCTTTACAAACGTAAAGAGATCTGCAGAGATCAGCCGGGGTAGAAGCGAGTGAATCCAGTGCCGCGCTCTGCTCAGCACGTGGGAAGCCCATGTCCGGCCAGTCAGTGTTCGTTATAGTCACAAACACCACTGGTCCCACTGAGCACTTACTTTGAGGGATCCATACGTTTTACCTGAACACCTTCCTGTTTGATGGCCAGAGACAATTTGGAGTTGTCTAAATTCATGAGCCTGGCACACGCACACACACACACACACACACACACACACACACGTACATATGTTTGAGACCGGCGTCCGTGTGTGACACACACACACACACACACACACACACACACACACACACGTACATATGTTTGAGACCGGCGTCCGTGTGTGCCACACACACACACACACACACACACACACACACACACACACACACGTACGTATGTTTGAGACCGGCGTCCGTGTGTGCTCCAAAGTGCCAGCTATAAAAGAGGAAGAGGTCTCAGAACTGCAGTGAGGTTAAGTGAGGGTCAGCTTTTCCGTCTGGATGCTTTAGACCTGAGACTTGCCTCTCCTCCCTTAGCCTGCCCACCTTTAACCCCAGCACTCAGTAGACCAGTGAGTTTGAGGCCAGCCTGGTCTGCATAGCAATCTCCAGGCCAGCCAAGGCCAGGTAGTGATGTTTTGTTGCTGCTGTTGTCTGAAGGAATCTCCCTCCTGCTTTTTACAGTTAACCTTGTTCTCCTCGGCTCACAGCTTGGCTGGAAATGCTCTCACCTACTGAAACCACGTTTATGTGACACCTTCTTCCGACCAGGCTCCCTGTGTGTGTGTCAGTCCCTCCTGCCAGCTCTCTGCTGGAGGAGATACCTTTGAAGTCTCCATGGCTAGCCAGAGTTCGTGTGACATCTTCCTTTTCCTTCCCTCAGATACAGGTTTGACCTGCGCCTCATGTTCAGCAATCATGGCAGCATCAGAATGAGAAGGTTCTCAAAGCATCCTCTGTAGCAGCTGTGCCCAGCCTCTGCAGTTGGATCCTTGCACACCCTTTTCCGATGAAGTAGTCGGAGTAAGAGCCCAGGCCTGGGGGAGCTCTGGCCTTGCTGTTTCAAGTCTTGTTTGAAAATAACCCAGTCACCTGACTTCCGTACTGTGAATCTGCCCCCGTCAGAAGTGGCTTACCCTGTCTCTCCTCAAATGACAACCACCACTCCTGAGGTCTTTGTCCTCTCCTTGTCCCTTCATCTTGGCTGGGCACAGTATAAGAGTTCCCATGTGGTCAAGTCTGAATCTGTAAAACTCTTCTGATAAACGGCAATACTTTAGGGCAGAGAGATAAAGCCTTTCGGTATGTAGCTAGCCCCCAAATCAAAAGCGCTCTCTAGCATTTCACACTGAACTCCTCACCATCAAACACACACAGCCCTGAGAAGAGCTGGAGAGAAAGTACGGTCACAACATCCATTGTGGTGTGGTAAATGTGCGACTTGGCACCCAAGCTCTGCCCTAAGATGCCCTCAGCTTTTCAGTGGCTCTAACCACAGGGAGCCCAGAAGCACTATGGAGAAGGAACCGCCAGGGGGAGATGAGCTAGCAGATCGGGCTCTTGGATCAGTGGGCTGAAGGGCTGCACTTAGAAGTGCCTGTCTGGACGGTTCTCGAGTATCAAGGCCACACACAAGTCATCCTGCTTGGCTGCAATTAGCTGACATTGTCATTGAAAATATTAGTGTTTCCTGGTGGTGGGAAGGACCGGCTGCCTCATCCCACCTCCCCTGCTCTCACAGACATTCTATTCCTTAAAGTCCAGTTCCACAGAGGGCTAAGTGCTGGCAGGACAGCAGAGTAGAGGGCCTGGTTCCAGCCTGTCTAGGCCGTGAGTGAGTTTAGTGCTACACAGCCTCTGCCAGCTTTAACTTTTAAGACAGAGCTAGAAGTCACTTTCAGAATTCCAGAGGCCATGTTGGGGTGACAGCCACTGAGTTTATTCCTTTACCTCATGTGACCCCAGCAACTTTGGTGATACAGAGAGGCCAGCAGGCATGGAATGGACACCTCTGCTGTGGCTACTTTTAGAGGGAAAAAAATTTTAAGTTTTAAACCAAAAGTTACAAAATTGTGGCTAAGTGGCATCATTCACTCCACTCGGATTCTAAACGTCATCAGTGAAATAGTGAAGTTGGCCTCAGTTGCTCCCAAGTAACAGTGAGCAGCTCCTGCCAGGCCTCGGACCGTACGTCCTGGTCTTCAGTCTGAAGGCTGCTCCTGAGAGCAGGTGACGTCAGAGTGACGACAGCCATCAGCTGCAGTAGGTCTTCCTACCTCCATGCCTTCACGCAAAGCAGGCGACACAGTGGGTGGTGGGACACGAGATCCTCTGTACCTCCCAGCTAAGGAGCGTCCCTGCAAACATCCAAGTAGACCTCAGCTTGTAACAGACTGCAGCAGGCCGCCCACGTTCTCTGGACTCACAGTTTAGACATCTCCTTTGATGCCCCAGTCCCTGTGTGCCGCCGCTCTTCAAAAGGGAGAGCCATTAAAACCAACATGGAGTGCAGACGCACCTTACGCATCCCAGTTCTAAAACTGCCCTGCAGACACAGTTTCAAGGTGGGGTACACGTTAGAGTCTGAGTTCAGCAAGCGGTACTGTCACAAACACCTTTCGACTTGCCAGCGCCAGGGTTTTGTATCAAAATAGTAGGAGTGGCTATGGAAGTTACACCTCTGTCTGTGGGAAGTGTTCTCAAACCTAGGAGCGTCTTTATCTTATTTTTTTCTAATGAAAGATGGCAGCCCAGAACCCTCAAGAAAAAGCAAGGAGTATCAGCTGATCACCACCGGGACAAATGGGTGTCCTGGGGTTCTTTAGCTCACCAGCACTTTCCGCTCAATGGACTTTGTAAATTCTTTTATTAGCATCACCTGTTGTAGAGGCTCCTCTGCCCTGGACCTGTCATCTCAGCCGCTCACTTAGAAAGTGCCCTTCAACGGACCCTGTTCACTGCTGCACTTTTCAATGAATTAAAACTTACTTCTGTTCTAGTGGGAATGTGTTCTTTGTCTTAGTCCACAAGTAGCAGCTCTCACAAGGTACAAGAAGGTGGCTGCTTCATGGAGTTCTACAGCCTTGTGGTGCGAGGGACCAAACCCAGGGCTGTCATTAAGTCAGTCATTGGGGTCAGTACTGCGCCCCCCCCCCCCCCATATACCTTCTGGCTGCTAGATTAGCCACTAACCTAGTGAGAAGGGACCACCTCCTCCTTGTGTCCTGCACCTGAACAGCTCTTGGATACCAGCCCCTGCTAGTTATCCGAGGACGGGAAGAAGACTCAGTAGCTGAGAACACCTGTTCTCACAAAGGACCCCCACTTCTGTTCCCAGCCCCAACATGGTAGCTAGCAACCATGTGTAACTCCAGCTCAGCGAATCAGATGCCTCTTCTGACACCCACAGCTTCCTGCACACACACATAGTCATAAACTATTTTTAAAAGAAAAAAAAAACATGATTTACAGCCTCTTTGAGCAGCTTTTATATTTTTGGTTGTGAGCCTAGCCTTTAACGGCTGAGCCATCTCTCCAGCCCTGAGCAGCTTTTAAGAAGACAGACTAACTCTCCTTTGACAGTACATTACTGTGGTAACCCAGGGATTGACCCTTTTCCCTAGAAGAAAAATGACATCTTGCAGGAGTCAAACTTCTTAAAGGGGCAGATATCGAATCCTGGTCTGTCACAACTACATTGCTGGTGGAACATGAAAATAGCCAGGAGCTATATCCTATGCCTAAAAGTCCTGGGTTCCATCCCCTTCGCGTAAACTTAATGTGGTGAGGCTGCTTCGGCTACAGAAAGACTGGATCCTGGTAGATAATGGTAGCTCTGTTCCGATGTAGAAAAACAAATTGGGGGCTGGAGAGATGGCTCAGAGGTTAAGAGCACTGTCTGCTCTGACAGAGGTCCTGAGCTCAATTCCCAGCAACCACATGGTGGCTCAAAACCATCTGTAATCAGGTCTGGTGCCCTCTTCTGGCCTGCAGGCATACATGCAGGCAGAAAGCTGTGTGATGTATACATAAAATAAATAAATAAATGTATGTTTAAAAAAAGAAAAAAAGAAAAACAAATTGGCCACAAATGGCCATCCACAGACATCGTGAGTTGCTTTATAGACCAAGATGTGAGGCATGGAAAAATTAACAGATTGCTGTCTGGAAAAGATGATTTGGAGAGGTGGTTCAGAGGTTAAGAGCCCATACTGCTCTTGCAGAGAGGACCCAGGTTTGGTTCCCAGCACCAATCACCTGTAACTCCAGCCTCAGGAGATCCGACGCCCTCTTCTGGTCTCCATGGGTACTGTGCCCACAAATGAAACCACAAGGCTGTCAGTCTCCCACCCCCACCCCACTGTCCCTCCCCAACCCCTGTGGGTGTCAGGTAATTCCCACACTGAGGGGACACACATGGTGGGTTTGTTATAAATGAGAAACACTAGGTAGAAGCAACCTGTTTGGTAGCAAGCCTGTTCTTTGCCCCAGAGGAAGACTGCCTCGTCCATCAAAGTTGTTCATCTGCCTTAGAAATGAGTCTCAAACTATTCAGGTCCATAATCAGCTCTTACCCAACGCCTCTCAGCTGGCTAAGCAGGAGGTCACCTGGTTGGATGTATTCCCTGTCCTACCCAGTGGAGTCTAGAAGCCAGAGCGGCCATCCACAACTGCTGTGATATGTGATGTGGTCAGAAGAGCTGCTTTCTAACTCTGCATTTAAGGTGAAGTGTGTGTGTGTGTGTGTGTGTGTGTGTGTGTGTGTGTGTGTGTGTAAGTCATGCACCTGTGAGTGCATAAATGCACATGTATGCCAAGTGTGCTCACATGGTCAGGTCAGGACAATTTCTGGACATTCTTTTCCTTCGGCCATGTGTAATGTCAGCAGAGAATGTTGGGTCAGATCCTTGAGGGGATACCTAGTTCTAAACAGAAAACAAAGGTGCAGCATGATCACAAACCACCTAGAAAAACAAAACAAAAGCATGGGAAGCCATGCAAATCATCCTTTAGGAAACAGGAAATAAGTTCTATCTCATTGGCATGACAGCAGCCAATGCAGACTCTACCAGAGAAGACCTAACTAACTTGGATGGTAGCTGTCCCTTGGAGCCAGATTCCCTACAGGGGTCTCTGTTCCCCTCCTTTCTTCCAGACCAGTCATATGTATACAATGAAGTCTGGTTGATAAGCCACAGAGTCCACAGTTGGAAAACCCTGAACTGAGGTCTCCTGGTGGTTTAGGAGTCAGTGTAATTAGACAAGATTAAGAAGTGGGACCAGGTATGGCAGGTAACAGTTACAATTCTAACACTCAGGGTGACTCTCCCAAGGCCAGTGTTAGCTACATAGCAAGACCCTTTGCAACAACCACCAAAGATCTGGAGAGATGGCCCCTTGGACAAGCACAGTGTGGAATGAGACTAGATCCCTAATAGCGTCGTGGGTGTGGAGAGCTGAGCTGTGATCCTAGCAGAGAAAAATCCTGAGACAAGCTAGCCGAGGGAAACTCTGTCTCTATCAAGTAATTGAGAAGGTTCCCAACGTCAGCGTCAGGTGTCCACATGCGCGCGCGCACAGACACACACACACACACACAGCAAACACGCACATATGCACACAAATTGGGGGGTATGAAATATGAGCACCAACCCTTACAGTACCATAGCTCAGGAGAGTTCTTAGAACTCCGTCTTAAAGGGAAGACTGTAGAGCTGGGCATGACAGTGCATCCCTATATTCCCAGCACTCAGGAGGGACTGCAGAACCAGGGGATCACGGGTCCAAGGCTAGGCTTAGCTAGGGATTGAGATTGAAGTTAGCCTGGGCTACATAAGACTGTGTAACAAAAAATGTTATGACCCACCTCCCTGTGAAACCCAAGCTGCTCACTTTAGAGCTCTGTCTGTGTCTGTCTGTCTGTCTGTCTGTCTGTCTCTGTCTGTCTCTGTCTCTCTCTGTCTCTCTCTCTCTCTCTCTCTCTCTCTCTCTCTGTGTCCTCTTAGCCTACAACTCTAACTGAAGGTAATAGGTTCCTAAAGCATATTGAAATAAAAAGCACCTATGCTTTTTTTTTTTTTTTTTTTTGGTTCTTTTTTTCAGAGCTGGGGACCAAACCCAGGGCCTTGCGCTTCCTAGGCAAGTGCTCTACCACTGAGCTAAATCCCCAACCCCTTCACCTATGCTTTTTTTAACCTTTAAATCTCATGTCAGGGTCAGGTATGGTAGTGCACACCTTTAGTCCCAGCATTTGGGAGGCCAAAGCAAGTGGATCTCTGTGCATTTGAGGCCAGCCTGGTCTACATTATCAAGATCTAGGCCAGCCAGAGTTACGCGGTGAGTACCTGTCTCAAAACAACAAAATTCATTGGACAGATCCCTCCCCCCCCCCTCCAGCTTAAATTTTTCAAAGCTCACAGAGCTACTTAGTATAATATTGAAGATGGAAGTCAGGATTTCAAAGACCCACGTTTAACGTTGGGATTGAGGATACTGCACGTGTAATCCCCACGCCTGAGAGGTCAAGACAAGAAGACTGCTGTGGGTTCCGGGTTAGGCTGGGCTGTGTAGTGAGTTCTAGGCCATAGCAAAACTGTCTGAAAAGGGGGGGGGGGGGGATGAACCTTTTAGACCATCTTTTTTTTTGGGGGGGGGGTGGAGATGGGGATTTAGATCCAAGTTGGATAGTTTTGACTTGACACAAGCTAGGGTCATTTGGGAACCTCAACTGAGAAAATCCCCCCACCAGAATGAACTGTGGGTGAGCCCGTGGTATATTCTTGATTGATAATGGATGTGAGAGAGCCCCGCCTCTGGAGGCGGTACCACAATCCTGGGTGTATAAAAAGCAAGCGGTGTCAACCCTAGGTGGGTGGTTCTGACTGATATAAGAAAGCAGGCTGAGCAAGCCATGGGGAGCAAACCAGTAAGCAGCACCCCTCCACGGCCTCTGCATCAGCTCCTGCCTCCAGGCTCCTGCCTGTGTGAGTTCCTGTCCTGACTCCTCAGGAGATGGACAAGAAGCTGTAAGATGTAACAAACCCTCTCCCCCTTTTGGTCTTGGTGTTTTAGTACAGCAACAGAAACTCAGACCAAGACAGGAGGGTTGCTAGGACTGAACTCTTACACAGTTAAAGTCCTTGCTCCACCACTGAGCTGCAGCCTCTGCCCCAATCCAGCTTTCTGCTAAGCTCGGGTCATTCTGCAACCTGCAGGATTTGTCCCTCCTTTTGGCCAAAGCTTCTTTAGTTACGGGCACCTGCAGCGGAGCAAAGCCAGCCAATGTTGAACGTTCAACTTGTCTCCAAAGGGGACAGACTATGTTGTCCAGGTTCAGTGGCCTGTCCCTGTACTCCCAGCATGATGACCACTGGTGGTCTTTCCTCCTCAGTACCTTCCAGGAGAGACAGGAGGATTACAAATTCAAAACCAAACAGCTAGAGCATTCCAGGAGCCTGCAGTACAGTCAGAACTTTTCACAGAAAACCAAGAGCTGAGGATGGTGTTCAGTGCAACCGCTTGCCCACTGTGCACCAAACCCTAGATTTAATCCCCAGCACCGCCCCCACGAAGTTCATGCATATTACATACCCAGGAATATAAATAAACATGTGTCCCCACCTATTGTTACTAAAGAGAGTCAGTGTGTCTTTGTGGATTGGTTGCTAAATGTACCCAGCACATGTCGGAAACTATTTTAATGGGATCCCCGGCTGGCAGCTTGTCTCAGACCACCCTTCTCTCCAGTGTGTTTCCAAAGCTCCCAAAAGCTGTTACAGGGCAGGGAGCACCTGTCAGCGCACCGCCGTGGCCTCCTCGAGAGCTGGGAAGGCAGTTCTGGTGATTCTATTCTGCTCACACCCTTACAACTTAGGCTGCTTTCCATCTCTGGTATCTCCCACATAAGGACTCCGGTCAATATGACACCTTGGATTCTTCCTAGGGATGTGGACTGAGTGTCAACTAAGGTTGTGCCATCTCCCAAGGCAGCCTCAGTCTTCTACTGCACTTCCACAACGAAGCCCACAGTGCCACAGAGAGTCCTCTCACAGAATGAGAACAGTGAAGCTTCAGGCACATGATCCTGGCTTCCTGCATCCTGCCAACAGTGCCCCCAAAGTTCTGCCCAGAGCTCAGCCAGGGGCAAACACTGCAGTGGGACAGGCCTTAAGGTGTAACTGGGTGTGCCCAGGGCAGACCCTTCTATCTCCAAGCTGCCCACAAAGCTGTTGTCACACCTTTAGGAAGTCCCCTGCTAGGAAAGACGCCAAGGGCACCAAAAATGTCTGGCCTCAAGGATGTCACCATCTGAGGGAATCTGTTTTTGTTGTGATTATCCCCAAAAGCTATTGAGATAGGACTTCACTCTGAAGCCCAGGCTAGCCTTGAAGCCATGTTCCTCCTGCCTCAGCCTCAGCCTCAGGAGTGCTGTGGTGAGAGATGTTAAGCTTCCATACTCCTGCTTAGGGAGGGGATGAAAGTTTAAGGGCATGGAAACCCTGGCCTCCAGCTGTGGTCTGGATCATTCAGCATCACCTTGGCCTTGAAATGACACGAGAGTCTGGTAGGCCCACTGCTCCAGGTCCCCTGATCTAGGTTGTCAGGAAAGAACATGTTCTGTAACTGCCTCTATGGGAACATAGCAGAAGGCTGTAAATCAGGCAATCGCCCGACAGTTTCGATTGTTTAAATCAATTTCCTTCTGTAAGCATAAATTTTTAAAATACAAACAAGACACTTGGCGGTGGCCACGCCACCGATCCAATTCCCTCTGGTGTGAACACCTTGCTTGGCCTCCACATGTCTGGCCAAACCCATAAAGCCAAGATCGAAAATTCTCTCAAGTCAAAATTGAAGGTGACAGAAACGGAAGAGGAAAAAAGCCAGCTTTCAAAGGGGGTGCGGGAAGAGACAAAATGGGTGGACTGCAAAGAAATATAAATCACCAGGTTGCACCCTGCACTCGCCCCACAAGCATTACCTTATGTTAGCTCTTTCTAAAAGATCCATTCATCGCAAGAGTTTGGGATGGATACAGAGACAAGTGGAACTCTGTGCGTTCAAGGCCAGCCTGATCTACAGAGTGAGTTCCAGGACAGCCAGGGACACAGAGAAGCCCTGACTCAGAGAAACAAACAAAAAACAAAACCAAAACACCCACATTTACCTTTATTTGTGTGTCTGTGTTGTTGTACAAGCATTGTGTACAGCTGCCCGGGAAGGAGGTGCCCTCTCTCCTGGAGCCAGAGTTACAGGCAGTTGTGAGATGCCCAACCTGGGTCCTTGCAACTCTGGTCCTCTGGAAGAGCAGCAGATGCTCTCTAACCACTAAGCCACCTCTCCAGGTCTTCAGTTCCTTTAGCTACTCAACCTTAACATGCACAGTGTTTGCATAATCAGATAGGGCTGCAGGTAGGGCTGCGTCCTTCAAAAGAAGGACGCAGGCTACTCCTGCTTGAGACCTGTGGCTCAAGCCCACATGCTACAAAACCAAATTCCTTTCACATTAGGGAACTGACTTAAGGCTTGCAGAGAGGAGAAAAGTGTGTGTGTGTGTGTGTGTGTGTGTGTGTGTGTGTGTGTGTTTGCGTGTGGGAGAACATGTGTGGAGGTGTGTGCATGTGCATGCCCACACATGCATGTATGTAGGTTAGAGACAGACAGATCTCGAGTCCAGCCTGGTCTACAGAGTAGGTTCTAGGACAGCTAGGGCTATGCAGAGAAATCCTATCTTGAATATTCAAAAATTAAATTTAAAAAAACTATCTGGAATTCCAAGGTTGATTCAGGTGTCTTTATTCTTCTATGGTACTCATTTACTTGAGGTCTCACAGTGTAGTCTTAGCTGACCTGGCTGGCCTCGAACTCAGATTCACCTGTCTCTGCTTCTGCCAGGATTAAAAGCCAGGAGTCTTTCTTATTTGCTGAGACAGTTCACAATGAAACCGAAGTTTGTGGTTCCAATATGACTAATCCATACCCAGCTAGGCCTGGGGACCAGCTCTGCCCTCTGAAGTTGGAATTTCAGACAGCTGTCACACCCACTCGGCATTTGTGGGGTTTCTCTGGATCCAAACTCCAACTTTCTTTTTTTTTTTCTTTTTTGGTTCTTTTTTTCTGAGCTGGGGACCGAACCCAGGGCCTTGCGCTTCCTAGGTAAGCGCTCTACCACTGAGCTAAATCCCCAGCCCCCCAAACTCCAACTTTCATGTTTACCTTCCCACAGCTCATTTGCTCCCTTTTACTCAGACCAGCCCCCAGGGCCCAGCGCCCAGTACCCAGGATGAATCAGCCCCCAGGGCCCAGTGCCGGGATGGCCCAGCCTCAGAACCCAGCACCGGGGATGGCCCGGGCCACCACAGATCTATGGAGTTCTCTGCTCACTTGAATATTTCTGGAAATCTCCTCACACAAACTCATCCAGGTGTATTTCATGGTCTTCTAAACCCCACCACGTAGACGATCAGCAGTGGATAAAAGGTAGGAGGGAGATGAAATCTAAAATCCAAGGGACGCTGCACGCTGCAAAATGCTGCTGCACATGAAAATACGATGTTTTGACGCCTTAACAAAAGCTTTCCTGCTTTGAAAGGAATTCCTCCTGGGGGTGGACAGAGAGGATGTTTAATGTCAAACGAGGACTGAGAAAATAGCAGCTGATGGGACCCCGATACTCCGAGGTATGCGGGCACCTCCACATCTGCTGCCCCACTTCCTCCTCACATCAGCCCTGGGGAAGTGACCGACAAGCCCTGCCTTTCCCACACTTCTATCCTTGCAGGGTCTCAGGGAGCCCAGGCTGGCCGTGAATTTACTGTGCCGAGGAGAGTGGCTTGAACTTCTGATCCCTCTGCCTCCACCTCTCCAATGTTGGAAGAGAAGAGTCTCGGACCTCCACACTTGGCTATGTAGAGTCTGAAATGGACCCTGGGGTTTTGACCATGATTGAGTTTCCTAAGAACTCGTCTCCATTTCACAGGAAAACAAACAACAGGCAACCGAGTTTGGAAGCAATTGTTGCCACAAATGTTAAATGTGCCCCTTGCCAAGGATGACCTCAGAACAGTAGAAAACAAGACCTCCGGAATGGCCCTAACAGACACACGCTGCTATCAAATGAACCCCAGAAGCCGCTCACCATCTTTAGAGAAGACTCCCTCAAATTCTGAACCCTGCTGGTAATCCCTCCCCTTCAAGACCTGGCTCTAAATCACTTCTTTGGACCCCTTAGTTGTTACCAAAAGCAGCTGGGATCATTTCCAGCACGCTTGACTGTTTATAATGACACGGATGGCACCCTCGTTCCCAGGAAGGTGTGAGGTGGGGGCATCATGCTCCCCCCCCCCACATATTGCCCCCAGTTCCTAACACTGTTGCACTTCCTAGCTCCTGTTGATGGCAGGGGCGGTCACCCTGGAATCTCACTATAGGGAGGATGAGACTTGAGTATTGGCACAAGTTGGAATCTAGTATGGCCACACACTAAATTCTAGGTCAGTTTGGGCTACAAAGTGAGACCCTGTCAGAAAGGGGAAATCAGTTAATAAAACTGAGAGACTTGAAGTTTCTTTTCAAGCCCAGAATTTACTAATACAGATAAAATATGCAAGGTGATAGGAACACGAGCATCACCTGGGTGGGGCGGCACACGTCTTTAATCCCAGCACTTGGGAGGCAGAGGCAGGTGCACTTCTCTGAGTTCAAGGCCAGCCTGGCCTACAGAGTGAGTTTCAGAGCAGTCAGGAATATGTAGAAACTGTCTCAAAAGACTAAACAAAATAATAAAATTATCACAAACTTGATTGGCTAAAGTAATTCCCTCCCCAGAACAAAGAGACTGCCTTAAAAGTTCAGAGTCGGGATTGGGGATTTAGCTCAGTGGTAGAGCACTTGCCTAGCAAGTGCAAGGCCCTGGGTTTGGTCCCCAGTTCCGGAAAAAAAAAAAAAAGAAAAAAGAAAAAAGTTCAGATTCCTGTGCTGCGGTGTGTATAAACATTTCAAAGTATCAACTCACCTTCCTCAAACACAAAGACAGGAGCTTCTGGAGAGCTCGGTGTCAAGGTGTGTGGCTGAGAGCTTGTTAAGATGGCGGAGTCTCTCTATACTGGATTGCAAATGAAGTCTGCCTTGTCAAAAGGAGAACCCTATTTGATGTCTTCACAGAAACCAGAGTTTTAAATCACTAGCTGTTTCTCGACCCTATCTCTCTACAATCAACTGGGAGTGGTCTGCCAAAAAGCAAGGCAAAACAAGATGAAAACAAACCAGAGACCACGCCAAAGCCTAAACCCACCCTGACGTCAGACAAGGCTCACCTGGAAGGAACTCTATAGCTGGCCCACCCCTTCAGGCTTTCCCCAGCCTTCCTCTCCACCCAGAAGAAACTTTAGACAAGATTCTTTCTAGAACACCGAATTAAGCACACATCAGAAATCAGGCCAGGGCAGACTCCAAATACTTAGTTCCTTTGTAAAGGATGGTGCGGGTCTTGAGGTTGGCTAAGTGGCTCAACCCACTGCAAGTTTGGGTGGCTTGCCTGGCCCACTCCTAAGCCTTCTTTTCCTGGGTGCTCAGGGAATTATCTGACCAATTGCAATAAGAACACTGGGAATGGTTCCCTGCCTTGCCCACTCCTCCCAGGCAACAGACCTTAAAGGAAACTCAAGACAGTTGCTTCTCTGTATTTTAGGATTAGCCCCTAAATCAGTGGTTCTCAACCTTCCTAAGGCTGTGACCTGTGATGTCCGAATTGAACCTCTTCCAGGACCCCTTGAATGAGACTCACAGAGCCGGTGATCGATGCAAAAGCAAGAGGAGCTCTATTGTTCTATTGATAGGGGCAGATTTCTAACACTAAGGGCAGAATTTGAACAATGGTAACTAGGCAGGGTACTACTGGTGGGCAAAGCGACCTTCAAACTGACTCACAGTCAGTGGGCCGTCTGGGACTTTCCAAGGGGGTCGGTTGGGGAGTAACAGGTAGCTTTATCTGATAGATGGCTTGCAGTTGTTCCAGGAACTAAACTAGCTCTGCTCCCTGTAAGGGAAGGGTCTTTTGGTGCTCGGAGGTCTGTGGTGCAATTTACCCACTGGCCTCAGATTGACCCCAACTCTGGCTCCTTCATGACCTTTTCATAGTTGCTCATGTTCTGGTGACCCCAACCACAAAATTATTTGTTGCTACTTCATAACTGTAATTTTACTACTGTTATGAATTGTAAATATTTGATACGCAGGATAGCTGATAGGCCACCCCTGAGAAACAGCCATCCGACTCCCAAAGGGGTCATGACCCATAGGTTGAGAGCCACCACCCTAATGAACCCACCTCCGTAAATGAAGCTCAATCACCAGTAAGTAAATAAATGCATGAAAGGGTCCCTTGTTCCAGCACAAGCCAGCTTTCAAAATCTGCCCCTCAGAGGGGTGGTAGTGTTTGTTCTTTGAAAATCAGTTTGCTAAACACTCTTTGGAGGCTCGAGAACAAGATGGCTGACAACCACTCACACCATACCTTGGGACTGCAATGTGTGCCTCACCTATGAGTGTAACAGTCATGTTGACTCATCGCCTGTGGAATAGAAACATTACTATGCTGTCAGCCTTTTGAATAAGGCCTGGTACGTGGTTGGCACCTTGTTGAGAGATTGTACCAGACTTCCCCTTTCAGTAAAACAAGACACCAAATTAGGATCATCTGACAGCACCCCAATGCAATGTTTGTATACTAAAACAAAACAAAAAAAAAACAAAAAAACAAAAACCCTTCAGAATTCTGTCCCTCTTGTGTGTCACTCTCACAACACAGATCCATGGTGTGAGCTTGGAAGGTGTGAGAACTCCCCACCAGCAAGCAAGGACTCCTGCCGTGAACCTGCAAGATGGCCTCTTCCTGTTCCCTCCAGAGCTGAGTACCCAGCCCCCCCCCCCCCAAACTCACTACACACTAACAGAGTCCAGGGTTACATGACTATAAATCTGGGTTTCCTTTGCTCCTCCTCAGATTGATTTTACTAGAACAATCCCAGGAGGCTGGGAAACACCTACCCGCCTGTATGTGCTGGTTTATTATAAAAGATACAGATGAAGAAAATCAGCGGACAAGAGGCCATATTCTCCGAGAAGCTGTCTATGTGGGGATGGGGTCTTCACTACACAGAGCCTGCAGTGACACATAAGCAGCTACGCTGAATTGGGATTGAAGGGGAGGAAGCCCAGCAGGGTGGTTCTTTCTCTTTCTCTTTAGGTGGCCTCGCTTTCTCACAGCTAAGAGGCAGGACCCCTTTTGAGATGGAGTCTCGTGCTACACTTCAGACAAATAATTAACTTTTATCTCCCCCTCACCCCTACCCCGAGCTGAGGACCGAACCCAGGGCCTTGGGCTTTCTAGGCAAGCGCTCTACCCCTGAGCTAAATCCCCAACCCCAACTTTTATCTTTCTTTTTTTTTTTTTTTTTTTTTTTGGTTCTTTTTTTCGGAGCTGGGGACCGAACCCAGGGCCTTGCGCTTCCTAGGTAAGCGCTCTACCACTGAGCTAAATCCCCAGCCCCAACTTTTATCTTTCTTAACATACTATTGACATAGTGACAGGGCGGGACTCAACCCGAGGTCGTTTCCTTTTCTCTAAGTAGTTTTCATTTTTAATTATGTGCATGTGTTTGGGTGTGCGGTGTAAATTCAGGTGCCCACAGAGGCCTGAGAGCTCTCTAGAGATCGTTATTTGCAGAAGGTTGTGGGCTCCCAGGTGTGGATGCTTGGGAACTGATCTCTTTCCGTTCAGAAAAAGCGGTCAACACTTTGTAACCACTCAGCCACCAGATCTGAGACAGAGTCAGGGAGACTTGCTTCCATGACCTGCCTTAGTGAAGAGAAACTCTTGCTTCTACGATTTGTCTTAGGGGAGGGAGGGAGGAGTCAGGAATCATGTTGAAATGCCTACCCAGAACCTTTAGAAAGAATCTGGCAGGGGTTGGGGATTTAGCTCAGTGGTAGAGCGCTTGCCTAGCGAGCGCAAGGCCCTGGGTTCGGTCCCCAGCTCCGGAAAAAAAAAAAAAAAAAGAAATGGGAAAGAATCTGGCAAACTACTTCTCCCATGGCCCGGCCCTCATTTCAACAAGGCCTCTAGGGGGCAGCATGGCAGACAGAACACTTTATGCAGCCTTGGAGGCTGAACAAGGCAGACACTGTCACCATCAAATCCAAGCAAACCTCTCCATCTATTTGTAAAAACAGTTGCAGGAATCTAAAACCGAATACGGTCTGCTGTTGAAGTGGCCTAATGCAGGTAAAAATATGGCCAAACAAGAATGGCAGGGGTGGACCGGGGCCTCTAAGGGCTGCCTGCTTCTGCTGGTAGTAGGAACAAGAAGTTTGCATGGCTTTCGACAGTTCCCAAGGCATACATTTGTTTTCACAAGGAAAACAATTTTGATGTACAGGACAGGTAGACATGGAGCTAAAATAACAAAAAATGATACTTGGAAAAGCGTGTGCCCCCTCTCCAGAAAACAAAACAAAACAAAAAAAAACCCAAACCAATACCATATCCTCGTAAACATTACTGAACTGTGTTCTTCATTCTTCTCTTAAAAAAAAAACAAAAACTGTTCCAAAACCGTGACAAATATATGTTTTATCACATGTATTACACATACATTGGCATGTTATCATAAATAAAGACATATGAACTTATCAACTAACAACTTCGGTTTTTAATAACAGAAACAATTTTGCCATTCCAGACACAATTTCAGGGGAGAAAAAAAAATCTGCCCTATAAAAATAAAACTTAAACTCATAAATATAGCTCTGAACTTTAGATCTAAAACGCCCCTCGGCAGCCGCCTTCGCCTCACGCCGTTCCTGTACCATCGTCACGTTCCGAAGAGAAATCAGGATGGCAGCAAAGCTTCGCTCCCTAAGGATCTGAACCAGGGGTTTCTTCTTAGATCTTTGCCTCTGGAGCCTTTTTCTTCCTTCAGGCTTTAAACCTGCTGCTGTAGTGACCAGTGTTTGGGAGAGAACATCAGTCTTCAGGAGCCACGAGCTGACAGAGTGCCATCCAGTGACCTTTCCGAGACACAAGGTGTGGGGCACACGCCATGGAGCGAGGTTCGGATGAGGACAGAGGAGGGTGCTGCTTCATACAGTCTACTTCAAGTAAAAAAAAAAAAATTCACAGATACCCATCAGCTGCTACTTTATGGTCTAACAGTGTCTTAATCGGAGAAACGAATGCTTTGCAGACGCTAAGCACGCTAGGAGGAGTAATTAGGGGACCAGGTGGCTGGTGGCGGTGTACGCAAAACCCAAGCCTTAGTCTGAATAGTAAAACCAGTACAAGAACCATGAAGGCATTCCCTGAACAACAAAGGCAGCGTGTTGGATGACAATGTCACTAAACCTCACTGATGCACAGAAAAGAAATCACATGCAAAATTAAACAAGATGTGCCATTCATATTTTATAGCTAGCTGTGTTTCCCCCCCATCTCTTCCTAATAGCTTAGAAGATCCGATTGTCTCAGGAGCTTGCGAAGCATTACCCACACTTGGATCTGCCTCCCACGGGGTGACATCTCTGACAAGTCAGGGGCGGGGACAAGCCACCTCGAAGGGACAGACTCTCCATCAAAGGCACGGTTCATAGAAAGGCAAAGAGCTGGAGCACCTTGGAATTTCCAAACGATTCCGTCAGGTGTCACCATGTTAACAATTCCTTGGGAATTTATAAACAACAACAATCTATCTAGACTAGAGACAGACCGACTGTAAGGCCCCTCCAGAAGCACGGAACAACCTTCCCTCCACTCTCTGATTTGCAGGCTGCTGCAGAAAAGGAGGCCATCGAGCCTGTCTATTGCACACGCGTCTCTTTGGTTGGGAGGAACATGCATACTTGTGTTAGAACAGTTCCATAATGAACGCCTGCTGTGCGGCCAGCTGGGTGTGGACTTTCCTTCCTTGGGGCCCTTAGTTATGTCTCTTAAGAGGCAAGGATGCGGCCTTTAATCAACATCCCTGTCTTCTACTTCATAAGAACTTTGGAGAATGATTTGGGGCTGGTGGGGGGCAAAAGGGTGAGGGGGGTAGGGAAAAGGAAGGGTGGAATAAACGGGAAGAGGATGATTGTCACAAAGTGTGCTGTGAGCCCGGCCTTGCTGCTGCTTCTAGCTAACAGCTGAGCGGAAGCAGCTGCCCTTACTCCAACTCCTTTTTAACTCTGAGAGCAACCTCTGCGGGGGGAGGGGGAACCTAAGGTAACAGGAATCAGCACACGGTCAGGCCCCACCTACACAGAGAAGCTAAACCCCAGGCCATCCACTCCACGCCAGAATGGATGAGCAGGTGAGATCCAGCGGAGGCCAGCCAACCTATGGTCAAGGTCAAATCCACTGTAGGTCAGCATAGTTCGTGGATCCCTCCTTTGGGTTTATTAGCTCCAAGCTCTTTGGCCCTGACCTCACGTTTTACCACTAGCAAATTAGGCAATCTTTAGCTGAGCTCAGCATCAATCCTGAATGCTCTCAGCTCCTTTCCAGACAAACACCTTTCTCCTCTAACACTAACTTAGAAACCAAGCCACCTCCCCAGGCCCTGGGCCCTCGCCTCCCTCTATCTTCCCCTACATGCTCTTTACTTTCTTTATTGTCAAAACTCTTCCGGAATCTTTTCCCACTCCCCCAGAGTTCCTAAATTCCTGTGTCTTTCATTCTTGTGGGTAGTCTGCTCTAACGGAGAACAAGAACAAGCAGGTAGTTTCCCCGTAGGACAAGAACTCAGAGATCGCTTCTTAAAGCTCATCGTCGCACCCTGAAGCTTACCAAAATCACATCATTAAAGCAACTAGAAGAAAACAGAGGACATCAACCCGGAGTTCATGCGTCCATGTACTCCAGGGCGTGCCCGACGCGCACAGGCTCACAGCTTGCAAGAGGTAACGTCGCTTAACAGAACAAGCTTGCAGAGTCCCTTGTGCCAATCCGTGAGGCGCAGGCTGCTGCGTGACCAGGCTCAGAACTGTGTGTACAGAGGAAAGAGGAGGACCCTAGCACGGCGGGGCACGAAGACAGCTCTCCGAGAAGAGAGGCAATCAATGCGGCTCTCTCATGCGTCCCGAGCTGTGCCTTCCTGGCAGGAGGAGCCTTAGCCTGGCTTCCACACCTCGCCCAGGGCTTCCTCCAGCTTCTGCCTGTAGGCTGTATAGCGCCGCTTCAGGCTCTGTAGCTGTTCGTCCTCTTCCTTGTCCAAGATGCGCAAGAAGTTCTGCAGCTCCGGGAGGCTGAAGGCTTCCCACTGTTGGGGACAAAGAGGAACCCATCGTGACAGGATCCAGGAATGACCCAGACAGAATCACTTCGGTGTCTTCCCCGAAACCAAGGGAGGGTGTGTCCCCCTCCCACCACCAGGACAAGGTTTTGCTATGTTGTACAGTCTGGTCTTGAACTCATGATCCTCCTGCCTCAGCCTCCTGAGTGCTGGTTTTAAGGGCATGTGACACGAAGCCCCGCAGAAGACTGAGGTGTGGCTGTCCTCCCCTCCTAGTCCAACCCTCCAGAGAATCAGCCCCTCACACCTGCATTTCCCATCCTCAGTCTTGCCTTCTTCTCCCTGCCCACAACCTCAACACCACGGAGTTCTGCAGCCAACCTGCTCTCTCCATGTCTGCTGCCCCAGTTCTCCTCACCACTCCTCGCCCCTGCAGCCTCCTTCCCCACCTTCTCGCTCTACTCTTGCCCTCTCTGCCCTCAGCCCTGACTCCCAGCCTCTTCCCCACCCCAGCCATGGTAAGCACGAGTGGTTAAAATATCCAGTTGGCACCCCCGGAACGTTTACATGAGGTAAGGAATGCGCTGCCTTCCAGCCCGCCCTGAGCTTCCTCAATGCCTCAGCTTAGCACATGTTCTCCTTGCTTTGCTTGGCCCATCAATCCTCTGGCCACCCTTCAGATCTCAGCTTACACCTACCTTCTTGAGAAGGTTGCCGGGACCTTTCCTCTTCCCGTCCCACCCAATGCTAGGTTTATTAACAGGTCTCATTGAGCCACTTTGAAGCCCAGCTCGCTGGCCTACGCCTGCCCTCCATGGCAGCTGAATGCAGCTTGCTACTTGGAGTTTGGTTCTTGTCCTAGAGGCCAAGCTCTCTTCACTGAGAGCATCCCACAGCAGTCACTACACTCACAAGACACACACACTCACAAGACAGATACACAAGACACACACACACACACACACACACACAATACACATCTCACACACACAGGACACACACACTCACAAGACAGATACACAAAACACACACACGCACACTCACACACAAAATGGAGAGAGAGCAGCAAGATGTCTCAATGGTTAACAGCTCCTCTTGCCAAACCTGAGAACTAGAGTTTGATCCCTGGGACCTACATGATGAGAGAGCTGACTCCTACCAGTTCCCCTCTCACCCCCACACGAATGAAGTAACAAGTGCATATTCACACATCCCACATCCGCACAAAACAATAAAATGTAATTTAAAACACAAAAGGGGGAGTTGGGGATCTAGCTCAGTGGTAGAGCGCTTGCCTAGGAAGCGCAAGGCCCTGGGTTCGGTCCCCAGTTCCGAAAAAAAGAACCAAAAAGCAAAAAAACAAAAAACAAAACAAAACAAAAAAAACACACAAAAGGTTTTTTCTTTAAAAAGCAGTGAATATCAAGGAAATTGCTGCATGCAAAAAACAAAAAAACAAAAACAAAAACAAACAAACAAACAAAAAAAAAACACAAAAAAAACAAAACCCCGCAGTGACCCATGACCCGACTTCTTCCCCGTGGCCCACCTGTAACTGTAGTGCTGTGAAAGGCTGTCCTCTGATCTCCACATGCGTGCCGTGGCACACATGTCCACATCCACAGTGAGAATAAGAACTATTTTTAAGAAAGTGTTACTTTCTAGCCCTTTTCTGAGTGGAAGGCTGTAATATCAGAAGCTCTGCCTTGTGTTGTGGCCCTCTCTAGCCACAGCCGGGGCCCCTGACTGCGAGCCTGTTCTCTTAGCATCGCAGACTGTTCCCCGGGACACCTCACAGTCTCGAGTCTGAGCTCCTGGGCTGGAGAGTTTGCTCCAGGATCACTGAGAGCTGGCATACGATCTACACGGCAGCCTAAATGGTTTCCAATGGACACCCCAGAACATCCTCCCTGGAGAGAGAAGGACGAGTGCAAACAGAGGTCCTGAGTCATCTGACTGGACGGAGAAGGAGGCAGATGCCAGGCCTGCATCTTTTAGCAGACTTTTTTGGAGACTTTTAGCAGCAGATATGGAGGAGGCGCAGCTAGATTACAGTCCCATGGAGTGAACATTGCTGTCTGTGTGAGCATGAGTAAGAGTTCTTTCCGCCGACCTCTTCAGAGGCACATGGCAATATAATGTTCTAAGAGAATTATACTGTAGCTAACTAGGGGTTCTCTTTTGCTGCCCCCTCATCTCCTTGGTGCAATAAAGCAGGCCAGCTGTTCTGTGTCATCTGATGTCACCATGAATGATCCCTCACTCACCTCTCCAATTTCGTGTTCTCGAAGAACAAAACTAAGCGTGTCGGTTCTGGGCCCTGCTACCAAACGCAGGTACAGCGGGTGTTCCCGGTCGGAGAGCTTGCAGGCATACACTGGGAAGGGAGACAAACAGCGTGTTACAGAGGACTCCAGAGAGCCAGAGACGGTTCTCCCAGCCCACCCTGACACGCCAGTAACAGGTCACATTCCCCGAGCCTCTAGATCACCGTTCTCTCATGCTAACACCACAGACCCACAGGGCACAAACTGCCCAGCAGACACGGTGCCTTGAAGAGGAAGAAATGAATTTGTATCAAATAGGGTACAGTGATTCTGTCCCTCCTTTCAGAAAGGACACTTTGGGGGAGGGGGAGGGACCTTAACCCCTCTAAAAACTACAAAAACAACTCAACCAAACAATTTAAATCCAAAGCCCCAGGAGCAAACTTCTTTGCAGATTAAGGACGGGTGGCCCAGCAGGCCAGGAGCTTGTCCTATGAGCACACTGTGTCTTTACAGACAACACGGATGTACTCTCCTGTCGGAAGATTTACCAGCCGTGAGGGTGACGGCTCAGCAGGACACTGCCATTTTAGATTGTGTGGCTGATGTCCACCTGTGCTGGCCAAGTTGCTGGCAAGCTAAAAATGTCGTCAGGTCTTCCCTGTGTCCCTTAGCACTTCAGATGCAATTGCACTGTAGTTTCCTGGCAGCTGCCCCTCCTCGCTAGGCTGCTGAGCCCGTGGCTTCTGACTTGCCTATTTTTCTGTTCCAAAGAGCCTTTCTTTAACAAATGTACACACTTGGGAAAAGCTGTGCGTCACCCTGTGTAGCTAAGGGACATTCCTATCATGTCAAAGTCAGTACATTTTCTTCGATGGCTGCTTTAAGGCTTTTCCCAGAGAAAACTTAAGTGGCTTACTGCTACTTACTGCAGGGACTATAGACACCAACTTCCATTCCAACTGCTGCCCGGGAGATCCCATCCCGCTTCCTGAAGTAACCTAATGTGCGCTCTATTCACTGGGCATTCGTGTAGGCTCAAGCAGACCTGGGGTCAACATTGCTTGGTTTTTGCATGTGAGTTGTACGTGTGCCTCTTGGCCTCTCCAGCCTTAGCACGTGTACATGAGCTTCAAATGTAAATCATCACTGAAAACTTCAACCACCTAAGTGTTCCTTGGTGCGTTAAAGGGCATTAAATTCATCGCTAACATGCTCTCACCAAACCTGTCCCTCTGTGCGGCAATACCAGGAACAAATCCTCCACGCATGCCCGCTGCACACAGATGCCTCAAAGCCCCTCAGGCCTAACGCAATCATAAATGTCTGACATCAGAGTGTGGCTCCCACACTCTGTCCCTGGCCTCTGACGAGGCACCTCTCGGCTGCCCTTCCTTCTGCTAATGAGTAAGAAAGACAGGAACAGAGGGACCGCTTTCATTTGAAGCGTGGCCACGTACCTTGGTCTTCCCTGTGACAACGCTTATAAAGCGCAAACTTGGTGGGACTCTCGGTCACCTGAAACTTCTTGAGCAGCGCGTCGATCACGTCTCCCACGGTGTTTGTGCTGCTGATATGAAGCGTGTTCATGCAGCCACTGCTGCTGGGGTTGGCAGGGGTCTGGGCAGGTTTGCAGAGTTCCATCTGCACCTTAATGAAGCCAGTGTAAATCCCGTTTGAATTCTGGAGAGTAAAGAAAGGCATACTGAGTGGGCGGTCGGCAGGCTGGGAAAGGAGCAGATCTAAGCCCCATGGGAAGGCGAACAGCTTTTACCCAGTTTTGTCTCGAAAACGATTTCACCAAAGAGAGCAGAGAGGGGCTCCCTCAGTGGGGGATTAATACAAGATCTGCAGGGTGGATGCTGTGGAGGATGCTCCAGGATGTCCTGGAGCGCTAGCCCTGAGGTTTGTGCTTCCAAAGCTTCCTGTGATGGATCAGCACCCATTGAGGAAGACACTGTCCTGCGTGGTCCGCGCCTGCCAGACCAGAGCTGCCCTGAAGCCTGGAGCGTGTCTCAGCTCTGTGCTCAACACCAACCTTCCACAGAGAGGAAGGTCACAGCGAGGGCTCTGAGACACCCAAGTCAGCATTGTGTTGACACTAGGAAAATAGACTAGCTTTATTCCCAGCGGCAAGGGGACACAGCAGATGGCACTGTTGCTACACCCTTGTGCCCAGTGGGTCAGACACTCCCACCTGGTCAAGGCGGGGTCCCTCACTGTGTTCTTGCTGCGGCTGCTGCTACTGCAGCTCTTGGGTATTCCAGGAGAATGGTCCTGAAAGCTCAATTCTCCATTTCTCTGTAGGAGTGTTGGCATTACAGATGTGCACCGCTCCATCTGGCCTTTTTTTCACGAGTCTCAGGGATCAAACCTACCAGCCCTGCCAGCTTGTACTTTTACACAGACAGACAGACAGACAGATATCCGCACATGCTCATACCCCGTCCCTAGCCAGCTCCCTGCCCCCAGCCGTCTGTCAGTGAGAGCCAGGTGAACCAGGAAGGAGTACTTACTAAGGTCATCTTCAGCTTATCTGTGACGGCTAAATTGTACTTATGCACTTTCTCTTTGATTTCCTCTTTGCTGAGGTAATTGTGTGTTTCCTTCTCCTTCTCCACATCCTAGAAGAAAAACCGTCCGTGATCATGCATGAAGAACCACACTGGGGGGAAGGTGCAGATAAACCAGGTTTCATCTGTGTTTCACAAAAGAGCAGCAGACGCATTTCTCCCCGAGACACAGGCAACTCTAGTCTATCAGCCAGCACACCAGGTTCATCTGCCAAGCACGCCTCATTCTTCACACCCGTCTTCCTAGGGGTAGCGGAATGAAGTCAATCCACCAGCAACTGGAAACAGCACTTCAATAAATATTAGTCCGCAAATCTGCCTTTGCCAGATTCCTTCTGTAAAAGTAAAGTTCTGCAGAACATCTGCTAGGCTGCGGGGCACTTCGACCTCTAAGGGGTATTCGTTTACCTTCATGTTTACTTCTGAGACAGGGCCTCATTGCGCGGCCCTGGCTGGCCTGGAACTTACTATATAAACCAGGCTGGCCTAGAACTACTAACA
Source organism: Rattus norvegicus (assembly GCF_021556685.1). NCBI lineage: Eukaryota > Metazoa > Chordata > Mammalia > Rodentia > Muridae > Rattus > Rattus norvegicus. The sequence goes on from NC_141540.1 coordinate 66,656,336, forward strand.
GAAACCTGCCTGCCTCTGCTTCCTGAGTGCTGCTGAGATTAAAGTTGTGAGCCACTATGCCTGGCACACCGAAAGCTTCTCCTAGGTACATTTTATTAATGCCATGGTCTCTACAGCTTTACAGTACGCACTAGCAGAAAGTAGGGAACGAATACTAAGTAACTGGCAATAGTAACCGACCTGTCAGACTGTGCACCACTACCAGAGGGTATATTTACCTTCTAAATAACATGTGACCAGGTTCTCTCTACCCCACCATGCTGTCTACTTGTCCCCATACCCTATTTTCTTCGGCCTTTCTTTCCCCATAACGCAAAAGGGGAAATGCTTACTGGTTAAGTTCTTTCCTGATCCTTTAGAAATCACTAATAATTTATTATCTAAAGATCCCAATCGGGGTTGGGGATTTAGCTCAGCGGTAGAGCACTTGCCTAGCAAGCGCAAGGCCCTGGGTTCTATCCCCAGCTCCGGGAAAAAAAAAAAAAAAAAAAAATCCTCGAAGATCCCAATCAATGCATATTTGTCCTGCCTGATCTTATGTCAACTTGACACAGGGTAGAAGGAGGTAGGGAAGAAGGAACTTCAAATGAGAAAATGCCCCCCACTGCCCTCAACTGTGGGTCAGCCTGTGGCGCATTTTCTTGATTGGGTGATTGATGTGGGAGGATCTAGCATACTGTGGGTGGAGTCACACATGGACTGGTGGTCCTGGGCACTTTACAAAAGCAAGCCAGGTGTCTGTCTTAGTCAGGGTTTTTATTCCTGCACAATCATCATGACCAAGAAGCAAGTTGGGGAGGAAAGGATTTATTCAGCTTACACTTCCCCATTGCTGTTCATCACCAAAGGAAGTCAGGACTGGAACTCACACAGGGCAGGAAGCAGGAGCTGATGTAGAGGCCATGGAGGGATGTTACCTACTGGCTTGCTTCCCCTGGCTTGCTCAGCCTGCTTTCTTATAGAACCCAAGACCACCAGCCCAGGGATGGCACCGCCCAAAACGGACCCGCCCATCTTTGATCACTAATTGAGAAAATGCCTTACAGCTGGATCTCATGGAGGCATTTCCTCAAGGGAGGCTCCATTCTCTGTGATAACACCAGCTTGGGTCAAGTTGACACACAGGACCAGACAGTACAGCAAGCCAGTAAGTAAGCAGACCTCAATGGCCTCCACCATCAGTCCTGCCTTGAGCTCTGATGCACTGACTTCTCTGGATGATGCACTACAAACTCTAAGAAAATGTAAACCCCTTTCCTCCCCAAGTTGCTTTTGGCCATCGTCTTATCCCAGCAATGGAAACCTAACTAGGACAGATGAATCCATGTACCCACAATCCCAACTGTAGCATCTGGAGAGCCAAGGATGCCAGGCACCACACTGGATCACGTAACCACGCACAAAGCTGGCGAAATTACCCAGTGTCCATGCAGAACTGAGTCCTAGCAAGCGAGTTAACTTGCCAGAAGAAACTTAGCTGCTGAGTGGAGCCTGATTCCCAAAGCCGGGCAACGCTCACCAACCCAACTGTCTGGCAGCCTGTAAGTCTCTCCGCATGGGCATTTCATTTAATGCCTCCTCGAAAAATGAGCTAGCTAGCGTCTCTGTGGTATAGACAGGAAAGTCCCCACTAGTTACCCGAACAAGTTCTACCTTTTTTTTTTTTTTGGTTCTTTTTTTCGGAGCTGGGGACCGAACCCAGGGCCTTGCGCTTCCTAGGTAAGCGCTCTACCACTGAGCTAAATCCCCAGCTCCGAACAAGTTCTACCTTAATCTAGGCCCTAAATCTTTTTCCCTAAATCGGCCTCCAAGGCTCTGATGTGGACAAACATTTGAAAATGCAAAGAACGTGTGTACCTTCGATTCAAACTTGAGGGGCAGACTGGAAAAGGACAGTATGAAGATATCTATGCCTGTTCCAGCTAGCCAGAGCGCACCATGCTCACAGCTGGGTGGGTAGTACAGGCAGTTGTTCCACTGTGTGGCAATGGCACAGACACCAGGAATGGTCGCTATGGAAGCCACTGGAGGAATGCCATCCAGAATACAGAACTGCAAGCATTCCCGCAAGACCAGGTTCCGTTCTTGACATTCTTTAGTCGACCACTGGGCCTCAGGGCTTGCTCACTCGTTGGAGTCTGTTTGCTCATTTCCTGCTAAGTGACGAGTCTGGAGTAGGCCCTATCTGAAGGGCCCCTGACCTCTGAGCAGCACCGCCTGCCAAGATCTGATCTGATCTGATCTGATCTGATCTGATCTGATGGCTGCTCTCTCTCAAGGCCAAGGGAGGGACAGGGCTCCACGTGAGGGATCAAGGGTGCTAAAGGGCCCCCAGACCACTGGCTGCATACAAACAACACTGCATGTGTATCTGGGGCTTCACACCGGCGAGAATCCCAAGGAAAGGAGGGGAAGGGGCGGAGGGAGTGCTAGATAGCAAAGACAAGGCCCCTCAGACCAGAAGCCCACAGGCTCTGTGAGAAAGATCAAAAGAGCCATGACCCCAGGATAGCCCACACCTGAGGATGGAGAAGTTATCTTTACTTCTCAGAGACTAAACCGAAGGAAGAGTAGGAAGCATCAGGAGGGTTGGAGCTCAGGGCCTACAAGACCCCTTCTGGGTTGAGCACTCTGTTATTCAAAGGTCAACCAGACAGTAAATCCTGGGAAAGCGACAGCCCAGAGCATTTCTGAGCTGGGTTTTTTAAAGAATAAACTTGGGGGTGGGGGTGCATGGGGGGTGGGGTGGGGGAAGGGTATCTACTCTAAACCAATCATACAGGCTTGTGCTTGAGGAGGGTGGGGTAGGAGACAGGGGGACTTGATGCAGCTGTCCTGTCTCAAGGCGCCTGTTCCCTGGGTAGCCCCGGTGAATGTAAGTGGCACACAAAGGTGGTTCGACTGCAGACAGTGCAGAGATAGGGTGCACAGACAGGGGTAGGGGCGGGGCGGGAAATGACACTGACTTCAGATAGGGCCTGAACTGGAGAAGGACGGCAACCTTGGAAAACTTCTAGATTGTTTAAGCCTTTAAGAGACTCCCTTGTCTGCCAGCCTGGGAAAGAACCCTCAAATACACGAATATTCTCAACCTCAAAGGGGCAAAGGGGTAGGGAGGAAAACGGCCAAGAGCAGAGGCACAGCACAGGCTGTAAGCAGATTACCACTGCAGGGCAGGGCGGGGAAGGGCTGGGCAGGGGCAGCCGCCCGTGAATAATGCATGGTTAGTGCACTTGGCAGCCAGGGAGGGGCCGGTGCCACACCCAGAGCGTCTGCCGGGCAGGTTACAAGTCATTCTTGTCTGAGGCCACACGGAGAGTTCTGCCATGCAAAATTCTAACTCTGAACCCATCCCTGGCATCTCAACCACTGCGCCCGAGGGATGTAATTTGGGTCGGACTCCCTTCCAGGCTGGGGCCCCATTTCCAGGCTGTTTGTTCTCCCACCAGTGAACTTTCTCAGAAGAGACACACCTGCCTACCTCACGGACACAGAGAACCTCTTTCTCATAGGCTTTCCAGGGACAGACCCTCTACAAGTCTGAAATCACTTTCTTGGTTAACTCTGAAGCTACAGTAGAATTAAAACAAAAACAAAAACAAACAAACAAACAAAAAAACAAAACAAAACAAAACCATTGAACAACAAAAGCTCAAACAGCCAGGCTGTGGTGACACACAGGCTGGGGCAGGTGGATCTGTGAGGTCAGGACCATTTTACCAAGCAAGTTTCAGGACAGACAGAGCTACACAGAGAAACCTGATCTTGTAAAAACAAAAATTAAAAAATACAAAACAAAACAAAACCACAAAAGCACAAACCATAGTGAGCAAAGCAAATCCAAACGGCTTTAAAGAAGGCTAAAAGGAGGTGAATATGCCCCCATCACTACCCTCTCATTTAGCTTAGTAAAGAAATCTGAATTTCACTTAGGTCTGAAATCACAGCTCTTCCACCTCCTAGCTGTGACCAAAGGCAAGTCAAGGGGCCGCTCTCAGTCTTGGCTCTCTCATCTCTGTGAAGTGTGTAAAAACAATACCTACGTTATACAAATGAGGATACAATACCAGCCATCATTGGACAATTATTTATTAGTGCCCACTGGTGCCAAGCCGGATTTCAAGCTGTGAGAGGCAGTTGTGATCCTGCCTTCCCGCCCTTCCTGGCTGACAGCCAGGCGAAGCTTGCCCTGGGCCCCGCCCAGTCATGCCTGTTGACTGTTTCACTTGGCACCACCGCCTCTGGGATCTAAGGCAGGACTAGGGATATAGGTCATGGGTAGAGCGCAGTGTGAGACACCCAAGGTCTTGGGTGCTATAGAATGAGGGTCTTTGGAAACATCTCTGTGGGTAAACTGTTTGCCATCAAGAGTCAAGACCTGAGTTTGACTCCCCAGAGAAAGCTGGGTACAGTAGAAGCCCAGCACGACAAATCCCAGAGCTCCTGTAGTGAGATTGAGAGAGAAAGGACGGTCCCTGAACACTGCAGGACAGTTAGTCTGCAAAATACAGCAGCAACCAACAGAGACCCTGTCTCAAAATCCACATGAGGGAGGCCTCCATCTGCCAAACATGTGCCCATTCAGGAGTGTACCACACCCACAAAATTAAAGTTTAAAAAGGGAAAGAAAGATAAGCAAGCTACTGATCTTCCCCAGGGTGCTAGAGGAAGAAAAACCAAACCAAAACCAAAACAACAAAAACCCGGATTGTCCAAGGAGTGAGGAAGGACAGAAGGACAGTAAGAGGTGCGCTCCCCTCTTCCTCCTGGCTCTCAGGTACCCGATGGATCTGGGTCCAGCCTGCATCAGGTAACCTGACCAGGCCAACAAGTGCTTTTTTTCCAGACTAGACTGAAATCATAAATTCTGCTTCTCGTCCCACCTCCAGCTTTGAAAACAGGCTAATGCCTACCCTACCGACGTCTCAGGTCCCAAGAGCTTGGGGTACCCATTTGCATAGAGACAGAACGAGTTCTGGACTTAATGATTACACAGAGAATAAAGTGTCTAGCATTGTCCTCCCTAAAATGGCTCATTTCCTGGAGCAGTGGGCCCTGGGCACAGAGGAGATTCAGGGCCAGTTAAGATGAATCTGGTCATCAACTCCCATAAACATATTCCGGCCAGGCCTGGTTCCAGGGAGGAAATAACACAGTGTACGGTGGGACTGTGGTGGTTAATGTCAAACGTCAGCTTGGTTGGACTAAGGAACACATAGCACATTACTGAGGCACACTGTGTGCATGACGGTGCTTGCAGTGGATTAATGGAGACCCACTCCGACTGTGGGTAGCAAAATCCCATTGAGCAGAGGCCTGGACTGAAAGGGTCAGAGATATGCCAGCTAAGCACTGCCGTTCCCCTGCCTCGGTTTCCTGGTGGGTGCCACAGACTAGGTGGCTCCAGCTATGACACGTCCCTCACCATGCCAGACCAGACCACAGCCACCTGAACTTGGTGGGAAACGCACCCTTCCTCCCTTAAGTTGCTTTCGCTACACATATCTGGTTGTGGCCACAAGAAAAGCAACTTATACAGGGTTGTAGCCATTTTCTGCAGAGGCTCCTCCTGAAGTGAGCCCACACCCCAGTGGTGCCAGCAGGGCCCAAGGGTTTGGCCAGGCAGATCTCTGATTTCAAGGCCAGCCCGGTCTACATAGAGAGCCCTGTCTCAATCCCGACCCTTCTTGAAGAAAGAAACAAGTTCACCAGGAACAGAGCAAGCTTGAGGCAGGGCTGACTGACATTTTAAAAAAAAAGCCTCTTCCCAGCACTGGGAGGTGGGTGGTGGAGGCACAACCAAAGGTTATCATTTTCCTAGGGAGTGGGGAAATGGTTCTCCAGTTTTGTTTTTAGATGGGATCCCTTGTATCCCAGGTTAGCTGCAGACTTGCTATGCGTGTGGCTGAGGGTGGCCTCCTGCTTCCGCATTAGTACTGGGGTTATAGACATGCCTCACACGACTGACTCCAAGTTGATTGAAAACATGCATGTGTCGATATGCTCCTAAACGGAGTTCTAGAGTACAGTGTTGGTGAGAAGTCTTTTAGGTATGCAACGTGGAGTCCCTGGGACGGGCTGAATGCCGAAGGGGCTGTCAGACAGATCTAATGCTGCAAGGTCCTAAGAGGGCCCTTTGGACCAGAAGCATGTCTTGCTTAACCCCTGTGAATACATAGGTAAGGAGGACCGGAGGGGACAGATCTGTATTACCTCAGCTGTCTGTCTTACACTCCTTGCTAAGATACTGAAGGAACCAGAACACTTCGAGTCTTTCCGAGGGTCATCTTTTCGATCTGAGCCATAACTACCCAGCAGCCCTTCCAGCAGCCATGTGTTGTCTGAGCCTACTGCAGGCAGGAGTCACATGTGGCTTCCAAGTGTGAAATGAGGAAACTAATTGGAAGCGTCTTTTAAGTGTTTCACTGGATAGCACAAATCTAGAAAACAACCGGCTGATGCAAACAAAGGACCAGAGGCAAAAAGCACCAAGAGAACAATGTAATGGGAAACAATGTAACGGGACACTAATGTGAAAACACTGGTTGGGGCACACACAACTGTGCTGAGGGGAGACTCCTATCCGCAGCTCCCAGGATGCTCAAGGTGGGTATGTAGCCTCCAAAGTGTACTCATGTGTGCAAACCCACCGGTGCCACATCCAGAGAGGCTCTGTTCTTGGTGTGTGGTCCTGGCATGTTGATTTGGACTGGCCACTCGGGAGTTGGGACTGTTGTTCTGCCAGATGGAGGGAGACTCTTTTAGCTGGCAAGATTCGGAGAGCTGGCACTCCCCTTCCAGTCCTGTGAGGATTAGGGAGTCTATCTTGCCTGAATTCAGCTGGTAGGCAGGCAACCCTCCTATGTAGCCATAAGATGCTCAGCGTGCACTCTCCTGGCCATCATCCCCTGTCATCTCTGAAGCAACAGATGATCCACTGCTGCCTCAGGCAGAAAAGCAAGTGGAAAATCGAAGCAGATGAAGTGTGGCTGCCAGAGAAGTAGAGGGAGCCGTGTCTCCCCCAAAGAGTGTTGGTCCTGTGATAGAAAGGGTGTACACACTCTCGTACCTCACACACTGCCCCTCACATCATCCCAATAAAGATGCCCTGCAGGCTCTGGGAAGCCTTGCAGTTAAGGAATCAGTAAAAGCAACCAGCAAAGAAGAGACGTTTAGCAATGCTGCGGACCTGGTGCTGGTTAATTGTGACCCAATAAGTGAATTAAGCAGGAACAGACTTTTCCCCCCTTCATCATGTAGCTGGCTTCCAACTTGCCCTTCACCGCCTTTAGTCTGATGATGCTGGTTTGTTACAGTACTAGTGTCCCATCAACAATTCACTTCATCTGTACTCTGGGAGGGGTGGGGGGGGTTGTAACTAGTACACCTAAAATAAAATACAACAGTCAAACTTGGTCATTTGAAGCCTCCTTTGTTCCTGAGGCTACTCATAAACAATCAAAATGACACCAGAGGACAAAGGTGGGTAGTTTAAACTATTCATTAAAAAAAAAAAAAAAAAAAAAAGAGGCGGCACAGGCCTTAAATCCAAGCACTCAGGAGGCAGAGGCAGGCAGATCTCTTGAGCTCCAGGACAGCCTGCTCTACCGATCTGAGTTCCAGGATAGCCAGGGCTACAGAGAGAAATCCTGTTTTGAAAAAACAAACAAACAAACGAAATTTAAATTTAAACAGACCACAAAAATAAAACAACTACTGTCTGAGGCTGGGGTCTGCAGCAGTCTCTTCTTAAACACAGTGTGCTCAGAACATCAACACAACCCCAGCCTGTCACCACCCTTTGCCAGTGCCACCTGCTGGTCCCCAGCAGTCTGCAAGCCAAGTCCCCTGCTCCTCAGCTCATGGCCCACCCCACACAGACAGCCATCCCCACCACAGCAGCCCAGGGGTGCAGCTCGCATCACACATATCCAGGTTCAGGGCCCAAGGCACCTTCTAAGGTTTCCCAGCCACCCTACTGTGTCTTTGAATCTTCTACTGGGGGAATGCTGCGTTCAAACTAGCTGGGTCCTGAACAAGAGAGGCAGGCCCTTATCCTATACAACAGACCCAGTCCTGAAGTCTGGCCTCAAGTTTGCATTTGCAATCTATCTAGCCTCTTGCGTGTCTTATCGACCAGTGTGGTGTTCTTGCTCAGTTCCCAAAACCTAATAAATCTGCAGAGGCATACGAGGGCTTTACAGTATCAAACGCAATGGTTTATATACTTCTGCTATCCGTCTGCATCAAAAACCAAAAGCCCTTCAAAGCATGCCCCGTAAATACCCTGGCACACCCGGGCCGTGAAAGCAGGCTCAGGCCTAACATGTTAATAAGATTAATTGAAGTTGTGATACACATTGGAAGAGCTTCATCTGAGCCTTCCATGACCTCACTCTTTAAAGCCCCAGTCACCACTCCGCCAATACCCTATATGGTTGTGCTTTTAAAACCAGGTCGTGTGCCAATCGGCAAACAGCCACTCGTTTGTTTGGAGCCAGAAAACAAACTTGGAGGTGGCCCCGGCTCTTCAGGAGTGCCCTAGTCTTAGGTCCCAACCCTAAACGTATAACAGATTACACTCAGCCTTAGACATCACAGGTTGAAGCGTTTTCAAAGGAAGTCAATAGCGATGTCATTCATTTCTGAATGGTGACACAATTCATTGCTGGTTTTAATTGGTTCTCTCTCTCTCTCTCTCTCTCTCTTTTTTTTTCCGGGTGCATGAAGTAAGAGAGAGGCCAGGCACACACAAATGTGGCTAATCTGCCCAGGCAACTAGGAAAAGAGTGAGGTGGCTGGGGAGGCAGAGCGTGGGCAAAGGTCAGCCCAGGTTGCCCTGGAGACAGGAGTTTTTTTAAGAACATGTCAACTCAAGGCCTCCGTTTTTTGACTAGCATGGCCCTGAACTATGGTCTTTGTCCCCTTACATCATCTAACACTCACTTTTACCAGCCTGCAAAGCTCCCCTAATCAAGCACTACAAAGTAATCATGCTGAAGATTAGGAAAATTAACTGAGAAAAATAAAGATAAGAAAGTGCCTGAAGCCAGGAAGGAAGAGAGAAAGAGAGAGAGGCTCAAAAACAAAACAAAACAAAACAAAACAAACCAGACCTGCTGCCCCAGATTCCAGCAGATTAAGAATCTCACTGGAGGGGTTGGGGATTTAGCTCAGTGGTAGAGCGCTTGCCTAGGAAGCGCAAGGCCCTGGGTTCGGTCCCCAGCTCCCGAAAAAAAGAACCAAAAAAAAAAAAAAAAAAAAAAAAAAAAGAATCTCACTGGTGCAATCTGGAGGTAGACCCTGGAGTCATCAGTGGTCACAGACCATCAGCTAAGGGCACTTACTACCAGGGCTCAGGATCCTCCTCCCTCTCCCACCTCAGGTCAGCCCAGGGACACTGGAAGTTTCCACAGAGTCAGAGTCTAGTGGTAAAATCTCATGCCGCCACAGCCTCCATGACTTTTGAAACTCTGTGGGTAAGGCCAGGTTCCAGAGAACGGAAATCCAACAGGCTTGTTTGGAGACTAGAAAGGAATGCTGGGATGTGGTAGGCCAGTGAGGACGGCTGAGAAACCCTGCATGTGGTTCCTCCACCAACAGGCTCTAAGAGTCAGTCAAGGGCAGAGACAGGCAAACAAAACTCCTGGCAACTTTGCCAGGTGACACCTAACTTACAGAGAAAAAAAAAGTCTTAGTAAAATCAGAAGTTAGGGGGGTTGGGGATTTAGCACAGTGGTAGAGCGATTGCCTAGCAACCACAAGGTCCTGAGTTCGGTCTTCACCTGGGGGGGTGGGGGGTGGGGGACGGACTTAGGTTCTATTCCCACCCACACACAGGAGGGTTCACAACCACCCATAACTCCAGTTGCAGGGGGATCTGACACCCCCTTCTGGCCTCTGCAGGCACTGCATGCACACGGCACACAGGGAGACACAGGTAAAATGATCTGAAACAGGTCTATGGGAAAGGATTGGGTTGTCTTTCTTTTTCCTGTTACAAGTGTAAGTTACCTCTATGAAAGGAGGCTTAACTCCACCGTAGGCTCTGTGTTTCCAGGTAACAAAAGTATAAATGCCAATGGCCAGAACAACGGGGAGACCATGTCCAAGAGGTCACACTGAACTCCACTGTGGCTCAGATTAACATAGTTCTGATCCCCACCACCACCACCACATACCACCCTGTGGCCTCACTAATGTGCCAACCTGAGCATTCTTAGCGCTTGCTTGAACTTACACACCCCAGGTCCACAGCACCAAAAGGAAGGAGTCACGCTACAGGTGAGCCCAGGACCCAGCAGATCCTGAGACTTATTCTACTAGTAAGTATCCTAGCTCTGACTGCTTGCTTTTACAGAAATATGACAGTCTGAAAAGCCCACAAGGAGTTTAGGTTAAATTGTTTATATCACTAGCTCTCATTAACTCAACCCAGCCATCCCTTGTCAGAATATTCCTGCACTGCCCCCAAGATGACTCTTTTGATAAGCTGGTTCCGAGCCCTTAAAAGGCATGGCTCAAATCATACTGACTCCTTCTGCCAAGAGAAGACACAGTGAAGGTGCTTGCCCCACTTGGTGGCCTGTACCTCAAAAGGACACTGCCAGCCCAGAGCAAGCGCCACGGAGGACGCCGGCCAGCCCCTGTGCCTTGGTGGCGCCATCTCCAGAGTGCTGATCCAAAACTGGCTTTGCAGCCCTCGGGATTATCTTCTTTCTCCTTGCCAACGTGGTCAGATTGCACACTCTGGGGTCAAAGAAAACCAGGAACCCTGCAGAGGGAGCTCCCTGTCGTCCTCTATGGGAATCCTCTTCCTGCCTCCTGCTCTGTGGCAGCTGGGAGAAAATGTGGGAAGGATCCGGAGGTGTAAGCTACCCAGAGTGTGTCAGAACACAGGCTGGCCAGACCAGGACCGTGGCATGACAGGAGAGATGTCCACAGAGTAGCGAGTGCTTAGTGCTCCCTGCTCAGTGAACCCAGCCTAGTGGCCTAGCCCATACCCACTCGCTGCCTTAGAGAGCTCTGGCACCACTAACAGCAAAGACTCAAAATTAGGATTCAACTCCACACTAAGGAGTAGGAGGTGTCTCTATCCCTCAGCCCCATTCTGCTGCTCTTTTCTCCCACAGTATCTCAAGCAGAGGTCGCCACCCCTAACTCCAAGGCGGGTTGGAGAGCTCCCCCTGGTCAATCTTGTCACAGTTACTTCCCAGGCACTACCTGACACCCTTCACAACTGACAGGCTGAGTGGTGGAGGCCGGTTACTTTACCAGAGAAGTACTCAATTAATTGTGTGGTAATTGGAAGTGTGTGATGACGCTACACTTGGCAACTAAAGAATTCCTACTTAGCCATGACCAAAGAGTCCATTCAAAACTTGTAAAACCATTTCAAGTATTGGGGGTCGGCCCCCCCAAGGGCCCAGATACCATCATATCCTTTGACGTACCACATAGCTCATGGAAAGAGTTTCTAAATGAAAAGAAAAGCCAGGGAGGACACTCTACTGCTCTACCAAGTACAAACACAGCAAATCAGTCAATCAGTCAATCAATAGCCAGCACAGTAGACAGGGTGCCTGCCGCCGAGCATGTGGGTAGTCCTGGGTTCAAGTCCTGGGAACCCATAAACTGGGTGTGGTGGTGTATGCCTTTAATCCCAGCACTCAGAGCAGAGCCGGTGTTATCCTTGGCTACTCGGCAAGTTTCAGGCCAGCCTGGGAGACCTAATAAAGAAGTGCCCAAATATGGCAGTATGCCAAAATGCTAACAGTGTTTGTCCTTCATCTGCGGAGGTCTGGAACACACACACACTTCTCTTTTTCCATAAAAATATATAAGAATTACAAACATTCCAAAAGCCTTCTTCAGGGTCTGGTTGGCTGAAGAGAAGAAGAAAGTGAAGTCTGGGGCTGGAAAGTGGCCTTTCATGTACAGAAAATAAACAGCCTTGGCAACAAAAATAACCTTAAGTCACCTGAGCACTTCACCAGTGAGACTGAGTCCCACGGTCATGCCCACTGCCCCCAAAGCAAACAGAGGCACCAGCCGGGCAAGGCTGATAGCCATCTGCACCTACAGACAGCAGAAATGGGGGGGGGGGTGTGGGAGAGGAGAGGAGAGGAGAGGAGAAACTACAGCTGTAAGGTAGACAGTCTGTGAAAACACATCACACACACTCACAAATACACACCCATGCTCACACATTCACAGACACACACACACACACACACAGCCAAAAATAATAGTTGGTTCCTAATGTCACACAATTGACCAATTTATAAGCACAGGCTGCCCTGCAGCTGCCCCGGGGAACTGTGGCTGTCTGTGTTTTTGTTTTAATTAGTGTTTGTCTGTAATTTACACTGTCTCTGCAGGGGAGGCTCTTCTATGCTGAGGATTCACACACCCTCCAGCTCCTTTTCCTCCTGCAGTGGTGTGCACAGGAAGCCTAAAGCCCAGAGGAAGCCAGCTCCACCTTTCCTCCGATCAGGGGTCAACAGCTGGCCCTCCTCCACTGTCCAGAGGGGCAGCCGGCAAAGACAGGGGAGGATTCATCCCTGACCTGGCCTGATCTGGTGTTGAAGAGGGTGGGGGACTGATTTAACTGAAGGACCGTGTGCACAGGTGAGCGTACAAGTCAGGGCAGCTCTGGTGTGCACCTTGGAAGCTGCCTTTCTCTCCCTGCTAAAGAGCAGACAGGAAGCGGTTGAAGATGGCAGGGCAGGGTCAGCTCATGTGGCATCGCCTGAGAACACAGGATGCTGCACTGTGGAAGCTACGGAAGCGGTGGGCCAGGGACTACAAGGAACGCCGCTTGCTCAGGACAGACTGCTTGCTCAGGACAGACTCCTTCCGCAAGGATGTGAAGGGTTTCGTTTTTACTACCTTTTCACCTAAACTGTCGATTTCCTGCCCTGGGAACTCCTTGGCAAAGTCCTCTGACATGCAAACAAAACTAAACTTTTCAAACAGGCACTGAGGGATGTTCTAGAAGGCAGAGCATTAGAATGAAGGACACTTCCTCGGGGTCACACAGGGGATGCAGTCCAACCCCTGACTACAAAATCAACTCCAGGTGTGACTGAGTCAGCTTAGGGTACATATGATGTAGGAATTTCTTTCTATTTAAAATTTCACTTGCTTAGGAACATTTTCCTTTCCCTCCAGAACTAACAAAGCAGCAAACAGCCAAGTACCACTCTACTGTGGACAACCCTCCAACCAGAGCTGAAACAGCACTGAGCAGAAGAAGAGACACTAGGCTGGCCGGGTGGCTCTGGACTCTGCACTGCTTTAGGAGCGAGGGGGCCAAGCAGAGGTCCAGGGCACACATGGCACACTGTAGCCCACCAATGACCCCGGAGGTAGGACTTTTATCCCCACTGTACAGATGTGCAAATAAAAGCTAAGGTCACACATGGTGAGTGTGGCCGTGAAGCCCAGTCAACTCCAGAACCGTGCCCCTTCTACAATTGGACTGTAAAGTTCAGGAAAACAAAGCACAATTCCTGTTGCCAGAAGACAATGTAAGTGGGGGAAACACAGAACCTTACGGGGTCATTTTCATGCCCCACTTTGCTGAGCAGGGCTGAACCTAGGACCTTTTACATGCTCGGCAGACAACTCTACCACCGAGCTACATTGCCAGCCCAACCCGGAGGAGCCACGAGGAGCCTGAGGCAGACAGCTTGTCCAGAGACACACCATGCCCCCTGCACACTGGCTTCACCCATTGTCATGGAGATAACTCCGTCTCCAAGTACATTATTTCTGTGTTCTCAACTGATTATGGGCTCAGGCAGGAAAGTAGGGTTAAAATGGGATCCCCTTTGAACACCCAACATTTGAAAAAATGGAATGAGCAAGTGTGCAAGACAGAAATCCTGTGAAAGGACAAGCTCAGACCGACCCTGCCTCCAAATCACAACAGGAGAAAGGCATGGGTATGGAGAAACAATGGAAGCAAGATTCCAGAAACTGACCAGGGAAAACTGCTAACCAGCTGTGCCCGCTTTCCCAAAATTAATGTGTTCTGGAGACTGCGCAGAACAGAGTGACATGTCTGACCAGCAGTGGGTCCCACGGGTCCATGGGCTCTTGGCTACTTTTCGTTCCTCCTTCAACTTCTTAATTTTCTTTTATTGCTTTAAGATTAATTTTTTCTGGGGCTGGGGATTTAGCTCAGTGGTAGAGCGCTTACCTAGGAAGCGCAAGGCCCTGGGTTCGGTCCCCAGCTCCGAAAAAAAGAACCAAAAAAAAAAAAAAAAGATTAATTTTTTCTTATCTTATTTATGTGAGTACACTGTCACTGTCTTCAGACACACCAGAAGAGGACATGTGATTCCATTACAGATGGCTGTGAGCCACCATGTGGTTGCTGGGATTTGAACTCAGGACCTCTGGAAGAGCAGTCGGTGCTCTTAACCACTGAGCCATCTCTCCAGCCCTCCCAACTTCTCAGTTTTCATGTGAAAAGACAAAGATCTTTGTAGACACCACCAACAAATAATACTTTGCTTCCTGCTGCTTAGTTAATGGACCCGCTTTGGCCTCTGACAGAATTTATTCTGCATTCTATACTTAAGCAATTATCTGTACTAGGCCTGTCCTAGAGGCGACTGTGAAAGGAACGTGAGCTCACCCCGAAGAGCTGCTGTGGGACACAGAAGTGGCAGAAGAGGGTGAGGGCAGCTGCCACCGAGCAGGCGGTGGGTACCGGATGAGCATGGCGAGGGCGAGGGGAAGGGTCCTCAGGGAGGAGGCCCCTCCATAAATTGCCCTGTGTAGTCAGTCAGTCAGTCAGTCAGTCAGTCAGTCAGTCAGTCAGTCGTTGGTTGGCTTCCTTATTAACATGTTGCCCGGCACACAGAAACCCACAGAGAGTAGCCAGGGCGGCTAATGGAGGGCTTCGGAAAACCAGAACACACAGCTCGAATGAGCTAATTTTAGACAAAGTAAAAATACTTAGCATGCTGCTAGGGGGTATTTTTAGAGTTTGTTTTAGTTAGCCACCGCTGACCTCAGTAGTTCAAGGGAAAAAAGCAAAGAGTCCGAGAAAACAGTTTCTTATCTTTAGGGCTTGGGGTTCAAACCGGTGTTAGAGTCCAGTAGCACCATACAGAGGGAGGAAGGAAAGGAGGGATGGATGGACAGATGGAAAAAGGGGGAAGGCCCTATAGAAAGCAAATCTGGGTTTCCTTGTTGTGGCTTGTCTCCCTCATCCTAAAACAGAATAAACGACCCATGCTGCATAACTGGTTCCATCCCATGCTGAAGTATTTACTCTGGGCTGGGGCAGAGTTTGCTGCACCTGCCCTTTTCTCTCTGTATATCTGAGAGAAACACTGAACGATGTGAAACACAGATGAGCACCACCTAACAATGGCTTACCCGTCCCATAGCCAGGGCAGGCCTGGGCCTCCCTAATCCTCTAAAGCTGCCCCTACGGGCCAAAGCTGGAGCCAAAGCAAATTTGGAGTTTGGAATGGGCTGCTGCGTCAGCTCAGCCTCCAGAGGGCTCGGCAGCACCTGCTGCTCTCTGAGAAAGATACCAGCCTTGGAGGTCCAGGCTGGACTGCCCAGAGTCCTGCCGGCCCTTCCAAGACCAGCTCACCACGGACTCAGCGTTATTTCCCAGACAGCCTGCTGCCCTCATCCCCAAGTGCTAGTTGGTGAGTCTGAGAACGCCATCACAGCCTATTCGGGACCGGCCACTGTTGTTGTTTTACCCGTGCTGGTCACACTCCTCTCCCACCCACACCACAGAGGTGAGTGATACCCAAGCTACGCAGGCTGCTTTTGAGAGGACTGAAAGACAGTGCCCCGCTCACCCTTTCCAACAGATGCTTCATGAAGACACATGTGGAGGTTTGATCCTGTGCCTATGTAAGAGCCGGTTTTGTCTTTGAAGACCTGAGTCCTTTGGCTTGAGGTCTGGAGCTGGGATACAGTAGCTTGGCATGAAGCACTTGCCTAGCGTGACCACAATCACAGAACAAACAGCAACAAAACAACATTGTAAGACCCAAGAAAATCCATGATAAGTCCTTAACATTACCCAGGATGAATCTCAAGCTCTGAGTTCCCAGTGTAGCTAACAATGCTTATAATGACTCTTTGATTTTCTGTCTGTCTGTCTTTCTTTTTTTTTCCTTTCTTCCTTTCTTTCCCTCTCTCTCTCTCTCTCTCTCTCTCTCTCTCTCTCTCTCTTTCTCTCTCTCTCCCTTCCTTTCTTATTTTTGTTGTCTTTCTTTCTGACAGCACCTCATGTAGCTCAGGTTGGCCCTCATTTATTATGTATCCTAAAATGAGCTTGAACTCTGATCTTCCCATCTCCTGTGGTGGCAGGGGCTGTCACCCCCAATCTCGCCTTTGATCTTACTTTGAAACACTGTGAGGTGAGCTTAACCTCCCTTATCGTTCAAAGAATGAATTGAGCACAGATATTGTATGTGAAGAAGTGACCTTGCACTCTGTGATTCAGTTTAATCATTTCCAAGCTCTGGGGATCCCAAAGGTACTGCCAGGTGGTGCCAGCTCCCAGGGAGACAATGACAAGAGCACCAGAAACCCCCAAGAGACGACATAAACCACCTCTACCCTAGGCCTGCCTGAGTGTGTAGGGTATCGGCTCTGCTTTTCTACCTCCCTCCTAGTAAAGCAGAGATTAGAAACTGCACCCTGTGCCTGCGAGTGCTAATAACCAACAGTAAGTCAGTTATTTTTCCAGGTAAGCAGAGCCCTTGAGAGGAGAGCAAAGCTAGAGACCTCTAGGCACTATCTTCAGGAGGCTGCGAATGCAAGCACTGCCTACAGCCAGGCGGTGCTCAGGTGACACAGCAGCTGAGGCTGAGGCTTGACCTTCTGCCTCTAAAGCCAGCCTCCCAGAAAGAAAACTTCCCAAGACAGTAGGTAAGGCACACACTGCTGCACAAGGCCTTCTGACTCAGGCTGTCCTAAGGAAAAGCAACCTGACACATCCTACATCTCTTGGTCTCTTTAAACCTGCTGCTCTGCTGTCCTTTTCTTTTCTTTTTGGACAGGGTCTGTCTACTTAGTCCTGGCAGCTGTTCTGGGACTCACTAATGTACACCAGGCTGGCCTCTACTTCACAGAGATCCAGCCATCTATGGTCAGTCTCTGGGATTAAGGCATGTGCCACTGTACTCAGTTCTAAGTAAGCCTGGTTTCTTTCTGGCAAAATGAACACAACAAAGCCATGTGCCCTCGGAGGGCATTGCTAAAAGGGAGAGGTAACCCACACGGCCTTCTCCACAATCAGGTGACATCATCGTATGTTGGGATTATTAAAGTTGGCAGTTTATAATAATGATAAACGGTTAAAAAAAAAACAATGTTTATAAATTGGGCAATCTCTCCCCAGAAGCTCTCAAAATATTAAGAAGCTGCCGGGCATGGTAGCTAATACTTGGCAAAGGCTAACCTAGACTTGAGGCCTCTGAGGCAACAGGGTCAAGGAGAGTTCAACGCCGCTGAAGAAGCTACTTGGTAAAACTTTGTCTTTAGAAAGAGAGAAACAAAACAAAAACAAAAGTGGCCTATTTCCAACAGATATTACACAGGTCAGATTCAGCCTCGAGACACGCATCTCAGACTAGATACATTTATATGCACCCATTTTAAGCATCCCAGATCTCCTGAGCCGAAAGTGAGAATCACTTCAAATGAGGAAACACGGCAACGGAGACACTAACTTCATCTCTGGTTTCAGCCCCTCATGACTCTGTTGCGCTGACGTGATTTGGTGACCACGTACTGTGTATGCCCCACAGTGAGCTTCGTACCTGTTAATTCTGAAGCCTGGTTTTCTCAAGTGGTATGGATAAAGTTATATTTTTTAAAGGGGACCTGATAATAAAATGACAGCGACAACTGCTAAATTGAGATCGTTTACTGTACAGAGAGAACTGAGATAACGGGCCGGGACATTGAGGGAAGTTCTCAAAGTGTGATTTCCCATACACTGCAGAGTCCGTGTTCCTAGAACTAAAGGGCAACCCACTGAGAAGCAGGTTAAGAAAATACGGGAATGAACACTACAGAGTGACCTCACGTCCCTGAGGCGGCTTCTGTACTCTCCAATCGGCAAATTCAATTTAAAAACAAGATACGGCCAGAGTGGAGAGGCACAAAACAGTGGTTCTCAACCTCTGGGTCATGACCCTTTGGGGGAGGTCAAATGACCTTTCACAGGGGACACCTGGAAGACAGATATTTACATCATGACTCATAACAGTAGCAAGATTACAGATACAAAGTGGCAACAAAAATGATGTCATGGTGGAGGGTCACCACCACATGAAGACCTGTATTAAAAGGTAGCAGTATTCGGAAGGGTGAGAGCTGCATTTTTTTGCTGTTTTATTTTTTTCTTCCTCCAATGAGCATGCGCCACATCTGTACTGCATTTCTCAATGGCCTGACCTCCTCTGGGTTCACACTTTCGGAGACCTAAGGACTCTGAGGATATCTGTCTTCCCTCTGATCATCCCTAGGTAGCAAGGACAGAAGCTCTGTCAAAGGTCTGTGTTTCCTGCTTTAAAGACAGTCTTCTTAGATGGCCGCAGGGGCAGAGTAGGTGGAGAGAGAAGACAGGGAGTTTGGAGAGCACCAGCGTGACAGGAGGAGGGGATCTAGGTACTCCATGTTTGGTATAAGAACCGCTTTCAGGGCTGGACACTTTCCCCCAACAGTGGCCCTGGCTTCCAGTTAAAGCTCTGAATTTGATAACAGGATGTATCAGGGTTGACACCAATAATGGCTAAAATTTACTGAACGCTTGCTTGACACTCTTCTAAGCAGTCTCTATCTGAAGACCACACTTGATTCTCCCTCAAGCTCTATGCTTTCTCCTTGGGGTCCTCGTCCCCAGTCAGGCAAGATCCAGGACCCACCAGGCCAGGGACAGACAGGAAGTTTTATTTCAACATGAGGGTGAGGTCTGGCCTCCATCTGGGACTTAAAGACACATTCCACATGGAAAGTGTGCAGCTACAGTCACTCAGCATTCCTTCTCTCAACACACAGAGGCACACATGCATAAAATTACTTCGTGGGAGTTTCATTTTTTCTTTGATAATATTAACATATTCTTCTGTATGTGTGCGTGTATGTGCATGTTTGTGTTGGGGGGTCCACATATATGTGTGGGTGCACATGTGTGTGCCGTTGTACATGCACATGGGTGCTCAGGCATGTGGAAGCTAGAGGTCTATGTTTACTGCAGGTCTCAACTGCTTCTCTAGCTTGTTTTCGAGACCAAGCTTCTCAAAGGATCTGGAATTAATTCAGCAATTCAGCTCGACTGGCTGGTCAGAAAGCCAGCCCAGACATTCCTGTCTCGCTCTCTTCAGTGCTGGGGTTACAGGTCTGTGCGTGCCACCAGACCCTGCTTTTTACATGGGTACTGAGGATTCAAACTCAGACCTTGTGCTTGCACAAATGCCTTTTAAGAGCTGACCCATACCGCCAAACGCCGAGACAGAAACTGAACCTCCATGCTGGAAGGAGCTGCAACCCCGCTTTCTTAGCTCTTGTGCGTGGAGAGGAGAGGGGCTTGGACCCAGTGTTGGACAAGAACCCCGTATTATTTTTATTTATCTTCTTTATTGCCTTCTTCTTGAATGAAGGCACACACAGGTGTGGAGAGAACTGTGAGAGCCTGCTGTGCACTGAGCAGGTAATCTTATCTAAGAAATTGTTATTACCACTAGCACAGGAGCAAAGGGGACTCAGCGTGTCCACCAGTAAGGTCTGATGGAGACCAGGTTCTCAGCTCAAGGTCAGTAAGCAGGGAATCACACCCTCGACCAAAGTCTTCTGCCTGTCAAGTCCCAGGGCACTGAGCACCCTGAGGTATGCACTACAGCAGGGGCTGTCCTTTAGCGAACAGAACTGGATATAAGCCACCCTTTACAGCTTCAGTCCCACTCTCCTGCTAATTTCCATGTTTTCTACGTAGAGTATATTTTAGTCATTGGAAGAAAACATATTAATACTTTAATTCCAGCACGTGGGAGGCAGAGGCAGGCAGATCCCTGAGCTAGAAAGAGAGAGGGAGGGAGACAGGGAGGAAGACAGGGAGGGAAAGAGAGAGGGACGGAGGGAGGGAGGGAGGGAGTTATAGTGCTGGGGATAGAACTCAGGGCTTCATACATGTTTGGCCTGAACTCTATCCACTGAACTACATCCCCAGGCCTAGATGACTTTCTGGTCAAAGTTGCAAACAAACCTCAACCCAAAACAATGTGGCCCACAAGAACAGATCCCTCCTTACCCTCAGAGCCAACTCAGGGCATGGCATCAAAGCTGACGCAAGAGCTGAGAGCCAAGCTCCTGGAGCTGTTTGTGTGTCAGCCTTTTCATTGGTAAGAGGACCAGAGTCCAAGTTTCACTTGGGAGGAATCTAATCTTATCAGGAAATTTCTTTGTATCTCAAACTATTCCAAAAATACCACATCCTCACCCTTACCTCACTTCACCTCTCTCCTCCTTCAAAGAATTTATTTAGCAGACGAGGAGCCAGGCCCCGGGACACTCTAATGGGGCCAAGGAATGTCCTTGAAACTGGGGTCACGGACCCAATGGCTCTCACACTTCCCGGCCATTTTCTGTTAAGAAATTAGGTTGGCAAGGCCCTGGGTTCGGTCCCCAGCTCCGGAAAAAAAAAAAAAAGAACCAAAAAAAAAAAAAAAAGAAATTAGGTTGGAGGGCTGGAGAGATGGCTCAGAAGTTAAGAGCACTGACTCCCAAGTTCATCCCCAGCACCCAGATGGTGGCTCATGACCATCTAATAAAGAATCCAATGCTCTCCTCTGGCATGCAGCCGAGCAATCATATACATTAAATAAGCAAAGATGTAAAAGGCTGAGAGACAGATGGCTTGGTAGGGAGAGCGAACTGCTCGAACTGAGGAGCCAAGTTCAGTTCCCAGCTCCAGACGACCATGAGGACTCTGGCCACCATAGGCACCTGTACTCACGTGCACTCGTGCACATGCAGACACACACACCAGTAATATTCTAAGATTGAACTCTCCTTAGTTTACACGAACCCTCCCCCCTTTTGTATTCTGGTCTCCTTCTAAGAACCTGGCTGCATCCGATGCCATTATATAAATCAAATAACACTGGGGCTGGTCCCCGATATGCAGTTCCTCTGGTACCCATCAGGGGCTCTGCTCTAAGGAGCTTTAGGATGCAGACCTGACTTACTCTTCGAGAGATGTCTTTATTCTTAAAGGATCTTTTACGTTTAAAGACCCACACTTCCCACCACAGAGAAGCAACGTAACCAGAGTTTTATCTCATAAACTCCCTCCGGATGACAAACACCTCCGAACGCTATCTGACGCTGCTCCAGTGCCGTGGTGTATATTTCTGGGACACGAGGGATGATCGGAGAGACGGGCAGGTGGGTGCATACGTGAGGTGGTAAGTCCGAGGGTGACCTGGCCCTCCAGCTGTCAGGCGATCCTGACTCCGCCTCCCACCCCACCGTAATTGCTCCAGAACTGCAGATGCACCCCACACCTGGCTGCTTTTCTTTTTTAAACATGGGTTCCAAGAGTTGAAGCCGTGGCCTTGTGCGGCTCAAGCTTTTACCCACTTAGCCGTCCCCCTGCTCTGTTCTTTTTAGACAACCAAATATTTAGATGCGAAGCACGGTTTCTGGAGTTTTACTCTGCATCCCCGGAAAGCTCGGTGTGTGTGCTTCGACTCTGGGCTTCTCCCAGAGCGGCTGACTGAACTGAGATGGGCTGCTGACATCTGAATGGCAGGGCTTTCAATGATACAGGTATAAAATACATGACTATTTTTAGATTCAGGAACTGACAGATCTCTGCTTCTGTATTGGCTGACTTTTCTAAACAACAGAGGAAAGGGAAGGGATTGATCTGTCCCTCAGTTCAGGGGCACAGCAAAGCACACCGTGGTAGGAAAGGCCGGGCAGTGGAAGCAGGTCAGTCTGTGGTGGAGGACAACGTGACTCGGTCTCACAAGTTACAGAGGACCACGAGTCTCTTGGAAGACCACATAGTAGTAGACGGTGTGTCTGCTGAATTAGAAAACAGAAATTTCAGATCAGAAAAAAATTATCCGACTGGATTTTAAAGATTTTTTAAAGGTCTTGCCTCTGCCTCCTAAGTGCTAAGATCAAAGGTCCAGGCCAGTTTGAGTCATGAAGTGTTCAGCTTTGTACTAAGTTGCTCAGCACTATATAAACGCCACTACCATCTGTCCCCATGACTGTCTCCCCCACCACGACCCTGTCCATTAGACTCTAACTCCCTGCCCCCATCCTTGCTTTTCTGGCTCTATGAGCCAGGCTCTCCGGTTACTTGGACATGCGCTTATCCCTTCGACTGATTGCTTTCACACGGTAGCTGCAGTTGTCAAACCTCTATTTTACTTCAGACGACTATTTGGTTGATGGCCCTTAAACAATCAAGGGACCCACATCAGGAAATCCTGGATTTTCCATCAAGTGAGTAGGGTGGCCTATTTTTCTCCAATCAGTTTTTGCCTGAGCGGGCCTCCAGCAGGGCCTCCAGCAGGGCCTCCAGCAGGGCCTTGTTTTTTTTTTGTCATCTCTGGGCTTGCAGACTCAGTCTGTGTAAACAACTTAAACTGCACAGATCCAGGACCAGGCGGCATTTCTGCACATAGGAAAATGAATGCTTGCCTGCTCGGCCTTTCCCTGAGGCCGTCACTTTAGGAGATGAAAGGACCAGAAGGTGAAACAGGCCGGCCGCAGACATGACAAAAGCAATGGAAGGAAGGGCAGGTTTGTCTTGGCTCGGTCTGAGGGTGCCGACCATCACGGCCGGAAGTAGCTGGTTTTGGAACCGGAAGCAGAGAGATCGGTCTGCAGCTGCTCTGCTCGCCATTGGTTTCCGGAGCCCTGAACGCACAGTCAGAGCAAGCCTTCCCTACTTGATTAAACACATCCAGGGAGGTAGTTAAGGGTGTCACGTGGCAGTGAAGACTGCCTATTTACCCTGATCTGTTTACATTTTTAATCAACTAAGAAAGAAACCCTAAATTCATAACGGTCAAAGCCCACTCTGTGCCAATAGTATAACCTTCAACTTTACAATCTAGTGGCTCTTAGCAAGTACTTTCTTTCAAGTCTATACACGCCACCAACAATCCCAAAGACAATTTTCTCTACAGGCATACTCCGGTAACTTCAATTACCTTTTCTTTTTTAACAGGACACCAGCAGTAAGCATTGGGGGCAGGGGTTTTGTTTTACTTTTGTTTGTTTGTTGAAGTAGAGTCTTTCTCACAAGGAAGCACTGGCTGGCCTGGGATCCACCATTGAGACTAGGTTGGCTCCAAACTTGTGCAGCTCTTCGTGACTATGCTTCTGGAGGGCTGGACCCTACACACCCAGTGAATTTCAGGAGAGGGCCACAGGCTCTCTGTTGACTGTGGGCAGAGAGGTGTGTCCAGCGGCTCTCTCAAAGGGCCTACCTTTCTCCCGATGCAAATGAGAGGTAGTGGGCTATTACCAATCTATTTAGCAACGTAGCAAAAATAATACATCTATTTATTTATTTATCTGCTATTATGGCATACACGTGGTTAGGGGACAACTTGCAGGACTCTGTTCTCTTCTCTCACCATGTGGACCCTGGGATTTGGACTGTTTACCAGGCTGGTAAGAGCGCTCAGTGATGTAAAACCTTTTAAACTATGATGTGACTACCTCTTCTTTTAATTTTAATTTTTTTAAACATTTATTTATTTATTATGTATATATATATATATATATATATATATATGTCATACAGCTTTCTGCCTGCGTGTATGTGCCTGCAGGCCAGAAGAGGGCACCAGATCTCATTACAGATGGTTGTGAGTCACAATGTGGTTGCTGGGAATTGAACTCAGGACCTCTGGAAGAGCAGACAGTGCTCTTAACCACTGAGCCATCTCTCCAGCCCAATTTTAATTTTTTTAAAGATTTGTTTATTTAATTTATAGGAGTACACTGTAGCCACCTTCAGACACACCAGAAGAGGGCATCTGATCTCATTACAGATGGTTGTGAGCTACCATGTGGTTGCTGGGAACTGAACTCAGGGCCTCTGGAAGAGCAGTCAGTGCTCTTAACCACTCAGCCATCTCTTCAGCCCCCACTACTGCCTCTTATATAAGGCATTACTATCAAAGAATGCCACGGGATATCACAAGCTTTTACAACTCATAAAGAGCTGAATAATAACTTTAAAAAGCTTTCTGTATATTTGAAGCTCTCTGCCAAGGTAGCCTGTCAGAAAAACAGTTGAGCATCAGCCATAAACCAACTCAGAACTAAAGACAACCCTGGCCATCACTCTAACTAAGAGGTTCTCAACCTTCCTAAGGCTGTGACCTTTCAACACAGTTCTTCACAACTGTGCTGACCGCCAACCATAAAATTAATTTTGTTACTATTTCATAACTGTCATCTTGCTACTGTTTTGAATCGCAATGTAAATATTTCTGGAGATAGGGGTTTGCCAAAGGGGTTACAGCCCACAGGTTGAGAGCCGCTACTCCACGTCATCAGGTGTTAGTGTGGTTTTCTGATGGCTACCACCTTACAGCACAGAGGTGTTTGGGCAGTACTCACAGGAGTCGCTGCAAAGAGCAGATAAGAAAATGACTACAGTCACATACTTGAGGCTGAGAGCAGTCGTATCATCCAATCAGCTTTAAGCAGGGAGTTTTGATTAAAAGTTAGGATAGTAGCAAGATTCTGGCGCCCAAGGTGAAGTGACTCATTCGTGTGCTTCCATACTGACCCTAGACGGAACTGAGTAAGCAGAGAGCAGGCAAGCAGCAAGGGGCATCATTTCCTTCAGAGGTGGACCTGCTGCATGGCTTCCATGCAAGAATTCACCGCAATGGCTCTCCACCAACCTGGAGATCCTTGGGGGTCAACCTGAACCGGGACTCATGCTCACCCCTGTGCACAATGCTCACCCCTGTGCACAATGCTTGGTAGAAAGCCAAGAAAGCTGGTTTTTAAAGCTCCTACTGTGAATTAGTTTGTGTCTCCACGTCCACAAGCAAGTTCAGGCTCCAGTTCCTCGGTTCCGCCGGTCCTTACAGAAACTACTACATCAGCATGAGCCTTAGCATGTGCTCTGCTCCCCATGACTGCTGCCCTCACAAGGAGAAATTCTGGCCTGGCACACAGGGAGAGGATGCTCCTCCACAAGCCAAGGGCGAGGTCCACCTCAGATCCTGCCTCAGCCCTCAGGAAGCAGCTCCATTTCTGGCTTCCAACCTCCAGACCCGAAAGTGACACGTTTCCATTGTTTAAGCCTCCCCACTTGTGGTCCGTTCCTTTTTTTGGCAACCAACGCAAATCCCAAAACTTCAAATATAAATACATTATTAGTACAAAATCACACACTGAAACGGAATCAGGCTTTCCGAGTTCTACATATTTGAAAACCTCTAAGACTATGGCTTCTGTTGTCGCCACGGCATTACACTATTCCACACTGAGGGAGCTAGCTCTTTCAGAGGCGAAGTTAGAGGGATAAAGGGGGAGGAAGAACAAGTCCTCCTTCACTCTTTGAATCAGACACTCCCTGAGTCTGGGAGCTGCCTAGACACCAGCTTAGTGAACTAACCCATGTGGGTCCAGCAAAAACAAACAAACAAATGAAGTTCCATCTATGGAACTGTAGTCCTTAGGCGTGTTTTTAACATGAAAACCCCCAGGGACTTGCCAGAAGAAAACCCTGGTATGTGTGTTGGAGGGGATAGGGGTGAAGCAGGAAGTTTAACAGTATCGTACACTTGGGAAGCAGAAGCAAGTGGACCAGCCTGGTCTACATACGGTGTACCAGGCCAATCAGGGCTGCAGAGGCATAATGAAATCCTATCTCCAAAAAGAGGAAGAGGAAGAAGAGGGAGAAGAGAAGGAGGGGGAAGAAGAGAAGGAGGAGGGAGGAGGAAGAAGAAGAAGAGGAGAAGGAGGGAGGGTGTTAGAGAACTGGCTTGGTCAGCGGTTTGGAGCACTTGCTGCTCTTGGAGAGGACCTAGGTTCCATTCTCAACACCGACAAGGCTCACAATCTCCTGTAACTCCACTTCCAGAGGATCCGTTGCCCTCATCTGGCCTCTGTGGGCTCTGGACACACAGTATACGTACACACATGAAGGTAAAACATCATACAAATAAAATCTAAAAACTCTAAAAACTAAATAATCTAAAAAAAGAAAAGCAAGGTAAAGCTCTAGTTCAAAAATAAAATAAAATCTATGTACTGACTGGTTTTGTGCGTCAACACAAGCAAGAAACCAGAAAGGAAGGGGCCTCATGGGATGCAGCTGTAGGGCATTTTCTCAATTGGAGATTGAGGGGATGAGGGTGGGGGGGACTCTGCCCATTGTGGGTGGAGCCATCCATAAGCTGGTAGCCCTAGGTTCTATAAGTTAGCCAGCCGAGCCAGATATGTGGAACAAGCCAGTCAAGCAGCACTCCTCCATGGCCTCTGTATCAGTTCCTGCCTCTAGGTTCCTGTCCTGATCCCTTCCAATGATGGACTGTGATCTGGAAGTGTAAGCTGAATAAACCCCTTCCTCCAACTTGCCTTTTGTTCATGGTGTTTTGGCGCAGGAACAGAAACTCTAAGACAACACAGTACCTAGGCTAGGGTTAGATGTGAGGCAGAGTGCATATGTGTGCAAGAGCCTGGACTTGGCACCCAGCATCAAAAACAAATTTAAAAAAAAAAAAAAAAAAAAAGCCTATGTTATTGGCAGTGCCGGCATCAGACAAAGATCTGGCCAAACAAACAAGGTCACGTGGACAAGTAGGAATTTTCAGGGCTGTGCAACCAAAAGCAAGACTGGTGAGAGAACTTTCCAAGGAGTGGCTCCATATATTTCAAGCAAAAATGAAAGAGTCAATATAAAACTTCTAGACTTCTAGACCTTAGTGAAACTGTGCCACAGGAGAGGCAGCTCCAAGACTCCAAAAGCCACTGCCTCCCCAGGTGAGAAAGGACTTCTTACTTCAGTGTCCTGAGGACAGGAAAGGCATTGGGCAGGCCTGCAGGCAATATTAGCAGTCACGGAAGGACTGCCTTTGAAGTGTTGTTTCCTTTTCTGTCTGAAAATGGGCAGTTTGCTCATCAGATCAGCAAGAACGGCTGACAGGGTGAGCAGAGGAATCCACAGTGCAATGAATTAA
This sequence comes from Rattus norvegicus, assembly GCF_021556685.1. Classification (NCBI taxonomy): domain Eukaryota; kingdom Metazoa; phylum Chordata; class Mammalia; order Rodentia; family Muridae; genus Rattus; species Rattus norvegicus. Next base: position 66,683,563 of record NC_141540.1, read on the forward strand.
AGGCACTCTTAAGGTCTCTATTTGGGGTGCTTCCTAGGTGCCCAAATTGTAGACAGTATTACCTACACATCAAAGGAAAGCTAGATAATCCTGCTCTATTTAGTACTGGTCAAAACAGGTCAAATCAGGGCACCTGCAGGATGGGAGGAAATGCCCCACAAGCTGCCATGGTGTGTCCTAGATTCTCATGTTTTATGCCACCATGCCTGCTTCCACACTGTCGTGAGTTCAAGGCTACCCATATTGAGAAGAATGATTCTCAGACAAGAGAGAGGGACGGCTCAGCGGCTAAAAGCACTGTTGGCTCTTACGCAGGACCTAGTGTCCACTCCTAGCCCCCATTTGGTGGTCCACAACCACCTGTAACTCCAGTTCCAGGGTATCTGGAACCTTTTCTGACCTCCACAGGCCACCAAACACGAACGTGATACAGATAGCTGCACACAGGGAAAACACTCACACACAACACAAAATTAATAAACCTAATTCTTTTTTTTTAAGATTTATTCATTTATTATATATAAGTACACTGTAGCTGTCTTTAGACACACCAGAAGAGGGCATCAGATTCCATTACAGATGGTTGTGAGCCACCATGTGGATGTTGAGAATTGAACTCAGGACCTCTGGGAGAGCAGTCGGTGCTCTTAACCGATGAGCCATCTCTCCAGCCCCCAGTAAACCTAATTCTTAAAAATTGATTTCAAAATGGACGGAAGACTTTAATACAAGACCTGAAACTCTGAACTTGTCAGAGGAAAACAGGTAAAATACTTCCAAATGTAGACAGAGTCCAACAGCTCAGGAAATAAAGCCAAGAACTGATGGCAGGATCGGATGACCCAGGGAAGAAAGATAATTTTTTAAGGTATTATTTATTTATTTTATGTAGATATCTTCAGACACACCGGAGGAGAGCATTGGATCCCATTGAAGATGGTTGTGAGCCACCATGTGGTTGCTGGGATTTGAACTCAGGACCTCTGGAAGAGCAGTCAGCGCTCTTAGCCACTGAGCCATCTCTCCAGCCCGAGAATTCATACCTGCTGCCTAACACTTGGGAGAAAAGTCTTCACTTCGCTATAAATCTGACAGAGGACAAGTAGTTAAGAACTAATTTTTTTTAGGACAGAAGGAAAACAAACAATCCAAGCAATAAATGAGCTAGTGCAACGAAGGGGCAGTTCTCACCGGACTGAGTACAATGACTGGAAAATGCTCAACAGTTTTGGCCTACACAGAAAAGCAAATTAAAACCGTACTATGGGGTGTTGGTGATATAGCAGCTGGTAAAGTGCTTGCCTAGCATGCATGAAACTCCTAGGTTCAATCCCCAGCACTGGGATTATAGGGTGGGGCACAGGCCTCTTATTGAAGCACTCAGGGTAGGGGGATCAAAATTTCATGGTCACCCTCAGCTATCAGCAGGTTTATGCCAGTCTAGGCTACAGGCAACCCCAATCCCCGGGGGGCCCCCACACCATCTCAAAAACAAGCAAACAAACACACAATTACTATTCACGACCCTGTCTCAGTCTGGTCAGAAAGGCTATGGGAAGAAAGTAACAAACACTGCAGGGATTCGGGTAATGGCAACAACTGGACACGCTAGAGGCAACAAAGTAGTGCTGGCATGGGGAATGCAGGTTCCCTGGGAATAAAGTAAGACAGCTGCCCCCAGCAGTTTGACAAACACTGCTGCTGTGATCGGAGCTCCAGGGGTTTCCCTGGGTCTTTCAACAAAGAAACAGAAAGGAGCAAAGTCCTGGAACACTTCATGTCACCCTTCCCTACAGGAACCTAAAGGAGGTGACCTTTTGTTTAAATTTCTGCACGATTCTTATCACGAAAGAATGCAAGAGAACCGAGACCAGAGAGTTTATTAGCCCAGGTTGTTTCAAAGAAAAAGTGGGCAGAGTCCCAATTTGTTTTCCTGGTGCCCACCGTAGCCTCCTGCTGGGTTTTGGTGGGTGTTTGTTCGTGAGACAGCTGACCTAATCAGTAAGTAGTAGCCGAGTAGAACCACGTGCTTACATATTGACAACTTATTTTCATTCTGCCCATGTATACTGATTGGCAACCTTCTCTCAGGCTCCTATTTGAAGGCAGAACTGGAAATCACGCAGAGCAGACTGCAGAGATGACTTGGCGGTTGAGAGAGTGTAGAGCTCTGCCGAAAACCAGTTTGTTTCCCAGCAAACTGAGAGACTCAAAGCTGCTCTAACTTCAGCTGCAGCAGACCAAATTAACGCCTCCGCCCTCCTTAGACACCTGCACATCTGTCTGTGCACGTACCCCACAGAGAAACACAATTAAAAATAAGTCCTTAAAAAAGAATCATACAAGGCATAAGATGTGCTAAGTGGTGGAGCATTTGAGCCAGCATGTGCAAGGTCCTGATGTGCTCTCCAACATGGAACAAGGTTGGAGGTCATGGGGCATACGGATCTAAAACAACCGCTGGCGAGTATGTGGAGCGAATGGAATCTCGTATGTCGCTGGTGGACATATACTGCATGATATGTAAATCAAGCACTATCCAAAAAAAAATGAGAGTGTATGTCCACCAAAATCTATGTACAAGATGTTCATGGTGCTTGTCTTAAACAGGACACCAACATCAGCTCAGAGGACATTGAGAAAGGGGGACAGAAAGAATGTATGAGCCACACTATGGGAAGGAGCGCCATGAAATGCTGTCTTATGGTTAGGACTTGGCTGCTGGTGAGCAGGGCCTCCGTTCAGCACAGAGCACTAATGTACGATCTGTCAAATCCTATCAAAACCAGGGTCGGGCAACCACTGAATTGGAGCTCTGGATGTGTGTGTTAGCCGTGATGCTGAAGCCTAGTGTCTTAAAGCTGGGTGGTTCCCTGTGACTTATGGCCAGGAGCAGGCCAAGTGCAATGTCCCTTGAGTCAGATGCCCCTCAGATCCACTTGTTCCCATTGCTTCCCAATTCTGACATCACCTGCTTTAAAGCCCCGAGTCACTGCCATGGAGTAAGAACATCTATCTCCTCTAGGGGCATTAAACAAGAATGATAAAGGAATGAAGAAGGGAAGCCTCCTATTCACAAATGAGTAAAACCTGAGGGTATTGTACCAGAGAAGCCAGTCCTTCACGGACGACAAATGGCACCGGACCACTCACAGGAGACGCAGACAAGGTAATATTAGCTGATGGATGGAATTAGGCTGAAGGGTATGAGCATCCTCTTGGATACTGCTACTTTCAACTGTCACAGTCCATGGCTGTGACAACAGGCAATCAGTATGAAAACGTAAGACGAGAAGCGAATGAAAATGTAAGAAGGGAAGCGCTAAGGCTCCAACATGGCCATGCTAATGGTTAGAAGGCCGCTGAGATAGACATACAGGGTTTGGACCTAAGCAAGTGTCTGAGTGGCTCCTTTAATCGAGCCATGCGACACTCTTATTTGTGAGATCGTTGCCATTATGTCAATTTTGAAACAAAATGCATCATCAAGAAGAGGTAGGAAGGTGGTGGGTGGCTGAGGGCTGGGAGGAGGAGGAGGAGAGTGAGAGCCAGCATTTGGTGAGTGTGAGTTACGGTTGTGCAAGATGAACAAGTCCAGAGACCCCGCACATCGGGCCTACAGTGAACAATGGCACACCGGATGCTGACAGTCTGCTAAGAGAGGACAGCTGTCGTGCTAAATGTCCTCACCACACACAAGAGAGCTCAGAGAAGATGATGTTTATCATCTTGATGAGGGCTTTCAGTATTGCAAATGTGTGCCCCTGTCCAACACACCCAAGTCCCGCACATTAAATACTCCCAGGGTTGTCTGCATGTCTACTTTATCTCAATGAAGATCTTACTACACATATGTGCGTAAAGACACATTATATCTACACATGTGTATGTATATACATTTATGCGTCCAAAGGAAAGTGATACAGTCATTAAGGAAAAAGTATGTAACTCGAACTTGCCAAATGGTAGATGAAAATGAAGAGCTTCAGAAGCTTGAGATGAACCCCACAGGCCAGGGGTCTCACTCCATGACCTGACTGTATGAGGGTCAAAGCAGAAATGGGGTGAGGGGACAAAACAGGAGAGGGTGGGAGTGGATAACCTGAAACTAAGAATGTATGAAAACTCTATGGAAACCACTATTTTGCATGCTAATTTACAAATATGATTTTTTTAGAAGTCAATTGAACACAGGTACCCTGCATAGATGATTCACTTAAAAGACACGGATCATTAAGTGAAAATCTCAGAGATTAGTATTGGATACCTCTTTATGAATATGCTTATGCTTACATACCTCCTTATGCTATGAGGAATGTTCCCCACCCCCACTCCCATACAGCACAGGCTACTGCCATTGCTGGGGATGGCTTGCCATTACTAGATGGTAAGAGCCTATTGTTGAAGGTACAACACACTTTGGCTACAGCACACACAGAAGTCAAGCTGGAACTGACCTGAAAATCTCTCGACCTGCCGAATAGCTTCCACAGTGCTAGGAAGGTACAGAAGCCATCAACTGTAATGGCGAACCACAAAAGCTACGGATCGACCACCCAGGCAAAGATGTGCACTGGTAGAGTAGAGTAACCACTGAATAGTAACCAGCTGCTTTCTGACTGGATGTGTAGGCCTGCTTAACAGATAGGATTTCATGTCTGATACTATGAACTTGGGTATGGCTCTGTAGGTCATAAACCCTAGAGGCCAACCCCCTACTGCGGTTTTACTCAAATGGACATGCTGTTTGTGGTGATTTGGGTATTTTCTCAGCTCAGGGATTGGCACTATTAGAAGGTGTGGCCTTGTTGGAGTGGGTGTGTCACTGTGGGTGTGGGCTTTAAGACCCTCACCCTAGTTGCCTAGAAGTCAGCTCCTCCATGTTCTCACCATGATGATGACGGACTGAGCCTGTGAACCTGTAAACTAGCCCCACCTAAATGTTGTCCTTATGAGACTTGCCTTGGTCACGGTGTCTGTGCACAGCAGTAGACCCTGACTAAGACACTGTTAAACTGCCTGCTCTGTGTGTGTTTGCTCCCTTAGACCGTACCCAGCGCAGTGGAGAACAGTAACAGGGACACTCAGAACTGGCAAAACGCTGAGGATAAGTGACTAGTGAGTGTCCGTCCTCAATGGGACATCTACATCAATGCCCACCGGCCCCGGCCTCAGGGACATCTCATGAGGGACAGAAAGAATGTAAAATGCCCAAGGATGGGGAAGGCTGTGTGGATAGCTATGGTCACTGTGCCCAGTAACTCACTAGAGCTGGAGTTACCTGCACAAGACCAAGACAGTGAGGCCGCTCAACTGGCATCCTACTTGGACTAATCTGACTCCATAGGTTACAAAGAAGCGGGGTGACATGAAGGAGGAGGGTATGCTGGCCTGGGGGAGTTGGGTGGATATGTAGAGATACATTGTATACATGTATGACATTATCAAAGAATAGGTTTGTTTGTTTGTTTGTTTGTTTGTTTTTAAATTCCAGCCTTAGTCACTGTTCTCTTGCTGTGAAAAGACACCATGATCATGGCAACTCTTATGAAGGGAAACATTTTACTGGGGCTGGCTTCCAGTCCAGAGATTTATTCACTATCATCATGGAAGGAATCATGGTGGCATGCAGGTAGACGTGGTGCTGGACAGGTAGCTGAGAACCTGAGAGTTCTACATCTGGATCCACAGGCAGTAGGAGGAGAAAATGCCACACTGGGCCTGGCTTGAGCATCTGAGACCTCGAAGCCCACCCCTACCCCATCGACACACTTCCTCCAAAGCCACACCCCCTAATAATCCATCTCCCTGTGAACCTGTGACACCATTTTCTTTCAAACCAGCACAGTCCTGTTATGAACTGGCGTTTACCCTCTCATTACTTCACTGCAGAATGGCGAGAAGATCAGAGCTGCCTCCACCAATAACTGTCCACCATAGAACCAGGTCCAGCAGTAAGGGCTCTCCCACTGGTCTGCCAGTAGGTGAAAACCTTTAGTGACTACATTGCACAGCAAAGTTGTTCTGAGGCCTTGTTGAAGAAGAGAGTTTCATAAATGTTCTAAAAAAAGGAAGTGGAGGATTATGAAGAAACTAGTACCATCGGCCTAAAGCCAGTCCAGTGGGTACTTGGAAACCACAAAGCACACCTGGGCAGCTGGAGCAGGAAGGACGAGATAAGGAAACACAGCCTTTTCTCAGCGGGAGGGACCATGCCAGGTAACCTCAAAAGGACCCTTTCATGTGTTTTGCTGTTCTGGAAATTTCAGGCACCGTTTGCCTGCTACTTGAGCACTTTTGAGAAGGTTTAATAAATTAGAAGGCAGAGGGAGGTAGCACAGTTGGTACAGCGCCCAGTTAGTGTTCACAAAGCCCTGAGCTGGACACCCAACACCAGACCCCAGCACTGCATAATCTGAGGGCATCCACAAAATGCCTGTAATCCCAGCACCAGGAGGTGGAAAAGTTCTGGTAATCTTCAACACACGGCAAGGTCCAAGATAACCAGAGATAGCTCCCAAAAACCTAAGATTTAAAAAACAAACGAACGAACACCAGGCTGGAGAGACGGCACAACAGTTAAAAGCTCTGACTGCTCTTCCAGAGGTCATAAGTTCAATTCCCAGGAACCACATGGTAGCTCACAACCATCTGTAATGAGAGCCAATGTGCACTTCTGTTTCGCCTGAAGACAGAGGCAATTGTGCTAACATACATACAATAAGTAAATCTTTTTTTATTTATTTTTTTTAAAGATTTATTTATTTAATGTATATGAATACACTATTGCTGTCTTCAGACACACCAGAAGAGGGATCTCTTACAGATGGTTGTGAGCCACCACATGGTTGCTGGGAATTGAACTCAGGACCTCTTGAAGAGCAGCCAGTGCTCTTAACCACTGAACCATCTCTCCAGCCCAAATCTTTTTTTTTAAAAAAAGAGTTTTTAATTGTAACTGTTGAGGTAAGATTGAAAAAGGGCACAACCAGTTCCCGCTCATCACCTCTCCATGCTGGCCCCCTGATATTCTTGGACCTGGGCAGTGGTGTTAGTTCTGGCACCATAGGGCCTTATAGAACCAACCTTAATTTACCTCTGATTAGTGTCCCTCCTAGCTGCCTCTCTCCTGCACTAGTTTGTTTGGGCACATAGCTCAGTTGGCGGGGTCTTTGTCTAGCATATGTGAAACCCTGATTCAATTCCCAGCACAGCATAAAACCGAGCATGATGGAGCATGCTACAATCGCAGTACTTAGGAGGCAAGGGCGGGGGATCGAAGTTCAAGGTCAACCTCTGCTACAAAGCAAATTCTTGGCAAGCCTAGGACACATAAATGCCACTAGATAGACAGACTGGTAGATAGGTAGATAGCAGATAGACAGACAGACTGATGATAGATAGATAACAGATATCACACAAAAGAAGTTCTTTGTTCTAGCTTCCTATGTCTGACCTAGTTGCAAATCCAGTTTAAGGAAGACATCGGGATACCACAAAAGCAGAATTTATGGTGTTCCTGGTCTCCATAAAGGGCTGAGTGGCTCAGTGCTCACCCACACAGCGGCTACTGCTTACCAGCTGCACCACAGTGTGTTGTCTCCCCACACAGGCTGGTGAGCTCCTTCCAGACAGAAAGGCGGTTTTACTGACCCAGCTGGAGGTAGGCCCAAGAGAGCTCTGTGCAGGGTCCAGGCTCAGAATCACCGTGAATGCCTGAATAATCTGTGTGTCAATAAGGGTGTGTGATTTACTTTATTTTTGGAATACACCCAGGTTCTTACATTTCCCTATCAATCTAAGGGGAAAAGAAACAATCGGTGGTGTATAGCCAGCCTTCAGAACTCCTTTCACTATTCCTTGAAACAAATTTCAAAGACTACTACTACTAATGTTTGTTTCGTTAAGAGAATGTTTCTCTCTATAACAGAGACCTGGGTGTCCTGGACTTGATTTGTAGGCCAGGCTGTCCTCGAATTCAAAGATACTTGCCTGCCTCTGCCTCTGAGTGCTGAAATTAAAGGCGTGCATGAGCCACCACACCGGGCTAGAGACAGCTCTTAATTACAACAAGGCTTTCGGAAATCCCCAGCTTCTCCGTAGCTGAGGTGACACTCATTGTGGTCATTATAATTTCCACTTGTGTTGTACGTGCATAACGGTCAGGTGACAATGAATGTGATCCGCATGGAAATGGGAACGCTGGAAACTCAAGACCCAGGGGTTTCCTCCAAATCACTTCTAGAGTAAAGCTATGAGTAGAGATTCAGAAATCTCAGTGACCTTAGCTAGCAAAGACCAGTTCTCAACCCCTATTAGAGATCCTGCAGATCCGATTACTACTACATCACTGTTCACAACAATAGCAAAATTACAGCTATGAAGCAGCAATGAAAATCATTTTACGGTTGGGGGGGTTCACAACGTGAAGAACTGTATGAAAGGGTCACAGAGTTAGGAAGGGTCACTTCCGTCACTTACTGCTTTAGACGGTACATCACTGCGTACTGTGGTCTCATGTCATGGCCAGGACACTCTGTTTCTCTCTAACCAGCCCCCACCCCCCACCCCCAGTTTTCTAGTCAGAGTAATTCTGAATAGCAAAAACACTGCTGTTACCAGCTCTCTTCTGATTTCAGCGTAAGCTACCAAGTCACAGGAGTGAAGGCAGCACACTACACAAGCGAGAGCACACACATTGGTTGGTGTCACAGAACAGAGGGCCCAGGTATAAATCTACACACCTACAGCCACCTGATTTTTGACAAAGAGACCTAAAATACACATTGGAGAGAAGATGGCATCTTTAGCAAGTGGGGCTGAGAAAATAGAACATCTACATGCAGCTGAATGAAACTCGACCATTTCACTGACCTGTACACAAAGCAATCACAAACCCATCATGATCTCAATGTTGGACTTGAAACTTCAAGATAGTCCCTCGTAGACTTTCTGAATAGGATCCTGGCCACACCAAGAAACAGGACCAACGATTGAGTTCACAGAATGAAAAGATTCTATGCTAAAAAGTAAGCTGGTCACCTGAAGAGGCACATACAGAGTGGAAACATCTTTGCCAGCTATGCATCCTATGGAAGTTTAGTATTTAGAATATACAAAGAACTCAAAAAGCAAAACACTGAGAAAACAAATAACCCAATTAAAAGCAGGCTGTGGAACTAAACAGAGTCCTCGAAAGAAATACAAATGGCTAAGGAATGTTTTTTGATGAGTGCACCATCTTGAGACTTCAGGGAAATACAAATTAAAACTACTTTGACATTTCACCTTACTTTAGTCAGAATATTTAAAACTATGAAAATAAAGGACAGAAACCAGATATAGTTTACAGTGGTACATGCCTTTAATTCCAGAACATAGGAGAAAAAGGCAGGCAGGTCTCTGAGATTTGGAAGCCAGCCTGGTCTACAGTGAGCTCCAGGACAATCAGGGCTATAGAGAGAAAAATCCTGTCTCCAATAGAAAAAAAGAAAATAAGAAAGTTGTTGGTCAGGAGTCACCACAACAATGGGCCATTGCCATTCCAAGATTTGCCTATCAGAATTTGATTGTAAGGCCCTATTGCTGAAGAAGCCATGACATTTTGATTGGGGTGGGGGGCAGGTAACAACAGTCTTACCTAGCTGTGAACTCTGTAAACTGCTGGGTTATCTCCCCAACACTGAGTAACCATTAAACAGCCACCCAGAGGGCTCACTGTGTGACCAGTTGTCACATGTTTGACACTGCAACAAAGGACTTGATATTTCCAAGCATCCTTCTAAGCTTTAGGTCTGAGTGGTTTTTACTGTTATATTTTTATTTATTTGTGTGTGCATGAATGTGCCTGTGCATATGTATCTCTGGGGCAAGGGGGCACAGCACATGAGTGCCACAGGACACCTGTAGAGGTCAGAGGACAACTTTTAGGGATCAATTCTCTCTGTCTATACAGAGTTCAAAGCCATCCTGGGATACAGTGTCTCAACAACAACGACAAATTACTCAGATGAAAACACCAGACATGATGAGGCGCACTTTTAATCCCAGAAGCATGAGGCAGAGGGCAGAGGGCAGAGGGCAGAGGGCAGAGGGCAGAGGGCAGAGGGCAGAGGGCAGAGGGCAGAGGGCAGAGGGCAGAGGGCAGAGGGCAGAGGGCAGAGTCAGAGGCAGGAGAATTTGAAGCTAATCTGGTCTACATAGTGAGTTCCCAGTCAGCCAGGGCAACATAATGAGACCCTGTCTCAAAAAAGCAAAGCAAAACAAAACAAGCAACAAACTCTGTGTGTGTGTGTGTGTGTGTGTGTGTGTGTGTGTGTGTGTGTGTGTGTGTGTAGTACAAATGCATACACATGTGGAGACCATCTCAAGTGTTGTTCCTCAGGAGAGGGCCGAGGTGTTTTTTGAGCCAGGGTCGCCCACCTGTTAGGCTGGCTGGATAGTGAGTCCCAGGGATCTGCATACCTGTCTCCACTCCCCACAAACTGCGATTACAAGCACAAGTGACCACACCCATCTTTTTGACATGGGCTCTGGAGATTGAACCCAGGCCCCCAGGCTTCCACCGCAAGCCCTTTACCGACTGAGCTATACTCCCAAGCCCACTGGATTCTTAAACTCGCCATGGCACTGCTGGTGGGCTTTCTCAGAACCGTGTGTGTAGCCCCCTGCAACACAGAATTCCACCCCAAGTTAAGTGTTCTTTTCTGGCACCGAAAATGGATGGATTAAATACACCATGAGAACCCTTGATCTCTCTCAAGACAGTTCCTCCTTCGCAAGAGAAATAATTCTGCGTATTTTGCTCATCTCTCCAGCATTAGCAACTGATTGGCTCCCTTCAGTTCCCTTCCTGCAGCTTCAACTCGTTCACAGGGGAAAAAAAATCCTCCCTAACCATAATCTCTGCTTCCTTCACTCCAGAAAAAAAAAAAAAAATGTAACCATTTGTCAAAGAATTAATTCGGAGAGTCAATAAAGCAGTGTTCTAGGAGCCAGGTCTCCCCGGCCCAGCCCAAAGCCTCTTCCATTTCAATGAAATGTCTTGCTTCCACTCGAATGCAGAACTCATTACCAGTGTCTTACTATCACTCTATTGAAAGCAAAAACAAAACAACAAGCCACTTGTTTACTGCCCTAGTCCGACTTCTCCTTCTTGATTACAGTTCTGACACAAGTCTGACCACATTAAAACCAGATGGTAAACTAGCAAATGTAACTGGACCGGAGATAAAATTCACTAACAGTCGGCATGCACAAAGGCTCCTTCCTGACAGTGCCAGTAACTATAAAACAAAAATCAATAGGGCTCCCTCTGTCCCTGTGCCAGGTGACGCACGCGCGCGCGCGCGCACACACACACACACACACACACACACACACACACACACACACACTCTCTCGCTCATATACACACACTCGCTTATAGACACTTGCTCATACACACTCGCTCACACCTGCTCACACACACACGGTCACACATACTCGCACACACACTCACACTGAAAATACCACACATAGTCTAATACAGCAACAGCCTTCCTAACACTACAGGACAACACTTCACTTCCATGAGCGTACATAGAGACAGAACACCTAATAATAGCGACTCTGTGGATGGCTGGTTTATTTATTCAATCTATGTTCATCGTGATTTTAGCATGTACTGCCTTCCACTTACAAGAAGAAAATACAAGGTGTACCGGGAAACGGGATGCTGCACCGCCATAGCGTCTGTGTCCTTTGATTCCGGCTCCTCTTGCATCAGGAGGCCACACAGAGTGGCCGGCTGAGAGGTATCACCTAGGTCTGGGTGTGTGCACTGTGAAGCTCACGATGAAATGTTCAAGGGTGACTTCCCGGAGCAGGTCCCCGGAGCCAACGCGTAACTCCAGGACTGTGTGAACCAGAGCGCTGTCTTTGTCAAGTTCACAATCTAGATAATCTAGAAGCCATAAACCTGAGTTTGCGAGCCCCTTGACATGCCCAACAATGCACCAGAATGTCTTCCCTCTCCCAAGATTTCTCCATAAACAACAAAATCAACTCCAAATGAAATTTAAACTCAGATACCAAGAGCTCTGATTTTCCACCCCTTTGCACATGAAAATAAATGAAAGAGATGGGGTTCTTTTTCAAAAACTATTCATTATTCCCTGCAATACTACACTGGCTGAAAATTTACAATCAACTACATACACTAGAAGACACAGGCAAGAACTGTTCTGTCAGCTTCTAACCGGGTCTGCCAGGCGGCAGCTGCATGACTGGCAGCTCAGAGAGACTTGATAGGGCAAGTTCATCAACCATTCCTCTTTGAGTATCTGTTTTAAAGAACAGGAAACCAATACTGGAGGGGCTTGATAGAGGAGACTCCCAAAGTTCCCAGAAATGGTAATGACAAATTCAAAACTAGGTGTCTTGTCAGGCACCATGGTACTCATCTTTAATCCAGCAATCAGAAGGCAGAGGCAGGCAGATCTCTGAGTTCAAGGCCAGCGTGGTCTACAGACTGAGTTCCAGGACAGCCAGGACTACAGAGAGGAAACCCTGTCTCAAAAATAACCCCAACCCCTTCCCCTCCACTCCCCCGACAAAAACCCCTATGTGTCCCCTAATTCCTTTTCTCCAGCCAACCTACAGAGAAACACCACCTTAGTAAAAATTCCTCCCAGGCTGACACTAATTAACAATGCTAACACTTGAAATTACGAATTATCCAGGCAGTAGTGGGGCATGCCTTTAATCCCATCATCAGGGGGCAGAGGTAGGTAGACTTCTGAGTTCCAGGTCGGCTAGGACTACAGAGAGAAACCCTGTCTCAAAAACAGAGAGAGCCACTAGGCACGCATGTGATACACAGACACGCACAGGCAAAACACTCGTACAAAGAAAAGAAATATTTGGGGTTGGGATTTAGCTCAGTGGTAGAGTGCTTGCCTAGCAAACGCAAGGCCCTGGGTTCGGTCCCCAGCTCTGGAAAAAAAAAGAAAAAAAAAAAAAAAAGAAATTTTTTTTTTTAAAAAGAAAGAGAACCAAAAAATAAATAAATAAATAAAAAGAAAGAACATGTACCTGTGAGTTGTAGAGTGTAATTTTAAAAATCACCCAACAGTGAGTCCTTTAGAATTTATCAGACACTCCAGCAAGAATGAGATTATGTATAAAACATGCTAATAAGAGCGTTCAGAACTAACAAAAAGATCAGCTTTACACACCCCCCCCTTTTCTCAAAGGAAAGGAAGGCCAGAGTAGGGGTAGGGCATGAACATCAGAACCCAAAAAGTTCCCCCCACACCCACCCCAGAGTAGAAAGGAACTCCTCGGGGATGGCCAAACAGATGCCATGACATGCCATGACTGGCTGCACTTCCTCAACTCCTGCATTCAGGCATAAGCAAGTCCATTCAAAGTGTGCAAGCACCCAGCAGGGCTGCAATCCCCCCATCCCTCCCCGCTGTGGATGGGAGAAGGCCCAGCAGCCAGCCACAGCCTCAGACTGAGCTCAGAGGACAGCAGCCATCCGTGGCTCCTGCTCCCTGCGAGGTTGGTGAACATTATCTCATCTCATCTGATGTCATGAACACCAGAAGGAGCACGGTGACTAAGTCCTCAAACAATGAGCTCTGTAGGAAAAAGGAAAGGCCCCCAGGAGGAAGTGTGGTGTTGCCCAAGGGAACAGAACTGGCAGGGGGATCCTGCAGCCAGGGAAGTGCAGAGAAGCAAGGGAGTTTACACTTCAAAACAAAAACTTTTATGCGATCAAATATCGGCCTGCTTGAAAGAAAAGCTGGTAACATCTTGATATTAGGTGGCCTCAGGCTTAGAGGGAGGCAACAGCTCCATCCCCAGTCAACGAAAACGCTGTGGTGATATGGCAAGCAGTTAGAAAAACAATAATAACCTCCAGGAATAACTGGTGTCCCTTATCAACTACACTTGGGTGCCCTGTCCATTCAAGTCAGTACAGCCAAAGACACACTTAGCTTTTATCATCTTTGGTACTCTGGCTGACTCTGTGTCCACTTTAAATCTCAACTGCAGTGGGTTCTCCACTCGGTCTGCTCAAAGTGGTAAACATCACAGGCAGTGGGATCTCGTAGAGATAGCAACCGCTAACGTGTACTGATGCTATGCAGGCCGCTGGTTTACAGATGGGGCCTAAAGGCATGTGATGACTTGCCCGAGGCACACACAGCTAGCCTGGTTTGAACTCAAACTATCGTGCACTAACTGTTCCAGTCAACTCATCATCCAATCATATATCCAACTGGAGATCAATGTTAGACCTCTTGTCCATTTGCACCAGGCCTTGGGTTCCGTCCCAGCATTATATGCACAAACCACATTCCATTTCCATATATGCATGTGCCCTGTATGCTTATGTTCACGTGTGTGCATATACATGTTAAGACAAGAGCGTGACATCAGGTGTCTTCCTCAATTATTTTTCCGCCCAGCTTTGGTGAGACAAAAGCTCTCACTGAGCCTGGGACTCACCAATGTGACCAGCCTAGCTAAGCAGCAAACTCTAGAGGTCGTCCTGTGTCTACCTCCCCAGCATGGTGACAGGCCTAGCTGTTTTGTTTCTTTCTATCAAGACAGGGTTTCTCTGTGTGCCCCAGAACTCACTCTGTATTAAAGTGGAAGCTTCAGGTTCATTGGGAAGTTGTTTGGATGGTGTTTTGCTGGGGCAAACACATGAAGGAAGGTTTAACTGAAGTGGACTTCAGGCTCAGGCAGACTGAAGGAACATTGTGCTGAAGCAGACACGGGAGAGGATGTTCTGCTTAGGCAAGCACGTGAAAGGACACGTGATGAAGGGTTCTTTGCTAACGACATACATGTATTGGTCCACCTTACACTGCATAGCTGAGCTCCATTTGTCCGGACTCCATAGAGAGAAACGCACCAAAAAACTTCTGGTGGTGTGCTGCAGTTTCTCGCCTCTTCCAAGGACAAGATTGGCAGAGTGATGATAGCTGAGACAGACGCACGTGCTGAGGTAAGACACGTGAAGGACGCGTGATGTTTGGAGGGTATAACTAGGACTCCGTGGGCAGTGATGGAGGCTGAGCTTGGTTTGCTTACAACTGTAAGCGTAGCTGTGCAACGCTCGTGGGTCTCGTTGATCTTCACTTCCCTGAGAGAGGCCCAGCCAGAGAACTTCTACTACTACTCCTCCTGGTCCCTCCTGCTGACTCAAGCTGAGCCTGAGGCCTGGCTGTCTCTGCTAGGTAGTGCCATCACTGCTGATTCCTGTTTGCTATTCAGACTACTGGACTGGACTGCTGGCGCATCCATGAGAGTGGACTGAGCTGCTGACCTCTGAACTGAACTGCCCATTTCCAGACAACATACACAGAAGTTGCTCCAAAGAACCTTTCTAAACAGGTCCACCACCGCCACCACCCCCACCTGGCCCTATATCCTTTCTTTCCCACTACCTCTGGTGGGTGGTGGGCTAAAAGGGAGGTTAAAGTATTTAAGAACCATCATTAAAAATAGGCACTTGAAAAAAATTGAAGTTACACTATCCTCCAGGTTAGCCTCAAACTCAAAGAGATTGCGTGCCTCTGCCTCTGAGTGCTGGGGTAAAAGACTGACACCACCACTGTCCACCGGCTGCACACCCCGCTTTTAAAGAGCCTATGACCTGAGCTAGTATCCAGATGGTGGAGGGGAAGAAATAAATCCCATTAAGTTGTCCTCTGGACTTCATACAAACAAAATGGGGTGTGTGTGTGTGTGTACGCACACACAGAGAAGAAACTAACGAAACTGAACCAGAACTCCCTCCCCCCGAGCAGGATGAAACTGAACTTGATTTACTTTTTGAAAAGTTGTTCTCACCCTAAAGAGCCTTCCTCCAAATTTTCCCAACCAACTGACAAGAATGATTATTAGAATAATTAAAGGGGCTGGAGAGGTGGTTCTCAGCCAGCACGTCCAGACCCCGTTGCGACTGCGTATCAGACATTTACATTAACAGTAGCAAAATTACTACCGTTATGAAGTAGTAACAAAATAAGCTAATGGTTGGGGGTCCCCACAGCATGAGGAACTGTACTAAGGGATCACAGTGTTAGGAAGTCTGAGAACCACTGGTCTGGAGCAATGGCTGCTCTTCCAGAGAGCATGGTTTCTATCCCTGGCATCCACGCAATGGCTCACGACCATCTGTGTTGTTGTAATAATATAAAACTAAAAAAGTATAGTTGTCTTTTACCCCGCTGGGTCTACACCTCGGTGCCCCAAGATATCTGCTACATATCTTGGCAGAAACACATCCCAGCCGCACACTTTCTTACACTCAAACCCTCACATAAAAGAACACACAACACAATAATCTTAGATCCAATTGGTAAGATATAATTGCCCACTTAAACATACAAAGCCCGGTACTATCCATCCCTCAAGAACATTAATAACAACCTATCAGAACAGAATATACAACAGAATAACAACAGAGCAGAATCTTAACATCACCTGCCATCTTGTCCTGCCACAGCTTCTCCCCTCTCTCCATCTCCTCTCTCCTCCTTTCTCTCCTAGTCTCCTCCTCTTCCTTCAAACTTCTCTCCCGCCCCTCCTTCCTTCTCCTCCAATGACAGGCCTCCTTCTATCCTGTACCTGCCCCTCACCAGTACTTTACAAATTCAATGGGGAGAAGGTTCTGATGAAGTCACCTGAGTTCTGAGTGACTAGGCAGCTGTCCTTGGGGCAGTGGAATTAGCATCAAAATACAGGAACTTCAGGGCAAACCACAACACATCTGTAACTCCAGTCCCAGAAGATATGATGCCCTCTCATGACCTCTGAGGTGCAAACATGTGATACACAAACATACATACAGGAAAAAGGCCCATACACACAACATAATAAAATAAAATAAAAAATTAAAAACAGTAGTAATTGCAGAGCAAATTCCCTCTAGCAGAGAACTAGGATGGGACTGAGCATGGTGGTTCTGCGCTAAATGGCTGTATAGTACAATCGACGACGGCCAGAGGAAACACAAGAAAGCAGCTTTCAAAGTTCAGAACACTCCAAAAGGGCAGCACCTTCCCCTCCAAGGAGACTGGCTCTGAAGAACAGCCATCAGGAGCCTGTGTAAACAAACAGGGACAGACCTGGAACGGACGAAAGTAATGTTATTGTTTCTTCAGCTACATACATAATATTTACATTTTCCCATAGCTGGGAAATTACTCACTGTGGCCCAGTTTCCCTGAATTCACAACCCATGCCATAAAACCCGCATCTGCTGACACCGAGGAGCAGTAAAACCCAGTAAAACCCCGGTGGCTTACTTCTCCTCTCAGCTCCATAGAAACCCCAGGAACAATAGAACCAAGTCCATTCAATTCTTCCAGGATGCTCCACGGACTGCAAGTCACAGCAGCAAACCAGACTTCATTCAGCATGAGTGCTTCCCCGATGTAATTTCAAACATTTTTTAAACTAGTTTTGTTTTGCAGTTCCAAAACTAAATCGTGTGCCCGTAAACTCCTATGACCATGCTGACAAATACCAAAACTGAATACGGACCCACTTGCCATCTACCCTAAAACCAAACAGTAATTCTTTTAAAATGCTTTTGTTTCTTTCAGTCCTGGCTGTCCTGGAACTCACTCTGTAGACCAGGCTGGCCTCAAATTTACAGAGAACCGCCTGTCTCTGTCTCCCAAGTACTGGGATTAAAGGTGGGCACTGCTACCACCCAGCAATAATTCTTTCTGAAATGTTCTCTTGGTTAAAAAAGGGGGGGGGGGGGGCTGGAGAGATGGCTCAGTGGTTAAGAGCACGGACTGCTCTTCCAGAGGTCCTGAGTTCAATTCCTGGCAACCCCAGGTGGCTCACAACCATCTGTAATGGGATCCGATGCCCTCCTTTGGTGTGTCTGAAGACAGTGGTAGTGTGGAGATGGTGTACTCGTACATAAAGTAAATAATTTTTTAAAAAAAGCTGAAAGAAGAAAAAGCTCCATTAGTGTAGAAAGGAGTTAGTCAGAATGTAACGACTCAACAAGGATTTTCTACAGAGGCTCCAACTTCTGTGAATGTGATGCTGGACTCCTATTTACGGTCTCTTCAGTGACACTGTAAACCTAGCAGCAAGCGCTGTAGTTCTCTTTGCTGGGTGGGTGGGTTTCAGGCCTCTGTCCTGCCATCCTCCATCCTTCCTCCAATGTCTGTTTTTGAGAGGACTCTGGTTCTCCTGACAAACTCTAGTCTCCACACGAGGTTAGTGAGGGACACTGTCAGCTGGCTCCCACCCTTTTCATCATCCATGGCAATGCCTGACCTATGTGATAACGAAAGCAAGAACCACTCCGAAAGCTCTGAGTACCAGAGTCTCAGTGACATGGTCTGAAGTATTCCAAAGCACCAAAATATGGAATGCTCCTCTTTACAGGGTAAGTTTTTTTTTTAAAAAAGTAATAATAACAACAACACAACAACCCTACCTAAAAAGGGAACTATCAGATCAACGGGCTCTGAACTGGAGCCATCCAGATTTCACCAGCCTCAGAGACAAAAAGGTCAGAGGTCGTGGGCGAAACCAGGCTCACACGAAAAGAAGATCCAAAACAGAAAAACACTAAAGTCACTGTTAATTCCAGAAATGGAAATCAAGTAAGAATAAGACACTCGGTGAGGTCTTCATCTTTAGAGCTGTTGGAGACCAAATGGCTCTCTACAACATGGGCTATCCTTGAAATCTGCCTCCCATCTCAGCCCCTCAGTGCTGGAGTTCCTGGCCACAACTGGATCTCTCCTGCACTGATCTACAGCTAGGTGAGCCGCAGGTCTGGTACAAAGAAACTGCCAAAACAGAAGCCAAGGCTGCCCGGAGCTACAGCCATACAAGTGGTCTGATCTCATAAAGGGTCATTTCATGTCCGTACATCCATGACGGGAAACCTTCACACTCAAAATGTCCACGACCGACATATAAAAAAGTATATTCGCCGAATACTGGGGCTGGGGAAACTACTTGTTGGCACAGCACCAACCCAACCCACACTCAGCCTGTGTCCAACTCCAGTGCCGAGACAATAAAAGCAATACTTGTAGTTCTTCTGTAGAAATTATTGTTGCGTGTATTTGATCACAGATGTGTTTTTCCAGTAAATGGAGCCTGGTATCTATTTAATAAACCATGATACAGACATCAAATGAAAGCTAAAATCACCGGCAGTATCCCCAGAATTTTAGGTTTAAAGAGCAGGACTTAAATGTCAACAAAACATTCTCTGGAAAAAAAGAAAATCAAAAATTGGATTGCCAAGTGATACCCAGTAATGGTGTCTCTGAGTAGGCATGCCAACATGGGTGACATCGGTACAGCTTGGCCACTCAAAGGCTGTAGTGACCCATGGAGGTACCCATCAGTGAATAGTTATGTGAACAGTAGGATGCACATGTGGACACTGTTATCCTCCTGAAAAGGGAAGGGAACTCACACACGGTACAGCATGGACGGACCCTGAAGACTATGTCACAAAAAGACCATCGCAGTACCCTATGATTGAGCCGAGATGAGCTGTCGAGCTCAAGATGGTCTACAGAGACTAGTAACTGAGCCCAAGAGCTCGACAGGCTCTGTTCACCCTGATCCCTAAGACCCAGCCTAGCATGCAGGCGACACTGGGGAAATGAATTTTAAAAAGCACCTCCCCCATCTCTCAGTCTCTTTCTCACTGGACCCTGCCACTCCCCCCACACGCACCAGCCTCCGCCATTATTTCAAGTGAAACTTGGTTGATTCCATTCCAAGTCCATTAAAGCCAATATCTTCTAGGACATCCATCCATTCTTCTGGCTTCTGATTTCCAAATTTACCCCTTTTCCCTCCTCTCATGATCTCCCTTTGTTTACTAACTGCAGAAACAACTTGAGGACGGCAGAGGGTAATTAGTAAATTATTCTTAGCTGACTGAATCACAGAGCCACAGCTAGCAATCACAGTGCCCAAAATTAGTATAAAGCTTGCTGTTCTAATACTCTGAAATCACGAGTCCCATTCTCTCTGTAAACTGAACAGAGTTGCCTGTAGCATGCCATGAAGCCAGTTTTACCCCATTAGCTCACATGCGTGGGGAGGGGGGTGTTTCCCCACACACAAGTTTCATAACCTTAAAATGCTGGTATGCGTGACCCAAGGTGGGCTAAGAAGGAACTATTCCCCACCGCAATGTGCAAGCTCCCTTCCCAGACAAGATTCTTCCCAGGATGCCTGGCAGGTACCCCTCAACCCCAGGCACTGTCACCCAGACAATGAAAATTCTAAGTCTGCTTTAGTATGTAACCTTATCCGACTAAAATATAATTCGAGCCATATGCATACCCTTATAGTTTCCAGGTGTCTGAAACTAAACAGGTGAGGGCAGAGACGGCTTAGCAGACAAAGGCAACTGCAGCCAAGCACTGGAAGCTGACTTTGATCCCCCAAACTCACCCTGTAGAAAGAACTGACTCAGACAAGCTGTCCTTGACCTCCATACTTGCACAGTGGCATTTATGGTCGCAGACAGACAGACAGACTCACGCACGCACGCACACTGTAGGCCAGGCATAGTAGTAGCACACATCTTTAAATCCCAGAACTCTGGAACCAAGCGTAGCCAGGCTGGCTTGAAGTCAGAGAGATCTGCCTGCTCTGCTTGGCTCCAGAGTTCAAGCCGCCCTAA
Source organism: Rattus norvegicus (assembly GCF_021556685.1). Classification (NCBI taxonomy): domain Eukaryota; kingdom Metazoa; phylum Chordata; class Mammalia; order Rodentia; family Muridae; genus Rattus; species Rattus norvegicus. The sequence goes on from NC_141540.1 coordinate 66,704,258, forward strand.
TAATAACAATAATAATAATAATAATAATAATAATAATAATAATAATAATAAAACAACAACAAAGCAGGGGGTTCTGTAGAGTGAGAAGACTGTCTCCAAAAACAAATAAAACATCTTTTAATAGTAAATAAATGTAAGATGTTTTTAAATATAAAGTTTTTAGGAATGGGTAAAACTAATTTAGGACAATACACTTAAAACACTGTCATTCCTATGTGTTAACATTTCACATCCCACACATTGGGCATGTAAACCAAACGCAGTACAACACAGTTTCATTCAAGAGTAGCCCAGCTCAGATGATTTCTGCAGATGAGTAGCTGCATCCCAAGAGGGCGGGTCACACATTTCATATTCGGATTTTCACGTTTCAACACATCTTTTTAAACTCCTGCGGTGTGTCTTGCATTATTTTCCCTTTAGAGTCACATCTTTAAAATATATATTTTTTTAACCTACCATCCACTTCAATTCAGGTCAGTCACATTTCAAGGGTTTGGTAACTACAAGACCCTGATGTGCTGGAGAGCACAGCTCTGGAAGAGTCGCGTGATCCTAAGAGCCAGTTCAGACCATTTCTCACACGAATTTCAAATTCCAGTCATGCATAGTCTCTACCCTCTAGTCAAGATCAGAGTTGACTTCTTACATTAAAACAACAAGATTTAGCTGTGCACATCAGTGCACACCAGCAATCCCAGCACTGGAGGGGCAGAGGCAGGCAGACTTTCTGTGAGTTGGAGTCCAACTGGTCTACCTAGCAAGTACCGAGCCAGCCAGAAACAAGCGGATTTGGGGTATAATTAGAATGCTTACTAGAATGCTTACCTAGCTCCAAGTCCTGTGTTCAAGCATGGGGGGGCGGGGGGGGGGGGAGAAGACGGTAACTAAAAACAAAAGCCATTTCATGAGCTACTGATAGCCAAGCCAGAGTTACCTTGACTAAGGAAAATGGAAACTACCAGCTGGAGACACAGCTCTGCTCAGACAGACTGTTTGCCTGGCATGCACAGGTCCCTAGGCAGACCCCTGGGACCCCATCAGGACATGATGGGGTCCACTTGTAATTACAGCACTGATTTGCTTGTAGAGGCCGGAGGATCAGAAGTTAGTTAAGGTAACCCTCAGCTACAGAGCAAGCTGGTGATCAACACGTGCTTCCTGAGACTCAGTCCACAAAACACAGGAAGGAGGGGGGAGGGAGGGGGAGAGCTAGGAAAAAAAAAAAACAAACAAACAAACGAAGTTGTTTACTTTGGTTTATATTCTGGTTAACCAGAAATCTGATCGGCTCTGCTTACAGTTTTCTGTCCTCAAAGGTGACTGAATAAATTATTCACGAAATGAATATACAAAAAACAAAAAACAAAAAAAACCAGTGGTTCGCTTTCTTAAAACAAGAATTTGCAAGCCAGGAGTTGTGGTGTGTGCCTCTATAATCCCAGGCACCAAGAAGGCTGGGTGGGGGAGCATGACCATTGCCTAGACAGCCTGGACGCTCTGGAGAGCTCCTGCCTCAGTAATAAACAGAGGCTAACACAGCAGAGGGGAGACACCTGGTTCTCACAGGTAATGCCTGCAGAGGCCAGAGAATAAGAACCCCCTGCTTTGTCGTCGTCGTCATCATCATCATCATCATCATCAGGGCTGCTTGAACTATCTCTAATCAAATTTGCTGCTGCATCATCATCACCATCACCATCACCATCACCATCACCATCATCATCATCATCATCATCATCATCATCATCATCATCATCATCATGGCTGCTTGAACTGTTTCTAATCAAATTTGCTTTTCTCCAGAGGATCACTTAACTCTACTGCAGCATTATGGGTATGTAAAATAGGCACACGGAACCAATTATCATTGGTGACAAATCATGAAAAAATGTATTTTCCCTAAAATACAGCTCTGTTGGTAGAGCTACCATGCATGAGACTCTGACTTGCTGCTAGTGCCCAAATCAGATACGTTAGCCAATGAGTGTACCATGGGTTTGAGGCCAGCCCGAGCCCTGAAGTCTCAAAAAAGGTTGTGAGGTGACTCAGCAGGTAAAGGCACTTGCCTCCAAGCCAGTCAATGGTGTGAATTTCGCCTCCAAGGCCCACAAGGTAGGAAGAGAAAACCAACTCCCTGGAATTGTCTTTTGGCCTTCACATAAGCACCAAGGCACATGTAAGTGTGTGTGTGTGTGTGTGTGTGTGTGTGTGTGTGTGTGTGTGTGGGTGTGTGTACACATGTAAGTGTGTGTGTGGAAAAATTATTTTAAGTTAATTTACTTTATAACGATTCTTTATGTGTGTATGTTTGTAAAATTTTACCACTAAGGACAAAAGCAAATTTGCATACTAATGAGATAATTATGCTTGTCTATTTGTACATAAGGAATTACCTCTTGACTGAATATCTGATACAACGTTTTTCAGAGTTGGCTGATATTTGATTTTTATAGTCATTAACTGTGGCAATGGTCTGAATGCCAACTCTCACACAGACAATAGTACAAAATGGAAATGTATGTTTAGAGTCATCTCAGAAAAAAGAAGTTCTGTCCTAATCCCAAGCCAACATTCATTTTTGTTTGTTTGTTTGTTTGTTTGTTTGTTTTAAAAAACAAATGGTTTGCCAAACATAGTATCACAATCCTTTAATCCCAGTACTCTGGAGGCAAAAACGGATGGATATCTATGAATTCAAGTCTAGCCTGGTCTACCTACAGAGTTCCAGAGCAACCAAGGCTACAACATAGAGACAGCCTGTCTCAAAAACAAATACTCCAACATAGCACAATTCAAAGATATGTTAAACTGATATGTACACATTGAAGAACAATAACAGGAAAAAAAATCATCTTTGTTCCCCATAATTTAAGCACGATGTTTCTATAAGAGCAGAAAACCATTCATTTATTTATTTATTTATTTATTTATTTACTTATTTATTTATTTGGCCAGAACGGTGTATGTAGCTCAAAACACAGAACAGTATCAAGTCTGCATGAGGCATTTCAGGCAACAGCCATTACCTTTGCATGGTGTGTCAGCATGCACTGTGCAACCTACCCAGGGTAGGTCTGAGGAACCAGGGTGCAGTGACAGGTCTGTCACAACAGATACACCGAGCAGTGCCAGGCACAGAGATTCACTGTGTGTTTGATTTGCAATTAGTTTTTGGTTCAGAAACTTCTCATTATGGTCAGATTTTTCTCTACTTACATATTCAATTGAAGGACCCCACCATTTTAAGAAGCTAGGATGTATATAACTTTGCAGAGAGCTAAACTATGCTTGCCATGACACATACATCATACAAGATGTACCTAGACATACACACTACTCTAGTTTTCCACTATGGTTTCTGAAAAGGGGCCCAAGGCTGGCTAATGGCCTTCAAGCCTCCTAGGGTGGCCTTTTGAAATGGCAGTTACGTATGTCAGGGAGGGAGGAGAAAGCAAGTGGCTGACACTCAGGGCTAAGAGCTGGGGAATCAGACCCCACTAAGAAGAATGGGGTGGACCTCATGTGTGACTATACGTGACAAACAATGGTCACAGTATGACAGGAGCCAGTTGCCAAAGGAAGGCTAAAAAGAAGAACCACATTACTGGATATTTTTAATCTTTTTTTTTTTCAGTAGATTTTTTTTGTCACTGCTTCCAAATAATTCTAAATCTTGCATGTTTGCCAAACAAGGAAGACAACAGCACCCTGCTCATCCGAGGTTACAGGAGGCTGGGGACTGATTTCCTTTTGAAATTCAGTTACAGAAATAGGCCATTGTGTGTCTTGCTGACACAATCACAAATGCTCAGTGGCTTAAGACATGTCATGTAGGCAAGATGTGCACCACAAGCAGCTTATGCCAGGCAAAAATGCTGGTGGGGGCTGCCTCAGCTGTTCAGAACTCCAGCTGCTCTTCCAGAGGACCCAGGATCAATTCCCAACACCCACATGGCGGTTCACAACCACCTCTAACTCCAGTTCCAGGGGCTCCGACAAGTTCTTCTGGTCTCTGCAGGCATGTATGTAGGATACAGACCCTTGCAAACAAAACACCATATGCATAAAATAAAATAATTTAAAAAAAAAAAGAAAAACACACCACTGGTGGAAATACTTGTATTCAGTTATATAGGATTAAAATTGGTATAGCTAAAACTCTGCTGATTCTGTGAGCCACTTTTTGCCCAAGGAACTACCTCCATCCAAAACTTCCAGAAGAAACAGTAATAAAGGGAGTGCAGGGGCTGGAGGGATGGCTCAGTGGTTAAGAGCACTGGCTGCTCTTGCAGAAAACCCAAGTGTAGTTCCCAGCACCCACATGGCCGTTCACAACCACCTGGAACTCTAGTCCCAGGGAACCCCAGGTTCTGACCTCCATGGTTACTATATACATATAGTACACGTAGCTACACGTAGCAGGCAAAGCACCATATGCATAAAACCTTAAGTTAAAAAATAATAAAAGAAGGAGAGTGCCACACACTTCTCTTGAGCCGTCTAAGAAAGCATGCCAGCCATCAGGAGGAGTCAGTGCAAAAGGCAAACTGAAGGCTTCTGTGGGACTTGTGCTGGCTTCCCTATCGAATGATTCTTCAGCATAACTTTTTTTTGGTTCTTTTTTTCGGAGCTGGGGACCGAACCCAGGGCCTTGCGCTTCCTAGGCAAGCGCTCTACCACTGAGCTAAATCCCCAACTCCCAGCATAACTTTTTTAAACTTAGTGTGGATGGTCCATGAAGGTTTTTCATGTTTCTGGAGGCGTGGGGGCTAGTCCACTTCTAAAGCAGCAAGAATGTCTCTCTCCTATTCCCTTAGTGACCAAAGGCTTTGGAAGAAGGGCTATCCCCTCAGCTGGAAGGGAAGACATGGGCTGGGAGGTAACCCAAGCAGTGGGGTGCTTGTCTCATGAGCACCAAGCCCTGGAGTTTGATCCCCAGCACCCCAGAAAACTAGGCATGACTCCCTGAACTTAGGTGGAGACAGGAGAACCAAGCAGTTCAAGGTCTTACTTAGCTACGTACAGAGCTATGTGACCCAGCCTGGGCTACACGAGCCTGTCTCAAAAAAAAAAAAAAAAAAAAAAAAAAAAGGCCACTTATAAGTTTAGCAGACTGTATTAATAGTTTTAGGCTGTGCATGTGTCCTACAGTTCTAGGCAGTCTGATTTTAGTAACTACCGAACATTTTTGGTTCTGCTTAAAACTAAGAACAGGAGGATTCTCTGAAGCCTGGTGAATCCACGAAGTAGAGCTGAGCATCATCTAGACAGTATGTGCAAGAAAGAGTCAAATTCTAAAGCCTTAAAATATACACATCCATATTTACGAGGGAACCTGGCATTTTGCTAAGAAAACAGAAGATCCAGGCTCCAGCCTTCCTAGCATCTAGCGGGGCCTTAGACTTTAAACACTCAACAATCTCTCCTCTCCTAAGATCAGTGCTCCAGAGGGCTCTTGGGAGAACCATGAGACAGGATCCGTTTGAGAGAGGTGAAAAAACTAAGTATCTTCAAGCAACTGCATGATGAAGCACCTGCTGGGGGTAGGGGCAGCATTTTCACCCCCTAAAGGCCTCTTTTTTTTTTTTTTTTTTTTTTGGTTCTTTTTTTCGGAGCTGGGGACCGAACCCAGGGCCTTGCGCTTCCTAGGTAACTAAAGGCCTCTTTTTATTTGTTTATTTTTTAAGACTAACGTGGTACAAAATAAAAGGAGAAAAGGACATCGTTTTCTTTATGTCTCTTTTTGTTATCATTAGAGACGGAAAGACGTTGGATAATGTTTCCTCGCCTGGCTTCCTTCTCCTCACCCTGTATTCAGCAGCAGAGCCCTCTTGCTTTCTCTGAATGTTTGCAAGAGTTCCAGAAATTTAGCTTTTCCAGCAGGTGGTACAACATAAGCGTGGGGGAGGGGGAGATCACTGCTATCAAGAATAGATCCTTATGGCGATGGCTCTCCCCGACTTCTAGGGAAGAAGTAAAAGTACTGTGTACATTCTTTTTTTTTTTTTTTTTTTTTTTCCGGAGCTGGGACTGAACCCAGGGCCTCAAGCGCTCTACCACTGAGCTAAATCCCCAACCCCTACTGTGTACATTCTTTTACCCCATAATCATATCAAAGTGAAGAAGTGTTATCTGAACCAACCCTAAAGACATGTTCTACCAGCATGCACTGCTTTACGGGCGTTACTTCCTCATTTGCAAATATGTAATCAGGAACTTCTTTAAATAAAGACACAGTCAGTTCTTAAATAAAGATGCTTGGGGGTTGGGGATTTAGCTCAGTGGTAGAGCGCTTGCCTAGCAAGCGCAAAGCCCTGGGTTCGGTCCCCAGCTCTGAAAAAAAAATAAAATAAAATAAAATAAAGATGCTTGCTGAAATTCAGGGTTCAGACAGGCGTGAATGCACAAGCAGGGGAAGCAAAGGCAGTTGATTTCTAATGAATCCGAGGCCAGCCTGGTTCACAGGATGAGTTACAGGGCAGGCAAGGCTCTGTGGAGACGCTGTCTCAAAAATAAAACAAACGAACAAACAAATGAACTCAGGCTTCAGAGCCCCCTTTCACCAAGAACCCTTTCTTTAACACACTCCTACAACTTAATGTATCCCACGTGCTGCGCTGGAAGGAATAAACAGGCCACAGAGCTTCAAAGCAGACACAGTGAACAACGGCTCAACCCAGGAAGTGGCTCTTACTGCCCTGATTTTCAACACGTCACACACACTCACGTCAGTGCTCAACACATAATATTGCACTGTATGTACAGACATGCGCATCCACACAATTAGATGACGATTACAAAAGTGGATGTGTATAATCTAGACTCTAAACGTACATAAGCCTGGAAAGAAATGCTGCTTAAAATGTGTGTGTCTGGGTTTTGAATGATGACCTTGAATTGCTGATCTTTCCGGCCTATACACAGACAGACAGTCAGACAGACAGACAGACAGCACACTTCTGTGAACCACAACCCCCATATTATGCAGTAAGTACTAGGCAAGCTCTCTACTATCTCCACCCCCAGTTACTGCTTCCACGTTTTAAAAGCACAAACAAGATTCTTAAACTCAACTCCAACCACCACATTCTGGCTGACCCTGTGGAGGAGACTGATACCTGGGGAATTCAGGAACCCCCTGGTTTTCTGGAAATTACTAGTCACCTCTGAAATACACGTCAAACTGGCTCAAGCTCTTTACAAGGGTGAAAGGGAGGAGAATGTGCAAGGCAGTAAAGGGAAAAACTAGATGAGAAAGAAAAAAAAAAAAAACAAACCATTTCTTCCCTGACCCACAGGAGGTAGGCCAAGCGGGCCTACCTCTGACTTCCAAATTCATCCATTAGCACATTCTACTGAAAATAAAAGGTCGCCCTAGTAAACAGAGCAAGTCTGAGGATAAGTGCAGGATATCACCCACCCTTAGCCCTTCACTAGCTGTTGTTCAAAATACTGACTTCATCCTAGCCTCTCCTCCTTTCAGTTTGGAAATTTAATAGACCAGAAAGTCTAGAACTTCCAAATCTGATAAAGAATTTTTACTTTAGAAAATGGCCTGTTAAACTTAAAAGGGTTAGCAAGGGGCAATATGGGCAGAGGTTCCTCTCCACCAAAATCCCCATCACTGGGCCCCCTGAACGACTAGTCTCTTGTTTTTCAACTCCAGAGCTGACAGAAACGTCCCGTGTGCGTCTGCAGTGTTTTTAGAAGCAACAAGTTTGCTCCGTTAAAGCACTTATATCTGACGAGAGTGGCCGAGCTGGCCACGTTCCCTGGTGTGGCTTCCAGGGCCAGAAGGCCACTGCTTTAAGCGCCGACCTTACAAGTTCGGCCAAAGTGCCCCGTTTGGAAGACGCCCCTAAAAAATAAAATAATCCTTGTCAGGATCTGTGAAACTGGCACAACTTCCCGTGCTGACTTTTTCCAAGCCATACTTCCCACGGCAACCTTCCTCCAAAAAAGGAAGAAACCGGCGTAGAGCTCAGTCCTCTGGAGTTAAGTCTACCTAGGACGTGTGCAGCACCCGCAAACTGGACCTAATGCGACCCAGACTTTAGTGAGCACCTATGATCGCCCGGTCTATTCACCCTGCAGCTTGCCCGCACGGGGGTTGCTCGGTCATTCCGGGCCATTGAGTGCCTTCATGCTACGCAGGGCCATCGAGCAAACTGCAGCTAGAAGCAAACTGCAGCTAGGACGGCGCAGTGACCCGGCCATTACCCAGAAGGGCTGCCGAAAGAGCCATCCCGAGTGGCCCGGGGACCTCCCGGCTCCTGGAGCTGCTCCCGCAGCCGGCGTCCCCAAGCAGAGCGGCCCAGGACATCTGGCTCCGCGCCCTTCCACCTCCTTCCCTCGCCGCGGGCGGCCCACGCCCACTACACTGGCTCCCAGCACCTTTCAGGAGCCGAAAGGGCAAAGGCCACTCTCAGCGCCCTGCAGCCCGCAGGCGAGCATCGCCCAGCGCGGGCGCAGACACGTGGAGCCAGGACCCCGAGCACGCCACTCACCGGCTGACCCGAACGGGACTTGCCCGGAGGCGCTCTCCTGAAGAAGGAGGTCCTGGCGGTGAAGAAAAAATCCTCCGCGTCCTCCTCGAGGCTGCTGTAGCCGCTGCTCATGCTGCTGGTCCGGTTGCGCTCAGGGGGCCTCCCCGGGGCGCAGGCGGCCAGGCCGGGGTGCGGCGCCCGACCGCCCCGTGAGGTTCCCGGCGCGCGGCCCCGAGCCGCTGGCCGGCCGTCCAGCTGCAGCTGCGGCCGCCGCTCAAGCCGCCCTCTAGTCCCCTCCCGCAGTCTTCGCCGCCCTCTCCCCGCGCTGCGGCGCCACGACCCCGCCCCCTTCTGGACCCAGCCCCCGGCCTGACAAAGCCCCGCCCACTTAGGCCAGGCTCCGCCCAGTCAAGACCCACCCCCACTCAGTCATCGTCCCAGCAAGGCCACGCCTCCGGCAGTCAAGGCTCCACCCAGGTCCCTCCCCACAGGCCAAGACGGCTGAGTTCCGCCCAGCTCCGCGCGCGCAGGTGGGGACCGGTCCACGGCTCCCAGTCACGCCCTCGGGCCCAGCAGAGGTGGAGAGTGGGGGGAAGTCGGGTTCGAGCGCCGCCCCTGGTGGGGCTTCCCCAACCGCCCGGAAATTCCGAATTCCTAAGTGACTCCCCGCTACTGGAGCCGAAAGTTTTGGAACGGGCCGGAATATAATGGAGAACTTTTCCCACTCTTCTTCGGGCTCGGCCTTGGTGGTACTGGCCTCCATGGAGGGGGACGAGCCACAGCGTGCGGCTGGCTCCTCCCTGACCATTCTAAGTTAGCAAAGGTGGGTGGGGTAAGAGCGACTGGGTTGTGCTTATTTGAAAGAAAACATCCTTTCTGGTTCTTTTGAACTTCGGTAGTAAAGCTTCCCCGCCTCCCTGTGGCGAAGGCGCGCCCAAATGTGGATGGCTAAAGCAATCGAGATTTTGGGGGACAAATTTCATAATCACCGAACAATCCAGTAGTTTTAATTTAATGTACTTTATAAGTGTCGCCTTCCACAAGCAGTTTTACACAGTCACCTCCTGAGGGGCAAGTAGATTAGACCACCCTGTTCACCCATACACCAAAAAACAAGGTTTCCCTTTGGGAGAAAAAAGTCCTCGCAATCAGCTAAATGTTTAAAATGCGACATTTTCTTTGCTTAGGGTCACCTGGAGGGGTCGTTTTCACCTTGGCGTGATGGAGTTGACTTAAATCCTACTAACTTACTTGCAAGAGACCTTGATGGGAAAGAGGTTTTGAAGCTTTAAGACGCTATGGTATGCAGGCTGTAGCAGAAGGTTCTTTTTCTTTTTTTAGAGGGGGTTTTTTAAAGAGAAAGTCATCACTGCTTATGGCTAAATAAGCTCTTTTCTCCACTGCTCTCCCAGAGCTGGGACTAAAACAGAAAGATAGCAGTCGCCTTCAGGCCGAGACGGCTGCTTCTGTGGCGCCTCGGGTTTTTGTATAACCCTTTCTGGGATAAGAACTGGGTGAGTAACTTTCACTCCAGAACCAGGAGGAGGGAAAACTAGATCAGAGAGAAGACAGGGAGAAGGAAAAGAAATGGTTCCTAGATCATCCCTTCAACCCTCAAGCAGAAAGGAGGCTGGCTAATCTGCCTTCCTGTAGGTTTACTCACGTGTCCAACTTGCAAAATAGCCTTTCACTCCAGGGGAACTCACCCCCAGAGGGGCCTCAGAGTCACAGCCTACTTTAAAAATCCAAGGAAAGGGTAGAATAAATAAAATAGACTCAGGCCCGCTCAGTTTTGAAAGGACTTATTGTCAAACACTGAACTGAATTTGTAAGTGGACTGAATCACCATACACTTCCCACTGATAGAGGAGCCTATTGGTTTAGATTCTCATGAAATGCCTGCTTATCTCGTCTTTCTATGTTAACTGGGGAACGTGCTTAAAGGTTAGAAAATGTATACAAAGTAGCTTTGTCAGAGCAATGAGAGAAATAACCCATGCCATATTCTGTAAAATATGCACAGGAGGATAAGGAGTTAGTCCTGTAGCTGTGTGTGGGAAATACTTTTCAGGCAGAAGGAAGAGCATGTGGAAAGGTCCTGTGGCAGGAGTGAGCTGGCTGGGCATATTCAAATTAGAGCAAGAAAAGCAATGTTTCCTAACTGTGAGTGGAATGTTTCCTAACTGAGTGGAAGGGCCAGTGTTGAGAACTTTTGTCCGAAGAGTAACAGTAACAGATGTAGCTCAGTGGCAGAGTGCTTTTCTAACATGTATAAGGTTCAACGCCCTGGGTTCAATCCCCAGCTTGAAAAAAATAAAAGGTAAAACGTAACAACCACAAAAAAGCCACTATGCTATAAAGGTTTTGCTTTTTGTTTTTTACCAGAGATTTTGAGCAAAGGGATGGTAACATTTGACTTGCCTTTATAAAGTACTCAGTTACTGAGCAGAGAATAGAGTTAGATGGCATGGGTGTTTGGTGTCTAGAGGGATGGCTCAGTGGTTAAGAGTATTGGCAGTTCTTCCAGAGGACCCAGGTTTGATTCCCAGCACCCACATAGCAGCTTAAAACTGTCTGCAACTAATACCCTCACATAAACATACATGATGGCAAAAACCAATGCATAAAAATAAACTATTTTTAAATGATATGAAAACGCAAACAAATAAAACAAAGGGTTATATTTTTTTCACTCCTGAAAGTTTCTTGTAAGGCAGATTATGAAACAGTATGCATGACACAATCACACCTGTGTACCTGCAATTACAGGTGACATTCTTACTGTGTACTAAGACAGCAGATATATCATCACAGAGATTTATCCTAAAGGTCACACCGACCAACCACTAATTCACTGGTGCCTGTGTGACCTGGAAGAGGATGGCCTAGGGACAGACAGACCAGCATTGGAAGGAGAGACAGCACTCTTAAAAAAAAAAATCCAGCCAGTATTTAATCAGAAAGAACACATTCTTGGATCCCATTACAGATGGTTGTGAGCCACCACGTGTTTGCTGGGATTTGAACTCGGGACCTCTAGAAGAGCAGTCAGTGCTCATAGCCAATGAACCATCTCTCCAGCCCAAGACAGCACTCTTGCTTATTGGTTTTATGTCATTTTTTTTTTTGTATTTTATGTGTATGGACATTTTGCATGCATCTATGTCCGTGTACCACAAGTGTGTCTGGTACCCCCAAGGCCAGAAGAGGGTGTCAGATCCCCCAGAAATAAAATTATAGGCAATTATGAGCCGACATGTAAGTCCTGGGATTTGAACCCAACCCAGGTTCTCTGTAGGCAGAGTTCTTAATTGTTAGCCTCTCTCCAGTGCCTGTTGCTTATTCTTTTATGACTTTGGCCCCCTCTTGGGACAGGGGTCTCAACATGTAGCCCTTGAACTCAGTATAGCTATGGAGACCAGGCTGGCCTCAACCTCAAGAGGTCTACCTGCCTCTGCCTCCTGAGTTCTGGAATTAAAGGTACCCCGCTGTTGTGTGACTTTTAAAATTAATTAGCTACTCTGTGACACAGGCTTGTCTTCAGCAGAGTTGGAATAACAATGTTCCCTTTTTATTCTCTTTGGCTTACTGTAAGAATGAAGTGAAAGAAATTTCAAAAATCCTTGACAGAATGGGGCCAAGGGAATATGAGTCCTTTTACCATAAATATTAGACCTTGATGGATACTCCGCATCTTATACCCATTTCTTCTTTGATCACTAAACACTTTGGCCCAAGTATCCTCCTTGGATAAAAGGTTCTGTGGCAGCTCAGGGGTTTGGCTTAAGGCCAGTCAGTCATGGTTGCCTTCATTGCCACAGACAGCTTTGTGTGGGCTGGTCGCACAGAGCCAGCTATTGAGACACTAACTCGGGAGAGAGATCTTGCTGGATAAGTTTTGGGAACCATTTCAAACCTTGAAGAAAGACACCCCTCTGGACTTGGTACCTGGGAATTCTGATGCCAAATTATGGATGTAAATGACACCATGAATCTGGCCAAGCTGAATGATTAAAGGGACTTCTTGGGTCTTTGGATTAACAAGCTCTGAAACTGCCCTACTTAGGGCTTGTTACGTGAGACAATATGTGTCCTTAACCTGGCATAGTGGCACACACCTGTAGTCCCAGCTACTCAAAGAGCCTTGAGGCAGGAGGATTGCTTAAATTCAGGTGTTTAATCCAGGTGGGCTAATATAATGAGGATCCCACCTTGAAATAAAGAAAAACTGATGTGCCGAATTTTCTCTTAAAAATCCTAAGAGAAGGGATTCAGAGATGCTTCAGTAGTCAAGAACATTTGCTACTCTTACAAGGACACAATTTCTAAACCCAGCACCTAGGTCAAGCCACTCACAACTGCCTGTGACTCCAGCTTAAGAGGTCTGATGCCTCCTCTGGCCTCCACAGACAGACAGACAGACAGACACATACACACACACACACACACACACACGTACATAAATACATGATACATACACATGTATATATCACATATATATAAATAAAAATAATTTTAAATCTTTTTTAAAAAATCCTGTGAGAGAGCTGGGTGTGGTGGTCCCTCCTACACTAGCCCACTCTGACACAGAGACCAGAAAGTCACACAAGTTTGAGGCAAGTATAATCTACATCCGAGGTTCCAGGACAGTAGGACTGCATAGTGATCCTGTCTCGAACAACAAATAATAACCACAATTTCTAGCACAGCCAGATGTAGAAGGAAAAAGTTATGGTTCGGAGCGGATACCATTCTTACAGAGGAGTTGAGCACAGTCCCCAGCACCCATATTAGACGGCTCGCAACTGACTGTAAGTGCAGCTCCAGGTGACTGGACTCTCTCCTGGCCCTCATAGGCGGCTGTACATATGTGCACACACCTCCACAATGCATAGATAGATAGATAGATAGATAGATAGATAGATAGATAGATAGATAGAGACATAGATATAGATATCTAAAAATAAGAAAGGTTCTTTTTCATGGAAGTTGATTACTTGAGGGCCAGAAGAGAGTCATTTAGGATAACCCTTCTGGCGTCATCGGTGTCTCTTCAGTTTGATCACTCCCCACGGTTGTGGTTGTCACTCAGGTAACTGCCATTGTGTTCACGACGAAGATAACAGTGCAAGTGAAAGTGTTTGGTGGCTCGGGGATCAGAAGGACCGGGTTCAAACATGTGATGCATGAGATGGTGTGACCCATGATAAGTTGTCGAACTTCACTAAAACCCCATTCCACACTGACAAAGCAGGAAAATAATAGCACTCACATTGCAGCATTTTCTCAGATTAAGTCCAATAAAGCATGAAGAGCTTAGCGCCTGACACATAACAACAGTTCAGGTCACGTTAGTGCATAAAGGCAGGAGCTCTATGTTTGCAAAATCTCAGGACCTAGGAAGATCATGTGCTACCCATAAGCCTGAGCCTACCTAGGTTGATGGCACAAAACAGAGGAGGAAAAGAAGGAGAAGGAAAGAAGAGGAGAGGAAGAAGAGGAGGAAGGAGGAAAAGGAGAACAAGAAGATAAAGAGGGAGGAGAAGAAAATGAAGAGAAGGAGGAGGAAGAATAGGAAAAGGAGGAAGAAGAGGAGGAGGAGACTTTCTCATATTAATCCAACAGACCTTGGACCTACTAAACTAAACGGAGACATTTCTGAAATGATGCCCACACCCTGTACCCTAGTCCAGTAGATCCTACTACACCTTCTGCATTTCCTCATCACCAAGTAAGACTTAGCCCAGGGAGAGCACTCCCCTAAGTACTTAATCAGTTGATTTCCCCCTCATTCCTCACAGCCCTAGACAACAGTTCATCACATAATGAATAACTCATCACCTTCAAAAGATAAAGAAACCAAATAGGGGGCTGGAGAAATGGCTCCGTGGTAAAAGCACTCACTGCTCTTTAGAGGACCCGGGGCCAATCCCAAGTGTGGCAGGTCACAAACCATCTCTAACTCAAGTTCCAGGGCATCTGACTCACGTGTCTGGCTTCTTTGAACACTAAACCTGCATTTGGCACACAGGTATTATGGTGGGTTTGAATGAGAATGGCCCCCATATGCCCCTATTTTGAATACATGGTCCCCAGTTGGTGGGACTGTTTGGGAAGGATTAGAGGTGTGGCCTTGCTGGAAGAGATGTGTCATTGGGGGTGGGCTTTGAGGTTACACCATTCCTTGGGTATGTACGTGTGCACTCTCTCCATCCCCTCCCCCTTCCTTCTTCTCTGCCTCTTGCCTGTGACCTGTGGATGAAGATGTAAATTCTCACCTGTTCATGCCATCTTGCCTTTGCTCCACCATATGGACTCTAGCCCTCTAAAACCATAAGCCCAATTAAATATTTTCTTTATAAGTTGCCTTGGTTATGGTGTTTTGACACAGTAATAGAAATGCAATAGTACGGGGTTGGGGATTTAGCTCAGTGATAGAGCGCTTGCCTAGCAAGCACAAGGCCCTGGGTTCGGTCCCCAGCTCCAAAAAAAAAAAAAAAAAAAAAAAAGAAATGCAATAGTAGGAGAGAGAGAAAAGAGGATAGGAGTGAAAATATTCAAATTGATATATACACGCATATGCTATTATATATATACATACATAAATATGCTAATGTCTGTGTGAGTGTGTGTGTGTGTGTGTGTGTGTGTGTGTGTGTGTGTGTGTGTGTGTGTTCTATTGCTGTACCAAACACGAGGACCACAGAAACTCTTATAAAGGAAAGCATTTAACTGGGAGCTGGTTTACCATTCAGAGGTTTAGTCCATTACCTTCATGGCAGGACACATGATGGCACAGAGGCAGACATAGTATTGGAGAGGGAGCTGAGAGGTCTACATATGGATCGGCAGACCATGGGAAGAAAGAAACATTGAACCCAGCTTGAGCATTTGAAACCCCTAAGGACATCCTTCCTCCAACAAGGCCACACCTCCTAATCCCTGTCAAATCGTGCCACTCCCTAATGACCTATGAGCCAATGGGGGCCATTCCTATTCAAACCACCTCCGGTCTCAAACTTCGGTCATGGCAGTCAAGAGAATTCCCACACCATGTGAAAACATACAGATACAAATGGTTGTCCCTGTTGAGTATGGCTTCAAGGAGGTCTAGATGGGGACAATTCAGATATGATGTTGGTCTGGTCACTGTGGGGTTCCAATGTATGAGGAAAGAAGGAAAATCAGAACTTCTATGTCTACCAGTTCATTTCCCCAAGGAAATATAAATAGAAAAAGAGCAAAAATTATTCCTGAAAGGAAATAAATGTAAGGGAACTAGAGAGATGGCTCAGCATTAGGAGCCCTTGCTGCCTGTAGGATGATGTCATCATGCAGGTAAAGACAGGTACAAGATAGAATGAGGCCAGTCATTGGACGAGAAGGAAGGATGAGTGGGAGAAAAGTTTTACAGAGGGGAGGAGAGTGGAACAAGGAGGAGAGAGGCAGCTGAGAAAACATGGAGGTGGATGTTAAGATTCCTCTCTGTGGGGTTGGGGATTTAGCTCGGTGGTAGAGCGCTTGTTTAGCAACCACAAGGCCCTGGGTTCGGTCCCCAACTCCGAAAAAAAGAAAAAAAAAAAAGAAAAAAAGAAAAAAAAAGATTCCTCTCTGCACATTTACAGGTTGTTATGAATATTCTTAAGGGATGGATGTGTACAGGGCTTTGTATGTCTAGGTGAGCAATTTATATCTTATCAATTGGATCAGAGGCTATTATGTTGTGTGTTCTTTCATGAGGTGATTTAAGTTCAAAAAGTATGTGGTGTCTGGAGACACTAGGCCACCACGGAATTGGGATGTGTATGTCTGGCATAGTGATAACCTGCCTTGGGAACTAGACGGGTAGAGGGATTGTTGCCAGGCTCAGAGAGATAAAGCAAAGCAGGTGAGACGCTTTGCTGACTGAGATGAATGAGATGAAGATAGCTAACAGATATCTTGGGGCACTGTGGTGCTGGATCTAGTGGAGGATATAAGACCGTAGTTTTTATAATTTTACAGCAAGAGCTGCCCCTGCAGAGGACCTGGGTTTGATTCCCAGCACCCACACTGAGTGGCTCACAAGTGCCTGTAACTGCAGCTAAAAGGACCGAGCCCCTTCTGACCTCCTCAGGCACTGTAGGCACTGTAGCCACGTGATGCACATACAGACAAGCAGGCACACACAAACATAGTATCTTAAAGGCATTTGGGCTGAGGAGATGATTCAGTGGGTTAAGTGCTTGCTGTGTAAGCATGAGGCTCCGAGCTCAGTTCCCCCACAGCCACATAAAAAGCCACATGTAACAGATGGCATCTGTAACCCCAGGATTTGGGGGGCTGAAACAGGAGGTCCTGAGGGTTCACTGGCCAGTCAGTTTAGTCAAATCAGTGAGCTCCAGGTTTATCAAGAGACCAGTCCCCCCAAAATAGAGTGTTCTCATTGGTCATGGTGGCACACGCCTTTAATAGCAGCAGTCAGGACCCAGAAGCAGGTGGATCTCTCTATGAGTTTGAGGACAGCCTGGTCTACATAGTGAGCTACAGGAGAGTCAGTGCTATGTAGTAAGACCCTGTGCCAAAATAATAATAATGATGATAATAAAATAATAATCATAGTAATAAGGCAACATGATATACAACTGATATTAACTTCTGGCCTTCGTGCATACATACATGTGAATACATATGTGCAATGCAATCATGTATAACACACATACACACACACACACTCACACACACACACACACACACACACACACACACACATGCATGTGCACGCACACACGCTGCGTAAGTTATAACTTCCTCTAACCCACTGGGCTCTAAGATCCTCACCGATAATTCCACTCACCAATACTTATTCTGGGTCACAGCTGAATAGAAAGCCAAGCAAAAAGGACGAGTGCACCCATGATCAATAGACTTCTGGCTTCTCGCAGAAAGCAAAGCGGCATCAACACTTAGATTATTTGGCAAATATAAAGGATTCTCAAAAGTCACCTGAAATAAAAAGTCCTGAGGGCCATTCATCAAATAATTGCAGATTTCACTAGGTGAACACACTTGGATAAAAACACTTTGGCTGGAGAGATGGTTCAGTGGTTAAGGGCCCTGACTGCTCTTCCAGAGGTCCTGAGTTCAATTCCCAGCAACCACATGGTGGCTCACAACCATCTGTAATGGGATCTGATGACCACTTCCGGTGTGTCTGAAGACAGTGACAGTGTACTCACAACAAACAAATAAATAAATCTTTAAAAAAAAAAAAACAGAAGAAAACACTTTGAACAGTAAAGTACTTTGTTTTTGAGACTGGGTCTGACTGGATATCCTAGCCTGGTCCCAGACTCATCAGCTAGTTAAAGACGACTCCGGATTTCTCCTCCTCCTCCTCCTCCTCCTCCTCCTCCTCCTCCTTCTTCTCCTCTTCCTCCTTCTCCTCCTCCTCTTTCTCCTCCTCCTCCTCCCTACTTTCCCCCAAACGTCTCACTGTGTAGCTCCAGCAGTCCTGGAACTCACTGTGTAGACCAGGCTAGCCTCAAATTCACAGAGGCCCGCCTGCCTCTGCCTCCTGAGTCCTGGGATTAGAGGTATAAACTACTACACCTGGGAACCCTGAACTTCTGATCCTGCTACCTTCAGACTGCTGACACCTCAGACTTCCAGGGAGGTCTTCTACCAACTTAGCCCTGCCTCCACACCAGTACCAGTTTATTCACGAACGATTGAAGAAAATCTATAGAAAGGGGAGAATGTAAAGAAAGTTGCTATGATATTTTTATTTCAGAAACATTATTCCTAAAGAAGGCCTCTTGGATAAGGACAGAAATTTCACTGAGCACTACTTGAGCTCTTACTGTATACTAGACTCTATTCTAGAACCTTCGTCTGTGGGAACTCATTGACACCTTTTAAACTTCCCAGTCACCCTGACCAAAGGGCAGTGTGTTCAGCCAGGAGTGGCAGCATTATCTTCACACCTGAGGTCACTTTCAAACCACTGTGTGCCTTCCCTGTGGGGCTCAGTCACTTGAGGGAAAGAGTCAGCCAGCCTCAAAGAAAAACCCAGGTTTCTGCCTCCCACAAATGATTGACGAGGTATTGATTTAACAAGTGATGTAAGAGATGTTGCACCAGTGTGAGGGGATGAGAAATGTTTGCTCTTCAGATTGGGTGAAAGAGTCAGCGAGATGGCTCAGTAGATAAAGGGGCTTGCCGCCTACCTTCATGGCCTGAGCTTGCTCCTCCTCTGACCTCCCCCATGAGCGCTATGACACACATGCACACAGACACACAAGAACAGATAAATAAATATAAGACTGTCTTTTTGTAAGTTTATGGCAGAGAAAAATATTTTTATCCAGCTAATTGGGGCACTGAACTTCCCAATGTTTGTTGGTTTGTTTATTCATAGAAAGGTTCCCCTGTATAGTCCAGGCTGGCTCTGAATCTGTGATTCTCCTGCCTCAGCCCTTTGAGTGCTAGAATTACAGTCCTGTGCTCTTTTAGCCCGGCTTTCCAATGCTTATACTGACTGGTCCGTCTGCTGTAAGTTACTCTCTCCCAATCCACGAGCACCTGCTAAAGGCTGTTAGCTCCCCAGCCCTTAGTCTGGCCAGGTAGGGTGATTCTGAATTATTTTTTGTCCTGGGATATTTGCCAGAGTTATGACCCATTCTCAGAGCAAAGTATTTACTGGCAGGGACATCTGTGAAACACATGGAGACCTCAGATAGACGTCACCATCCAGAGTGTTAGACCAACAACTTCAGGTGAACAGACACATTTTTGTTTTGATGTGGTTTTGTCTTTTTCAAGACTGGTATCTTAGTTAGGGTTTCTATCCCTGCACAAACATCATGACCAAGAAGCAAGTTGGGGAGGAAAGGGTTTATTCAGCTTAAACTTCCCCATTGCTGTTCATCACCAAAGGAAGTCAGGACTGGAACTCAAGCAGGTCAGGAAGCAGGAGCTGATGTAGAGGCCACAGAGGGATGTTACTTACTGGCTTGCTTCCCCTGGCTTGCTCAGCTTGCTTATAGAACCCAAGATTACCAGCCCAGGGATGGCCCTCCCCACAATGGGTTGGGTCCTTCCCCCTTGATCATTAGTTGAGAAAATGCCTTACAGCTGGGTCTCATGGAGGCATTTCCTCAAGGGAGGCTCCTTTCTCTGTGGTAACTCCAGCTTGTGTCAAGTTGGCCCACAAAATGACCCACTATAACAGGCTTTCTTTGTGTAGCCATGGCTGCCCTGGTACTCATTCTGTAGACCAGGCTGGCCTCAAAGATCCACTTGCCTCTACTTTCTGAGTGCTGGGACTAAAGGTGTGCACCACCGCCACCCGGCAGAACAGACATGTTTTGCTGAAGACAAGCATTCGCTGAGAGTTAATGAAGCCTTTTACAAGGAGTGGGATCACAGCGCCTACAGATATTGTGAAGGCTGCCCAGGAACTGCTCGAAAGTTGAGCCGCATAAACCATCCCCACCCAGGCTGAGGAGCCTTACTGGGGAGGCAGGCCAGCCGGGATGCTCTGCTTGGCTGCTGTGGATCCCTGTGTGACAGAGATGTCACTTCTTTCACTATTTCAAGGGCTGACACCTCACTAGATCCACAGAACAGGGGGAACTAGGCAAGACCTGAAAGACGACAAATTGGTACCTGCCTTCCAAAACCTGGTAATTTAGCTGGGAAAATTATATCCTAATGGCAGATGGCCTGTAATTAGCCAATCAATTCGTCCTTTAAGAGTCTATCAAGACGGGGCTGGGGATTTAGCTCAGTGGTAGAGCGCTTACCTAGGAAGCGCAAAGCCCTGGGTTCGGTCCCCAGCTCCAAAAAAAAAAAAAAAAAAAAGAGTCTATCAAGACATAAACTGGGGCTGGGGATTTAGCTCAGTGGTAGAGTGCTTGCCTAGGAAGCACAAGGCCCTGGGTTCGGTCCCCAGCTCAAAAAAAAAAAAAAAAAAAGACATAAACTAAAGATCAGAAGAACATGATAAGATTTGGTCTAAGGAAGCCTTGGTGGCTTTTTTTTTTCTGAAATGAGGAAGACAGATGGGAAAGGGGCGGTTACGTGCAAAACCAAAGTACAAGCCATGCGACGTGCACATGGAGTGTAAAACTGGGAAGAATTAGGAATAAAACTGTGAGGGGTTTGAGCGCTGCGCTGAGGTACAGAGTGTGTTTAACGTCTAGAGGGGTCTGGATTCAAATGCCAGCACAGAGAAGGGAGAGAAGGAGGGAAAGAAAGGCAGGGGAGAAAGGAAAATAAGAAAAGAAAAGAAATCACCAAAAATCCAGCAATCAAGAGATAACGGCAGGAGGATGAGCTGCAGGCTAGCCTGGTCTATAGAAGGAGTGCACGGCTGAACCGGATCTCACCACGTAGACTAAACAGGCGTCAGGTTCACAGTGATCCACCTGCCTCTTTCAGATGCTTTACATCCCAGCACTGGGGAGGCAGAGGCAGGTGGATCTCTAGTAGTTAGAGGCCAGCCTGATCTACAGACCGAGTTCCAGGACAGCCAAGGCTACACAGAGGAACCTGTCTTGAAAAACCAAAAATAAATAAATAAACTAATTAATTAAGATAAATAAATAATAAGTACTAAGCACTACCCGGTCTCCCAGAAACCCACTCCTCAATCACACTCTCAACCCCTTGTTATAGAAGAGTTGACCATACATGTCTCGAGCCAAGGCCTTGAATGTACACTGAGGAAGTAAGACTTTGTCCACCAGGGCTGTGGAGAGTCAGGACATGTCATGAAGCACAGTGCTGGGCCAGTGGACCGGGGCTGTGTCGAAAGAGCACGGAACAGGAGCAGACAAACAAGCACTGCCCGAAGCTTGGGTAACTTCCCTTGTTTACGACAGCAACCTAGAGGGTGGAGGACAGCTTCTGGCCCGCCGCTGGGAAATGTGCCTCCAGGTTCTCCACCTTTGCTAATCACTGGCTGGTGCTGTCAAAAGCAAACCTCCTTCTTTTTTACTTGAAGATGTGTGCGGCAAACCACAGATGGTATGAGCAGGAAGAAATGGGGCCGTTTCTAAAGAAATTAGGTAGGCTTGCTATTTCTAACATGCCTCTAAGAGGGACGAAGCCTTCACTCCAGAATATGCTGCTCTAAAATACGCCACTCTAAAATATGCCGCTCTGGTATGAGGATTATTTTGAGATGAAGGCAGCCGAAGAGCAGCATACTCAAGAGAATGTCTAAAAATAGAGTGTACAGTTCTCTTTTCCTAGGACTGGGCTGTAGCTTAGAGCTGTGGCGTGCCCTTAGCGTGTGCAGATCCGTCGGTTCAATCCCTAGCAACACAATAGACACAAAGGAAGTTTCTACTTAGACGGCCTTTCTCTTCCCCTGTACCAGGAAGGCAAGGACAGTCGTCTGTCTGTCTGTCTTTCCTTTCCCTTTTGCTTTTGTTGTTGTTGTTTTGAGAGAGGGTCTTCTGCATTCCAGAGAAAAATTATACGAATGGTAAGAGGGCATCATCCTTACTCCCACCATATATATCCACGCTATGTATTTGTGTTCAATACAAAAGGCTGTGCATACGGCTCAGAGATACAGAGGCTGCCTCGCTTACACAAGGCCCTGGGCTCAATCACCAGCATGCAGAGCAAACAAAAGCATGAAAGACAATTAGGAAGCATAAAGAAATGTTGACATTAGTAGCTCTCATAGCCGTAAAGAAGATAGAGCCTCGTGGCAAAATATAGTAGGCTGAGGCAGAAGGCAAACTCCAGGAACTATTTTGAATATTTAGTTTATTACGTATCTGCATGTGTGTGTCTACACATGTGTGTGCAGATGACTGAGGAGAAGGTTCTAGATCCCATGGAACTGAAGTTCCAGGCCATTGCTAGGAATGGAACTCTGGTCCTCTGGAAGAACAAGTGCTCTAAACAGTTAAGCTTCTCTCCAATCCCAGGAACTGTGTGAAACCTTTATTGTGGCTGAGGTAGATTTTATCCAGTTGTTTGTGTGTGTGTGAGACTTTGTTGAACTATACCCTGGAAATGGTGGCATTTGCTGTGTATAAGTAACACAATCATTCAGTATTTTAACGGCTAGTTATATAGTCCACACTGGCCTTGAACTTGCTTCCCTAGTGCTGGGGTGCTAGGGTTACAGCGTACCACCAGCGGGCACCATTACTTATCACAATCAGAGAGTACTAGTTTAGTGTGCACGACATTCCCCAGCGCTGCAAAAACTAAAGACAGAGCCACAGGATGGCTCAGTGGGTAAAGGCGCTTAGCTCGATGATCTAAAGTCCATGATCTCATGGGTTGTCCTCTGATGTTAATACATGAGCCATGGCAAAATACATGCTAAGTAAAATGAAAAGTAAATAAATAAATATAAAATAGTAGATAATAATATATTGCTATAATAAAAATAAAATAATAAATAAAAATTTAAAAGTTATAGTAAAAAATGAAAAGTACCAAAGTATCCACCAGCTGGTCAATATTTATAATAATAAATATTATATAACCATAAGAAGAAATCACAATAATCTGCATTTGTTGATGTTGGTTTTATCTCCAGAGAGAGCCTTTTAAAACGCCTTATTTGAACCTGAGTGGTGGTGGCACACACCTTTAATCCCAGCACTGGGAGGCAGAGGCAGGCAGATCTCTTGAGTTTGAGGCCAGCCTGGTGTACAGAGCGAGTTCTAGGACAGCCAGGACTACATAGAGAAGCCCTGTCCCGGGGATGGGGGAGACACCTATTTGAAATTCATGTGACAGCATTTGGCAGAAGGACAAAGTTCAAGGTCATCCTTGGCTACGTAGTTAGTTCGTGGCCAGCCAGAGACATCTCAAAACCAAACAAGCAAGACCTAAACGGCATGGAACAGTGTCTCTAGCAGGAGAATAAAACATACGACCTCAAATATCTTCCTCTGGGATATTCAGAGAAACCACGCCTAGCAGCAGTCATAGTCTTATAAGAGAAATTGGTATCTGTTATGCATCCATAGCAGGTAACAGGTACAGGCTTTCTAAGAGGAACTTTGTCCCAAGGAGAGGACACTTGATCTAGACAGATGGCCACAGGTGACGATTCCTGGAAGAGTTCGCCTGTACAACAGCCACTGTTTGATGTGACCTCCAGTCCCTAAGCCTTCATAGACGATTTCCTCCCTCCCTTTGTCTCAGAAACCCCTGTAGCTCTAAGCTCCGTAAGGTCAGCTGTCTGGCTCCTCTCTGAGTTTAATAACATCTCTGCTTACACATTAGCTATTTGGAATTGTGCATGTGTGTGTGTGTGGGGGGGTACCTATGTATCTAAACTTATGTCCTTGAACATGCCACGTAAACTCCACCCACTCCATCTCCAGTCCTCAAAGCATCTTTTCAAAGAAGCCACCACAGGTGTGGGAAGGCCAGAGGACAATCTGTGGGAGAGGGTTCTCTCCTTTCCCCAGGGGGGTTCCAAGCTGCTCACCTGGTCAGGCTTGGCAGTAGGCATCTTTGCCTGCTGAGCCACACTGTGTGAGCTTTTTTACGTGAAACTTTGGAAGAGGCGATCGCAGCCCCCTCATGCCACTTGATCTGGGTGAGGCCAGACCCCAGGCAAAGAAACAGGGAGGCCCCTCTTTCATCTTCAAAGTTCTTTCTAGCATCTTAAAGATAGAGCCTCGCTGTGTCGTTGAGGGGTACCCCCGCTAATGGCTGCACCTCCACACGGAGAAATTAAACAGCAGAGTATGATAATGATAGCTCCATACGTCTTGGGCCATGCTTTTTAAAAGGCTCCCAGCACTTTCTCTCATACTTATCTTAGCTTAAAGGGGCTGTCATTACTTCCCCTTCACAGGTGGGAAAATGAGTGCTACCAAAGATAAGTCTATCTCCCCATCACAGCCACTCAAGTCACACACAGACAGCGTGAAGGTGTAGGTCTGGAGTTAGTATTTCAGGTTTGACTTCATAGGTGGTGCTATTTAGAAAGACCACCTGCAAACCCTACATTTTATACATAATGAACAGTCTAGAACGAGTTAAAAACCTCTTAGCCTGTGCTTCCCATCGTCCTCTCTTTTCATGAAATCAAAGGTGTCTCCTCCCCTTTTCTTGAAAGGCAAGCTCCTGTCTACAAAGTAATTATGGGGAGCGCAGTGCTTACTCAGGCTGTGTGAGCACAGCGTTGGTCTCGCTGCCTTCTACAGAGATTTGAACCTGCCAGGTTAATTCTCAAGATGTATCAGTCACAGGGGTACTGGTACAGAGCAAGCCGATATCTCCAGAATATTCTTTTTGTTTTTTAGGAAAAAAGGTTATAGATTCTGTAACCAGAATACACAAATGTTTTCATGACTTCTCCCATTGTTGTGGGAGGCCTTAACTATAGGACTGCTGTCTTTAATATTTACTTGTGAAGGGACATCCTTGAATATATATTATAATAAGTTTTATTGTTTATTTTTCTGAGAGTCCCTCTGAGACAAACCACGTTGCAAAGACTCTGACACCAGACCAGCTTCTGGAAGAGATTTACATGAACTGAGTCACTTGGAAGGGACACTCCAACTGGTTGAGCCACCTGCAGGCTCCAGGTTCCCAGCTTTTATGAGCTGTCACCTGTGCTGGGATGGGCTTCCGTGGTGTGGCTGTCACTGAGTCATTTCTGCTCCTGTAAGTATCCCCAATAAAACTCATTGGTTCACCAAGTCAGACTTTGGTGGTATCCGTACTTTGGCCTCTTCTGGGCTCCCTCACTAGGGTGTGTTACATCTCTCCAAGAAAAGTTTCGTCATAGTACAAAGTTCAAGGCTAGCTTGGCCTAAAACCTGTTTCTCAAAAACTGAACCAAAACAAACAAAACAAGAAGGGAAAAAAAAATGACCAGAAAATCCAGTGGTTCATTTTCCTACCCTGATTTTCAGAATAGTAAAAACCCAAATATAAAGAAATTTGTGTGTGTGTGTGTATGTGTGTGTGTGTGTGTGTGTGTGTGATTTGCCAGTGTCTCCTCTTTATCTTCTCTAACCTCTTTTTTTTTAAATATTTATTTATTTATTTTATGTGTAAGTACACTATAACTGTCTTCAGACACACCAGAAGAGGGCATCAGATCTCATTACAGATGGTTGTGAGCCACCATGTGGTTGCTGGGATTTGAACTCAGGACCTTTAGGAAGAGCAGTCAGTGCTCTCAACCGCTGAGCCATCTCTCCAGCCCCTATCTTCTCTAACCTCTTGAGCAGAACTTGGACTAACGCTTTCTTCAGATGATGACCCACAAAGTGCGTTTTGGGGAGAATAGGGACCTGTAGACACAGTGGGATGTCAATTAGTCAACACCAGCCACAGGTCAAATACGATCTTGAGAAATACTGAGTTGCAAAACCAAAGTCTATGAAATAAGTTTAGCAATAACAAAAACAAAAGTGCCACATTGTCTTTCCTCTTCTTTCTTCCCAATCTGACTTTGGACTCCCTGGTTAACAAAGGGTAAGGAGATAATAGACCACAGTTTCAGCTCTGGCAATAGTTTTCCTTTCCTTTCCTTTCCTTTTTCCTTTCCTTTCCTTTCCTTTCCTTCCCTTCCCTTTCCTTTCCTTTCCTTTCCTTTCCTTTCCTGTCCTTTCCTTTCCATTTCTTTCCTTTCCTTCCCTTCCCTTCCCTTCCCTTCCCTTCCCTTCCCTTCCCTTCCCTTCCCTTCCCTTCCCTTCCCTTCCCTTCCCTTCCCTTCCCTTCTCTCCTCCTCCTCCTTCTCCTCCTCTTCCTCTTCCTCCTCCTCCTCCTTCTCCTCCTCCTTCTCCTCCTCCTTTTCTCTTGCTGTTGCTGTTGCTGTTTTGTGTGTTTTTCAAGGTAAGAGCTTACTTACTGCAGCCTAGACTGGCCTCAGCCTCCCTCTGTCTCAGCCTCCTGAATGCTAGAGTTAGAATGCTAGTGAAGTTGCTGGCCACCATTTTTTCCCCTTGGTAGAAGTGGGTGGGATCCTAAGAGTAAGTCCAGGGCTTGGCGTCTTAGTTTGGAAGCCACAGGTGTGGAAGCACAGCATGCAGGAGGATCCCAGCGAGATCCCAGCCTGTGCCCTCGAAGGATCTTTTACACGAGGGGCACAGAGAGGGACTTGGTGACAGCAGTAGGTTCAGATACATTAATCCTGCAGATGGGTATCCACTCTCTAACCCAAGGGCTTTTAAATTAAAGAGTGCACTTTGCCTTCCACTTGGGAATTCTCTGGCCAAGCAGGATGACATTTTATACATAAATTAGCTACCCTAGGTCATTCTCAAATTCTTGCTCCCTGTTCCACACACGAAGTTGCTGCTACCACAACAAGAGAAAAAGTGTGGAGGTGCAGTATAAAGCCAGACTTAAAGCTTAAAGCACAATGCATGCCTGTTTGAGAATTGTGTATGTGTGTGAGGTGTGTGTGTGGGGTGTGTGTGTGTGTGTGTGTGTGTGTGTGTGTGTAATATATCCGTGTATGTTCCTATGGACGCTTACCCAGTGCTTGCCAGAGAGATAAACATTATGTCTTCTTCTCATGAAGAGAGACAGTCTGTCACTGAGCCTGGGATTTGCTGATTAGGACTGGCGGGCCAGCAGTAAGCTCCCAGGATCCTCCTGTTCCCACCTCCCCAGTGCTGAGAACGAGTGCCACCACGTAGGGTTCTCTATGTGGGTGTCGGAGACGAACTCAGGTCTGCTCTCTTGCTTATGGAACCATTGTCCCCAGTTTGCTGTTTGGATATTATTTTATTTTATTTTTTTTAAATCTTTTTCTTTTTTTTAATATTTTATTTATTTATTATATATGAGTACACTGTAGCTGTCTTCAGACACACCAGAAGAAGGCATCAGATCCCATTACAGATGGTTGTGAGCCACCATGTGGTTGCTGGGATTTGAACTCAGGACCTCAGGAAGAGCAGTCGGTGCTCTTAACCGCTGAGCCATCTCTCCAGCCCCCTGGATATTATTTTAAATTAAATTAAAAGAAATTAGACATACAAGAGCCTAGGGACGTGGAGGGGGAACATTTCACTTACTAGCTGTGTAGTTTTGGGAAAGTGTTTGTTTTTCTTTCTTTTTTTTTTTTTAAAGATTTATTAATTTATTTTATGTGTATGAGTACACTGTAGCTATCTTCAGACACACCAGAAGAGGGCATCAGATCCTATTACAGATGGTTGTGAGCCACCATATGGTTGCTGGGATTTGAACTCAGGACCTCTGGGAGAGCACTCAGTGCTCTTAACCGCTGAGCCATCTCTCCAGCCCCGTGTTTGTTTTTCTTAAATCTTAGTTTTCTCATCTGCAAACCAGAGTCATAGAGTTCCTATTGATCATATAATCAGAGACAGATTGTATCTGGAGAGTAAGCTTATAGTGAGCTTGCTGCTTGCTTGCTTGCTTGCTTGATTGATTGATTGATTGATTGACTGATTGCTTCCCCCTTCCTTCCTTCCTTTCTTCCATGGTTTAGACAGGACTTTGTGCTTCTTACCTCCCTCTTCCCTCTGTCCTTCCCTCTCTCCCTTCCCCCTCCCTTTCTCCCTCCTCTCTCCCTCCTTCCTTTCTTTCCTCCTCCCTCTCCCCCCTCTCCCAACCTTCCCTCCCTCCCTCTTTCCCCCCTCTTTCCCTCCCTCCATCCTCCCTCCCTCCCTCCTTCCCTCTCTCTTTTTCCTTTCTTGTGAATGAATGCATGTGTATCATGATGAGCCTCTTGAGGTCAGAGAATACTTTCTAGAATCTGATCTCTCCATCTGCCATATAGGTTCCAGGGACAGAACTCAATTTCTCAGGCTTGGCAGCCAGTGCTTTTACCAGTAGAGTCATCTCCTGACCTTTCTGTCTTTCTTTTCACTCCTGTTATGAGAGAAGGCCTCACAGAGCCCAGCATGCATTCCTGCTCAGAGTGGCTTTGAGCTCTTGAGCCTCTGCTTCTGTTTCCCAAGTGCCAAGTTTACGGATGTGCCGTCACCACTCCTGGCTTTGTGTTTCTTTTACGGATTCAAAATGGGCTTAGTTTGTAAAATTCTAAAGCAGATCCAGTAAGACAGCAATGGATGTAAAGGTTTTGCAGCCAGCCATGAGCACTATGTCTGCTGTTAACAATCCATTGTGAGATGCAGCAGGAGTGCTGAAGAGGCCTGGGAAAGAGGTGCCTTCCTGCCTTCTACCGGCAGCATCTGGTCCAGAGCGGTTCTGTGAAATCTTGGCCTTGAGGAAAAGCATAGCATTCCTGATCCTGAGATCTGGGATTATAGGTGTGCACACACACGTCCAGCCCAATCAGTCTTTATGGTCATATCATCCAAGATTGGCAGCTTCCAGCCTGCTGGAGAACCTAGTTTAAAAAATACTGTTTCCCAGAGGAACCAAGGGACTGCCGTGCTCCAGCTAAACCGTAGCCCACTGCCTGGAATTGGTAAGACTTTTGATACTTTCTGCTGGAACTCTGTCTATATTGCTACTCCTGAACTATAACACCCAAGGTGACAACTTGTCAAGAGTTGTCCCCTCACGTCCACATGCATTTTATAGGATATGCTCTGAATTCCCACACATCCCTCACACATGTCATATACACAAACACGCCTAGTGAAACATAAACAAAATTTAAAATGACCTAGTGTTGACAAGTGTGGACAAACTGACCACTAAATTTAAGTTACTAGTATTCGAAGGCAGGTCCTTTGGGAAATAATAAGGATTAGATGAGCTTGTAGGTGGAGCCTCCGTGATGGCTTTTGTGGCTTTGTAAGTAGAGGAAGACTTGAGCTGGCTTGCTTGCCATCCTGCTGCCATACGATGGCCTTCTTGCACAAGACAGACGTCACCAAGCAGATGCTGGTTCCTTGTTCCTAGACTTCCCTGTCTCCAAAACCACAAGGCAAAGACTCGTAGGTTATTTAAGTCACCTCCTCTCAGGTGCTCTATTGGAGCAAGAGGAAGTGGACTAAAGCCAACACTTCAGTGCATCTGTCAAAGACATTTCCTGGGGGCTGGAGAGATGGCTCAGCGGTTAAGAGCACTGACTGCTCTTCCTGAGGTCCTGAGTTCAAATCCCAGCAACCACATGGTGGCTCACAACCATCTGTAATGAGATCTGATGCCCTCTTCTAGTGTGTCTGAAGGCAGCTACAGTGTACTCATATACAATAAAATAAAATCTTAAAAAAATTAAAATAAATAAATAAATTAAAAAAAAAGACATTTCCTTAGGAATCAATCGTGGGAGGTCATAGTTGTGAAGATGTGAGATGGCTGAGAGGGGAGAAAGGTAATGAGACACAGAATATTAGGGCTGGAGGATGGCTCGGTGGTTCAAAGCGCTGGCTGCTCTTCCAGAGGACCTGGGTTCAGCCTCAGGCAGGCTCATGGCAACTCAGCTATAACTACAGTGCCACAGGATCCTCCACCATCTTCTGCCCTCTGTGGGCAATCCACGCGTGTATGTGGCACACATACATGCATTCAGGCAAAGCACCCGTATTCATAGAATAAAAAATAAGGGGTTGGGGATTTAGCTCAGCGGTAGAGCGCTTGCCTAGGGAGTGCAAGGCCCTGGGTTCAGTCCCCAGCTCCGAAAAAAAGAAAAAAAAAAAAGCAAAAATTTAAAAAACGAACATAGACTTTCTCTTTTTCCTAAATTACTCTATTTATCGTTAACATGGGTTTGAGGTGTGCTCCCACCATGCCACCGCATACCTGTGACAGTCAGAGGTCCTTTCTCTCCTTCCATCTTTAAGTGGGTTCCAAGAATCACACTCCGGACCTCCGGCTTGTGTGGCAAGCGCCTTTATCTGCTGATCGGTCCCACAGGCCTTGGTTTGGATTGAGCCAGCTTGGTGAGCAATGCTCACTGGCCTCCGACTAGCTACACAGTCAATGATGACTTTGAACTTCTCATCTGACCTCCATCTCCTAAACACTGGGATTATAGGTGTGTGCCACCTCACCTGGTTTAGGTGGTTCTGGGGATTCAATCCAGGGTTTCATATGTGCAGTAGGCAAGTACTCTAAAACCAAGCATTCACATTGCTGTCCTGTCCTGTCCTGTCCTGTCCATTTGTCTGTCTGTCTGTCCATCTGTCTCGTGACCAGAGTGCTTCTAGAGCAAACACTTCTGGGAGCACAAAAAGTGGGAGGCAAGGCCAAGAGAACAAGAAAACAAGAGCTCTAAGGTACCCAGGAGAAATTTAACCTTGTAATTTTGCCTGACTCCAGTTCCATAAATGGAAGCTTTCTCTCCAAGCCCTCTGGGGAAAAGCAGAGATCAAAATCATGGAAAGTTCAAGGTTTGTTAGACGCTAAGGAAAGAGCTGTTACAGGAAGTAGGGTTTCTCTGTGTAGAGCCACCCTGAAGTAGCCAAACTGGCACCCAAGCCTGCTTGGCCTGACGGCTTCTCTCCGAGTTCTGCTGAGACTCATAATCAGAGGAAGGAAGTGCCCAAGAGATCTGAGGCCTTCATTGTTGTTGAACACAGATGGTTTGGGTTACCACACAGCCCTCATAGCTCAAGGCCAGAATCTGCTGTGAGCTACCTGGACATAGGGTTTTAGTTGGTGACACTATTTCTGGAAGTGAACTAAGTGGTTACATTTAAGCCACATGAGTGCCTGGAACGCCAGCTGGTGAACATTAAACTATGAATCGATAGGAAATTGATAGCCCAGAAAAACCCACCATATGTGCCATGTAAAATAAGGTTTTGCCAGCCGGTATTAAAAAGAAACAGGAAGTGGACAGGCTTGGGGACAGAAAGTCAAGGGACTTTACTGCCAGGATCCAGGATCTGGTGGATTTGCTAGAGAGCAGGGTAGGTAAGAGGCCGTCCTGGGGTTGGGGATTTAGCTCAGTGGTAGAGCGCTTGCCTAGGAAGCGCAAGGCCCTGGGTTCGGTCCCCAGCTCCGGAAAAAAAAAAGAACCAAAAAAAAAAAAAAAAAAAAAAAAAGAGGCCATCCTGTGGGTCTGGTGGCCATCAAAAGTCACAATGACAATGCCCTGGTGTTATGTGAAGTACAGATCCGATTCTGCCTGACACGGAACACTTGAGCAAACAATGTGTCAAGAGAGAAAGTTCTTTTAATTCCAGAAAGAGCCCGAACAAAGTGGCTGTATTAGCTGTGCCAGAGAGTGGACCGGGCATCCCTCCTTGGGAACAAAGGCTCAGTATTTTAAGGCAGTGAGTATAACAGCTTCCTTGGGTTCCCCCTGTCACCTGCGGTGGAAGCAGGTGGGGGCTGGGTGAGGGTATCTCTCCAGAGTGAACACCAGCTTCTTCTGTAAGGATTGCTCAAGGGCTTCCACAGGAAGGGTGAAGTTCAAGTTCGGTGGAGTTCAGTCTCCAGAATCAAACCAACTCAAACCACACACCCCTACACCCCCATCCCCCCGCCCCGCCCCCATCCTCCACCCCCATCCCTCCACACCTCAGATCTCTCTGCACACTTGCAGTCTTCCCATATGAAGAGCAAGAGAATAAGTACCCCTGCGAACTGACCAGAGTCATAGGGAGAAGATTACAGAGCTGAGTCAGATCGGTGACTTACAAAGACTAAGTCTTTTATTCCCTGAAGCCCTCAGGAGCCAGGGGCCAGTTCCACTGTGTGCCTGGGTGCTAGAGAAGTACGAAGTTGGCAGACTCCTCAGACGGCTTGGAGGTGGGTGTCCCAGGTGGGGGTGGGGGTGGGGATTAATTCCAGATGTTTTGTTTTGAAACAAGGACTTAATTTGTAGCCCAGGCTGGCCTCTTTAATTCTGTTTAGTGTGTGTGTGTGTGTGTGTGTGTGTGTGTGTGTGTGTGTGTGTGTGTGTGTGTGTTGATTGTCAGGGCACCCTCTCTGGATTCAATTCTCTTCATATACCTCAGTTTTGAAGCAGCTCCCCTCCCCCTCCCCCTCCCCTCCCCCTCCCCCTCCCAGCTCTCTCACTCTAGCTGCACTTTGTACTTCAGGAGAGCTGGCCTGCCAGGTTCACTGTGATTTCCCTGTCGCTGACTGCCATCTGGTCATAGGCGTTCAGAGATGACAGATGTGTGCTCCCACGTCTGGCTTTTAACATGGGCTCTGGGGATCAAGCTCAAGTTGTCAGTCCAC
The DNA here is from genome assembly GCF_021556685.1 of Rattus norvegicus. Classification (NCBI taxonomy): domain Eukaryota; kingdom Metazoa; phylum Chordata; class Mammalia; order Rodentia; family Muridae; genus Rattus; species Rattus norvegicus. The sequence goes on from NC_141540.1 coordinate 66,736,816, forward strand.
ACTGTCACTGGCCCTGACTTCCATCTTAAAACCTTTGTGTCTCTGCCTCCCCAGCTCTGGGAGCACAGGTGAGAGCCACCGCACTATGCCTCTGTGTGAGCAAAGCTCACCTCACCAGTCTTGCCCTCTGCAGGCCTGCATCCTGCTGGGCATTCAGACGTGACAGTGCTAAGAGACAGCCAGGAGGGCAGTTGCTCCGGACAGCACAGATGAGCCAAGCCTGAAGGGCATGAGCTCCAACACCAGCTTGTCCTTAGTGCAGGAAGTGGAAGCCTGGAATCCCTGACCTAGTAGCCCTCAGCAGGGAGCTCTTCTCCACAAACCTTCATCAGAGTCAAGCGAGCAACTGATGCTTCATTTCTGGGAGAAAACTCTGTTTTCTCAACTGAGAAAGAGAAAAAAAGGCCACCTCTTATATTGGTTTATCATCAGTAGAGAGAGCACACAACAATTTTAGAAATAATTTTGAGAAAAGAAAAACAGACAAACCCAAAAACCAGCCACTGCTTTAAGGAAACTGTTTTTAGTTTTTTTGCAAAATCCCTTTGAGTACTTCATCAGATCTGGGCATGTTTTCCAGGTCACCATTGTTACACGTCTGTCTCTGTCACCCTGTCCTTTACTCTCCGGAGTGTCCCTACACATTACTGCCGACACAGGTCATCTGCATTGTCTTCATATTTTCTTTATTTGTGTGTGTGTGTGTGTGTGGTGTGTGTATGTATATACATATATGTGTATATAAATATAATTTATATGTGTATGCATATATATGTGTGTATACATGTGTGTATATATACATATGTGTGTATGTATGTATGTCTATGATGTGAGTGTGTAATGTGTGCTTGCATGTGTGTAGGGGCATATGCACATTGTGTACACGCATATGGAGGCCTGAGGTTGACACCGAGTGTCTTCCACACAGCTCTTATATATTGATGCAAGGTTTCTTGTTGAGTTTCTTGAATGGAGTCACCATTCCCACTTGGCAGCTTGCTCCATGGACCCCCTGCCTTTGCCTCCAGCCGCGCTGCCACCTCTGCCAGCTGTTTCATAGGTTTAGGGGCTCTGAACTTTAATCCTCATGCTTATGTGGCGAGCATTGTACCCGCTGAGCATCTCTCTGCCTGCACTTCTTGCTTTTTGAAAGAGGTTCTCCTGCAGCCCAGCCTGGCTGGTCTGGAATCTACTATGCAGCTAAGGATGACTGTAAATGTCTGAGTGCTGGCATTACAGGTGTGCACGGCCACACCACTTTACGGTCCTGAGGATCAAACTCAGGGCTCCCTGAATGGAGGCAAGTAGCTTACCCACTGAGCGATAGCCCCAATCCGTTTCTTTCCTTGTCTTTCTCTTTTCCTCTCTGCTGTTGGGAACTGAACCTCAGCCTCGGGAATTTGGGGTCATTTCCAGTAGCTATCATTTGTACTACCATGCGGGTCTGCTGCTCCCGGTGCCAGTCGTTTGCCTCAGGCATCAGGAGTTCTGCGCTCTCACAAAAGCAAATGTCAAGTCACCCTTATGAGAAGAAGCAGTTTTATCGACACACACCATGACTCAGCCAGCAAGATGGCTCCATGGATAAAAGTTAAGCCTGAGATAAATTTTCAGAGCACACATGTGTCACAGGATATCTGGACCTGCTTCTAGTTGTGATGTGACTCAGCCCTTAGTAAACAGCTTTAAGCCCAAACAAAGAAGGTAAAGTTAGGGGGCTGGGGATTTAGCTCAGTGGTAGAGTGCTTGCCTAGGAAGTGTAAGGTCCTGGGTTCGGTCCCCAGCTCCGAAAAAAAGAACCAAAAAAAAAAAAAAAAAAAAAAAAAGAAGAAGGTAAAGTTAGTTGGTAGAGGGAAGCACCCGTGTTTGAAAGTGATGTCTAAATGAGGGGCAGACAAAGTGATGAGTCAGGGATAGATTTGACAGAATAAGGGGCTGGGGATTTAGCTCAGTGGTAGAGCGCTTGCCTAGCAAGCACAAGGCCCTGGGTTCGGTCCCCAGCTCAAATAGACGGAATAGGATATACCCAGCTCTCATGAGAAGGGAGAGGAAGGGAAGCTACTTAAGGGAGAGACAGACAGTCCAGGAGGAGAGAGTACAGGAATAGAGCAGAGTTTGTGGAGAGCAGCACAGTAGAGTTAAGAGGGAGAACAGACCAGCACAGAGAGGGAGAAGGAGGCAGTTTTACCAGGAGAGTTTTACAGAGACAGATTGAAGAGAGAACAAGCTAGACACAGGTGAAATCAGAAGGAGCCAGAGAAGGAGAAGGAGCCAGGAGATCAGAAAAGATTGCTAGAGTTCGCTTGAGGCCAAGCAGAACAATTCAGAGGCTGAGAGAAAAGCCAGATTGAATAAGACAGCTAGGAGAGGAGTTAGAGTCAGAACAGCTGAGGTGAACCAGCCAGTGAGAATTCAGAAAGAACGAGAAAAGGTGAGCTTATTCAGAAGCAAGTCTCAGAGCTAAAAACATTCTAGCCCTAGATTAGATTGTACAGAGGCTAGACGCTTCCAGGACTAGGCTTAGGTTAGCAGATGGAGTCAGTGAGCCTCAGAGACGACATTTACTACAGGAGAATAAAAGATACTTTTACACACATGGCAGAAGGAGGGAACCAACTTCTACCAGTTGTCTTTTGATCTTCATATGCTTATGTGAGATCACATATATGCTCACACACATACACGCACGCAAATGTGTAATTTTAAAAAAAGATTTCTACCTGGCACACTATAAAATTCACCTCTGTGGCTGTCAACATGGCTCAGAAAGTAAAGGATCTTGTTACCAAGGCTGACAGCCAGAGATCAGTGCCTGGGACCTACACGGAAGGGAAAACCAACTCTCACAAATTGTCCTCCAACTTCTCTTGTGTCATGACACCCACACATAGATGTATGTAACACACACATACACAAGTACAATGTAATAAAATTTCTTAAGTTGAGGCTGGAGAGATGGCTCAGTGGTTAAGAGCACTGACTGTTCTTCCAGAGGTCCTGAGTTCAAATCCCAGCAACCACGTGGTGACTTGCAACCATCTATGATGAGATCTGATGCCCTCTTCTGGTGAGTCTGAATGTCTGAAGATAGCTACAGTGTACTCATATACACAAAATAAATAAATCTTTTTTCAAAAAATTTTAAAGATTTATTTATTTATTATATATAAGCATACTGTTGCTGTCTTCAGACACACCAGAAGAGGGCATCAGATCTCATCACAGATGGTAGCAAGTCACCACGTGGTTGCTGGGATTTGAACTCAGGACCTCTGGAAGAGCAGTCAGTGCTCTTAACCACTGAGCCATCCCTCCAGCCCCAAGTGTGTAACTTTTAAAAACAAGAAAAATATTTTTAAAAGATATAAGTTGCAGATAAGCAGGAACCCACCAGCTCACCCACCCTTTCCTGTCTGTCTAATTCTCACAAGCAAAACAAATTAAACCCGTTTCCCACTGACTGAACAATCTACTTGGCTTGGACGATTCCCCCAAAGTAAGAGACAACTCAGACAAAAGGGGGTGAGTGACAGCTCCTTTTGTGGTCCCAGTGCTCTTAAATTCAACCAAGCCTTTGTAGGCTCCTCCCTAGAGCCACCAAGTCTTATCATATTATGAAGCCAATTTGGGGCTTTGGCAATGCTGGTCCCAGCTCTGAATATTGGTTGTGGTGAGTCCAAAGGGAATGTTTCCAAACCGAGCAGAATGTCTCTCAGGGCCATTAGGAAATGTGCCCTAAAGTGTCTACTGACCTTTAGAGATTTCTGAGTTGAGGATGCTGTGGAACCAGTTATGCAAGGAAGAAATTTATTCTGTTAGGATAGGTGGGGCTGGAGAGATGGCTCTGCAGTTAGGAGCGCTTACTGCTTTTGCAGAGAATCCGAGCATGTCCTTCACTCTAGTCCCAGGGGATCCAACACCTCCTCTGGCCTCTGCGGACACTGCATACACCTGGTACACAGACATGCACCCATACACTTAAGTGTAGTTACGGCAAGGGTGTACTCCTCAGTGCTGATGGTTTGTCTGAGGGATGCAAGACCCTGAGTTCAATCTCCAAAACATTCAAACACCAGGGCTCACCAGGTGGCCCTGGCTGTTCTGAAACTTCCCAGGTAAATCAGGATGGTCTTGAACTCATAGAGACCCAACCACCTCTGCTGGGATTAATGACTTACACCAACAAACCCAGCTTTTTTATTTAATTTAAATTTTATTTCAATTTTAAATTTAAATAATCAGGGCTAGAAAAGTGGTCCAGTGGTTAAGAGTACTTAGTGCAATTCCAGAGGATCTGCAATTAGTCCCTAGCAATTTCGGCTCTAGAGGATCTGATGACCTCTTTTGACCTGCCCAGACACCCACACATGTGATATGCATTCATTCATACAGATAAGTAAAATTAGAAGTAAATTTTTAAAAAGTTATACGGGGCTGGGGATTTAGCTCAGTGGTAGAGCGCTTACCTAGGAAGCGCAAGGCCCTGGGTTCGGTCCCCAGCTCCAAAAAAAAGAACCAAAAAAAAAAAAAAAAAAAGTTATACGTATTCATTGTGTGTGTGTGTGTGTGTGTGTGTGTGTGTGTGTGTGTGTAGTGTGTGTAGTGTGTGTGTGTGTGTGTGTGTGTGTGAGAGAGAGAGAGAGAGAGAGAGAGAGAGAGAGAGAGAGAGAGTCCACATGATGGTGCATATGTAGAAATCAGAACAACTTTCAGGAGTCAGCCGTGCCCTTCCACTATATGGGTGTTTGGAATCAAACTCAGATCAGAAATGGCTGCAAACGCCACTGAGCCATCTTGCTGACCCAGTGGTTTCTTTTCTTTTCTTTTTTCGAGACCTGGTCTCTTGTAGCCCACATTAACCTCCGATTCTCTACATGTCTGAGACTGAGCTTGACTGCCTAATCTGCCTCTTCTTTCAGAGGTGTGTTCTTACAGGTATGCACCGTCCTGCCCTAGTTATAAGTCCCAGAATGGAATCTAGAGTTTTATGCATAACAGACAATCACTAGTTCAACGGAGCCACTTCCCCATGTCTTGTGTTTTTTGAGACAGGGTCTTGAACTCCTAACCTCCCTGCATTTACTCCAAAGAGCTAAAACTATAGGCTTGGGCCACCAAGCTTACCCAGATGACTTTTTGTGTGGCATTGGTTCTAATGCTTTGAATTAATCTAGACCCCCTCCTCAAATCAGGAATCTGTGTGACCAAATACTGAAGGTCCTTGTTCCCAGTTGGCTTTTAATTGATCAATAAAGAGCCAAAGGCCAATGGCTGGGCAGAGAGACTGAGGCAGGACCTTTAGATTTGCTCGGGCTAGGAGTTAGAAGAGAGGAAGAAAAGTGATCACCATGTCTCAGAGGGAGATGGGTCACATTTAGAGCTGCAGAAGAAAATTCATCCAAAATGTAGGAGGAAAGGGAACGTGGCCTATGGGAGGGCTGCCCAGAAGGTAATAGGGCAGCAAAGATAAAACAGATTTTGAAGGTGTTGAGCCAAGAGTACTGGAGGGAAATGTATGCTAGCCCAGCAGAGGATTAGAACTGCCCAGCCTCTGAGCTAGTCAAGGTATATTAAATTTGTGCCTGGTGCGTGCATGTGTGCGTGCGTGCGTGTGTGTGTGTGTGTGTGTGTGTCTGTGTGTGTGTGTGTGTGTGTGTGTGTGTGTGTGTGCTTCATTCTCAAATCTTGTCAGTGTGCATGACCTGCCAGGAGCAAAAGCTCAAGTATTTGGCACTTAGCCTCCAGTAGGTGGCGCTGTTTGGGGAGGTTTAGAAGGTGTAGCCTTGGAGGAGGAAGTTTGTCGGTAGAGATGGCCTTGGAAAGTGCACAGCCAACCCTACTTGCAGTTCATTCTCTCTGTTTTCTGTTCGAAGTAAAAACCTGTAATGAAGATTGACTCTTATCTCTTTGGAACTATCAGCCAAATTCTCTCTCGCTCTCTCTTCCAAGATAGGGTTTCTCAGTGTAGCCCTGGCTGTCCTGGAACTCACTTTGTGGTCCAGGCTGGCCTCAAACGCTCAGAGATCAGCTTCTGCCTCATGCTGGTATTAATGGCATGTGTTGCAACCACATGCCCTGGCAGCCACCAGTGCAGTCACCAGGACTGCCTGCCACAGCCACCTCCTGGCAGTTTTCTCTTTCTCGAGCTGCCTTTGGCCACAGTAGTTTATCACAACAGAAAAGTAAATGACTATAGTCTCCCGTATGTGAGAACATAAATTCTCCAATTGCTCCCTCCGTGTTTGATCATTGTTTAGCAGTTTTAGTCTTCCAAGAATCAGTTATTCTGGTGAGTATACGGCCATGTGGTTATTTTTTTCTTCTGTGATTTGAATTTAGAATCTCTTGGTTTGACTTTTTTTTTTTTTTCCTTTTTCTTTTTTTTCGGAGCTGGGGACCGAACCCAGGGCCTTGTGCTTTGGTTTGATTTTCTAATATAGCTGAGAACATTTCACTAAATCTGTTAGTTACTCTGTTCTCTGGTGTATATATTTGTTCAGTCTTTCTTCTTATATTTATGCTCAGGCTTTTTTGTTTGTTTGTTTGTTTGTTTGTTTGTTTGTTTTTTAAACTTCGTTTACAGGAGTTCATTGGATCTACTGGGCAGAAGTCCTCTCTTAACTGTATTTGATTTTCCCAGTTTGAGACTTAGCTTTTCTGTCTCGGTAATTGTGCCACCTGATGATTTGATACGCCTAACTTTAATTTGGTTTAATTCAAGGGCTGGCAAACACTTTCTAAAAAGGGCCAACGAGGAAATAGTTAGAGCTTTGTTAACCACTGGTCTCTGACTCTGCTCAATTCTGCCCCGTGGTGAGAGGAGCCATAGAAACTATGTAAATGTGGGCGGGGCCGTGAAGCCATAGAAACTATGTAAATGAGAGGGAGGGGCCATGCTCCAGTAGAACCATCTGCAAAAACAGGTGCTGGATCTGGCCTATGACTTAACTTTGCCCACTCGCAGCCTACCTGTCAACTATTTCCTCTCCTGTCACTGCTTTCTGTGTCCTCTTTATATCTTTTGTTACCCTAAGGTCGGAGGATAATTGTTTTCTTTACTGTTTTAATTTTTACGTTTAGGTTTAAAATAAGTCTGTTGAGGATTGCGGGAGAATTAGCTCAGTTAGTAAGTGCTCGCTTTACGACATGAAGATCTGAGTTCCACTCTCAGAACTAAATAAAGACATGGGCATGTTGGCATGAGCTCGGCCTCCCAGTGCTGGGGAGATGGAGACAGGAACATCCCCAGGGCTTGCTAGTCAGTCTACCTGTGTTGGTGAGCTCCAGGTCAAGAAGACATTCTGTCCCAAAGGAGGGAGACAGTGTTGTCCTTTGGCCTGCACACGAGAGCACATGTGTATGTGTTCATGTACCCTCCCCCCATACACACTAAGAGAAAAATATAAAGACTGCTGTGAGGGTTACGTATAGCTCAGTGATAGAATGACTGCTTAGTATAGACGCCTGGGGCTTGGGACTCCACAAATCGAGAATTAAGTATTCATGCATGGAAGGTTGAAGGAAGAGGTCAACCTGTGCACAGAGTGAGATCCTGCCTTTAAAAAAAAAAAAAAAAAGCTTACACCGAAGCTAATGGTAGCCTACATCTTTAATCCCCGCACTCCTCAGGCAGATACAGTGGGATCTCTGTGAGTTCCAGGCCAGGGTAGGTTACATTAATAAACACATGACCAGAGTTATCTAGGGAGACCTTGTCTCAATGAATGAATGAATGAATGAATGATGTCATATAAATAAAATGAAGCATTAAGCATCCATGAATGTCTAAGGTGTTTTCTAAACTTGTGATTTTACTGAGGAGAGAGTCTCACTATGTTTCCAAGGCTGGAGTTGGATTTCTTGGCTCAAGGGAGCCTTCTGTTTCAGCCTCTCTGGTAACTAGATGATTGTCTCCACACTGGGCTAAGCTCTGGGCTCTGTTTGAGTTTTCTTGTTTTTTTTTTTTTTTTTTTTTTTTTTTGTTTGTTTGTTTTCTTGAGCCGATATCTCAGATTTAATTATACTGATTTGATTTTTATGAAAAAGACACTTCTGTCTTTATTTTCTTCATATCTGCCTCAGTTGTTCTTGGCCCCTATAGGGACAGATATATTTTCTGATTAATTTGTAAACTTCGTGTAATCACCTGTCATTGCCTAGCATTCACAAGCTCCTGATTTTAATCTACAGGACCGCAAAGAAAGAAATAAAGAGAAAAAAATTATAAAGGATTGTTGGAAATTCTACTAAGGTTTAGCTGGGGAGAAAATTGGGGGGGGAATCATTGATATATTTAATATCATTTTATAAAGTAACAATTTGTGTGTGTGTGTGTGTGTGTGTGTGTGAGGAGAGAGAGAGAGACAGGGTTTCTCTCTGTAGTTCTAGCTGTCCTGTAACTCACAATGTAGACCAGGCTACTTCAAACTCACAAATCCACCTGCCTCTATCTCCCAAGTGCTGGGATTAAATGGCTAAATGCATATTTTAGTGAGCACGTTTTTATTATGTTATGTGTATGAGTGTTTGGCCTGTCCTTGACTCGTAGCCCTAACCGGTCAAAAGGGGCATTGTATCCTACAGACACTTGTGAGCTGCTGTGTGTGCTGAAAGTCAAACCCAGGTCCTCTACAGAGCAGCCAGCGCTCCCAACACCTGAGCCGTCTCTCCAGCCCTAAATGCCATTATGAATACAGGTAAAACATGCAGGACAGCTTGGGCACCCGGTGAAAGTTTAATTCCATTGACCAACACCACTTCTGAGTTTGCCTTCCCATGGCTGGTAAGTAGGCACAGTACAGGCTATTCCAGAGGAGACTGGTGAGTGGAAATGAAGGCATGAGCAAGCACTCAGTGGCCCACAGCTCTAGTTACAGCATGGCTGCTGTTTAAACTCAAGCATTCCACTTGGTTCTTTAATACAAAATGAACATTGACCTAAGACTTTGGAATCCACTGGAGAACTCTATCTTCACAGTTACAAAACAGGAAGATACATCTCCCAGACTTGGGTATGTTGGGTAGAACATGACCTCCTTTCCCTCATTTGTTAGATGAAAGCACTGGGCATATCCCCATGGCTCCTTCAAGCTCCATTTACACATTCATTCAAGCGCTTTTAGCTTGATGAATATTATGGGACTTCAACTACAGGCCAGGCTCCGTGTGTGATACTGGTACTCAGCGGTAGGCAGAACAGTTAGGTTTGTCCTCTCAGAAAGTCTATAGGCTCTAGCAGTCAAATTGGAGTGTTAAGAAAACACCACAAAGGGGTTGGGGATTTAGCTCAGTGGTAGAGCCCTTGCCTAGCAAGCGCAAGGCCCTGGGTTCGATCCCCAGCTTCGAAAAAAAGAAAAGAAAAGAAAAAAAAAACAAACAAACAAAAGAAAAAGAAAACATCACAAACTGGGTGACTCAGACATCAGAAATCCATTTTCTCATCCAGGAGGTGGTGGCACAGGCCTTTAATCCCAGCAGGGGGCAGGCAGAGGCAGAAAGATCTCTGAGTTAGAGGCCAGCCTGGTCTACAGAGCAAGTTCAGGACGGCCAGGGCTACACAGAGAAACCCTGTATCTAAGAATCAAAGTAAGTAAGTAAGTAAGTAAGTAAGTAAGTAAATAAATAAATAAATATCCATTTTCTCAATTTTCTTGTGTCTGGAAGTCTAAGCCTTCTTGGGTCCTGGAAAGAGCTTAGAGAAAGCAATTGTCCCAGACACCTATACATGTGGGGAGGGAGGGAGGGGGCCAGAGAGAGGTCCAGTATCTCTTTAATTTTATTTTGGTGCCAACAGTCAAACTCAGGGCCCACGAATGTTAAACATAACACCGGCCACTTGGTTACCCAGCAGCCCTGGTGCCATTGTGAGGTGGCCTGTTCCCATGACCTCATCTAACCTTAATTACCTGTCCCATGCTCTAGATTCAAATACTATCACATAGAACAGCCATTCTCAATTTGTGGGTGGTGACCACTTTGTGGGGTCAAACGACCCTAAGACCATCAGAAAACACACACAACACACACAGATATATACATTACAATTCATAATTGTGACGGTTTACACATGCTTGGCCCAGGGAGTGTCACTATTAGAAGGTGTGGCCTTGTTGGAGGAAGTGTGTCACTGTGGGGGTTGGCTTGGAGACCCTCCTCCTAGCTGCCTGAAGATGCTCAGTCTGTTCCTGGCTCCCTTTGGGTGAAGATGTAGAACTCTCAGCTCCTCCTGCACCATACCTGCCTGATGCTGCCATGCTCCGCTCCCGCCTTGATGCTAATGAACTGAACCTCTGAACCTGTAAGCCAGCCCCAATTAAATGGTGTCCTTTATAAAACTTACATTGGTCATGGTGTCGGTTCACAGCAATAAGACCCTAACTAAGACAATAACAATGGCAAAATTATAGTTATGAAGTAGCAATAATTTTATGGTTGGTGGTCACCACCACATGAGGAACTGCATTAAAGAGTAACATAGAGGGTTGGGGCCTAAAATTATGATTCAAATCAGCCTATACTCCAAAGGGAAGAAAACCTCAAATAAATAACCGTGCACTCAAATCTGTGACTATCAACTATGTTCTGTGCTACAAAGGGAAGGTTCAGGGGAAATTACCACCTAACTCAAAGGGAAGGGAAACTTACAAAATGGCCCTGTGAATGCTGAGCTTGGTGGAGGAACCTTTGCCCTCCGTCTCTCAAAAACAATAGAGCCATTGATTCTGGCATCAGCAAAACTTCAAAAACCACTGCTTGGCCTGGAGGCGCAGGGTCAGGCCTTAGTTGCGGCGATAAATAAGAAGTAAATAAATGAAATCGCGCTTGCCCTCACTGTCCTGACCCCAGGTTTGGATTTATATATAACTGGGCATGCCCAAGCACATCGGAATTGGTGGCAGAGGGGAGGGGAGAGAGGCCCCAGAGACACAAGGTGGGAAAGAGGGAGGCAAAGAAAGTCTCTAGGATCTCTCCCACAGAACGGGTGATAGGAGTCGATTACTGGGAATGACTGATGTGACATCATTGCCAAAGTGGAGGCGCTGCCAGAAAGCTTGGCATGGCCTCCTCTCCTGACAGCCAAAAAACACAGGTGTCTTAAAGAAAAAGTCTAGCAGAGAGCCGAGTGAGCAGGAAACCATTTGCCCGGAAGCCCAGCCCAGGCATTCAGAGCTGACCAGGGCTTATACTTCCTCGATGTTGCCAGGTGACCGAGAGGCTTCCTGGCTCGCTCCAGGGGCATGGGGTAGAAGGGAGTGCTTTCATTTCCTGTTGCCAGGAGGCCTCTTAATCCTGACTTTGAAGGCTGACAGTCCCTAGCATTTGTCAGGGCCCCCGCAGCAAGCCATTATGAAGAGCAGAACAGGAAGGGGCTAAGTGAAAGGCTTTTTTCTTTCTTTCTTTTCTTTTCAAAACAGTGTCTCAAGTGTCTCAGGCAGTCCTTGAACTCCCACAGCACCAAGAAAGATCTTGAACTCCTGATCCTACTGTTTTCACACCCCACCCTACCCCCCACCCCCACCCTCCGGTGCTAGGATTATGGGCTTGAGCCTACAGGTCTATTTTCTCCGATGCTGGGGATGGAACCAGAGGGCTTCTTGGGTGCTCGGCAGGCACTGGGCCAGCCAAGTTACAGTCCAGCTCCACACTGTTGTTCTTAATGATATCTCTGGGGACACTTCCTTACATTGTGGGCAAAATCCAGAAGCCCAGTGTTCAAATTCTGTCTATTTCATAGACACTTTGCCTTTCCATTTCTGTGCAAGCTTCCCAGTGATGAGGCTGCTCTGCTATTGAACTTGAGAACCCTCTTACTCATTTGGTAATTAGTAAGGGACCCCTCCTAGTGTCCCCTAAGCTGTGATTAACCTCCAGAGGGGATATAAACTATTTTGCAGCCCGAAAGTCTCTTGGGGGATAAATATTTACATGTGTCAGGAAAACGCTTCCAGATGACAGCAATGTGATTTTTTTTTTTAAAGTATCTGATCTGTTTCTAAAGAATTGAGATACAGGCAGAGTTTAAAGCAAAAATCTTCTAATGATGTTCTCTAAACACTTCATTAAAATTTTATTTTGGGGGGGCTAGAGAGATGGCTCGGTGGTTAAGAGCACTGACTGCTCTTCCAGAGGTCCTGAGTTCAATTCCCAGCAACCACATGGTGGCTCACAACCATCTGTAATGGGATCTGATGTCCTCTTCTGATGTGTCTGAAGACAGCTACAGTGTACTTATATGATAATAATAATAATAATAATAATAATAATAATAATAATAATAAATCTTTTTAAAAATTTATTTTTGAAAGAGTCTAAGGTCTAAGCTGGCCTCTTCCCTCGAACATCTGCTCACCTTGCCTCTTCCTCTAGACAGCTGGCATTACAGGAGTGCCTTCCCTGTAACCCTCAGCTCTGCTTATGTGGTGCTGAGACGTAAACCAAGGGCTTTGTGCATGCTGAGCACACACTCTACCAACTAAACTATCTAAAAAGACAAAATTCTTTCTAACCTGGCCCCTCAGTGGCCAGATGACTAGGGACCTGAGGGTTAAGGGTCATTTCCAGTTTTTCCTCTGAGGCAGAAGAGCCCACATCACGTGGTGGTGACAAACCTTGCTGAGAGGTCAGAAGCCTTGCTTGTTCTGGGCCACACAAGAACCCCGTGAGCAAAGCCACAACTGGTGTACAGTCAGAGATGGGGTCGAGCTTCCTGAAGGCTGTTCCTATACACAGGGAGTGGTAGAGGCCCAGGGGCGGGGTGGGGGGGGTGGGGGGGGGTGGGGGGGTGGGGAGGGAGGCAGCTAAGCAGCTCTCAGAAAGACAAATTTCCCCTTTGTTTCTGCCTGCTGGAGGAAATTATGTTTCTAGTTTCTAGTCAGCAAGTTAGGCCAGCTACAGGAATTGTGGCTTGACAAAGAAAGAGGCCACTATGAAAAAGATATTAAAATTCAAAACCCATTTCAGAGACCCGCCTTCTCTTCAGATCACAGGGTCGCAGGAAGAATCCATAAATCAGAAATGAGGTCAAGAATGGTGTGGAGTTCAGCCTTATCCGTCCCTTGATAATATCATCGTTCCCAGATGAGAGATACAATGGAGACAGGGTTGAGTCAAAACATCTGTCCTCCCACTTTGACAGCCACTGAACATCAGTTTTAGGATAACGCCGAACAAGTACTTTCAAGGGAAGCAATGTGTGTCATTAGCTCTGTCCACGTTTTACCTAAACCAACCATCTGTAAAGACGATGTCTCTGCTGGGGGTTTTGGTTTCAAAGGAAAGATTGAATCCAGAAAGCTCTCCTCCCCCAGCTTCTGCACTCTGTGGGCCAAAGTCAGAGGGAGCCAAAGCTGAGTGAGAGCAGAGTCAGAGCGCGCCACGGAAAGTCAGAGCCCGCCACGGAAAGTCAGAGCGCACAGAGCTGTCAGTAGAGGAAAGGCACATGCATATGTGGAGAGCTGCGTCTTTAGACCGCTTTACATTTAAATGTATATCTTTATTCATGCATGTGTACACCCTTGTACATGTATGGGTGGTCGTGCATGTAGAGGTCAGAGGATGACTTGTCAGAAGTCAGTTTTCTGCTTTCACCACGTGGGTCCCAGGGATCAAACTCAGGTAATAAGACTTGGCAGCCAGCCCCGTCACCCACTGACCCACCCCACCTGCCCAAGACCCTGAATTTTTTTTTTTTTTTTTTTTTTTTTTGGAGCTGGGGACTGAACCCAGGGCCTTGCGATTGCTAGGCAAGTGCTCTACCACTGAGCTAAATCCCCAACCCCAAGATCCTGAATTTTTAATGTGAAGATTATCTTTTAAGGATTAAAGTTATTTGAAAAGACGCAGAGATACAATTTTATGACAGGAACAAGGATCTTTAAGGTAATGTGCTCTAGGTTTTATTAATCCTGGCACACTATAAAATTCACCTCTGTGGCTGGCATCGTGGCTCAGAAAGTAAAGGATCTTGTTACCAAGGCTGACAGCCAGAGATCAGTGCCTGGGACCTACACGAAAGGGAAAACCAACTCTAACAAGTTGTCCTCTAATTTCTCTTGTGTCATGACATGCACATATAGATATATGTAACACACACACACACGTACAATTTAATAAAAAAATTCTTAAATTGGGACTGGAGAGATGGCTAAGAGCACTGGCTACTCTTCTTAAAGGTCCTGATTCAAATCCCAGCAACCACACAGTAGCTCACAACCATCTGTAATGGGATCCGATGCCCTCTTCTGGTGTACATGAAGACAGCATACCCATCTACATAAAATAAATAAGGAAAAAAAATTTTAAAATGGCAAATTTCGCCTGGTGTGGTGGCACACGCCTTTGAGCCCAGCACTTAGGAGGCAGAGGCAGAGGCAGGTGGATCTCTGTGAGTTTGAGGCCAGCCTGGTCTACATAGCAAGCTCCAAAGTAGCCAGGACTACATAGAGAGACTCTGTCTTAATTAAAAAAAAAAAAAGACATATTTATATAATGCCTATTTTACATCCCAGCCCCCATATTTGAGAAAGATAGACATATATATATATACACACACACACACGTGTACACACAGACACACGCAGACACAAGGTTCTGAGAGAAAAGGTAAGGGATAGATATAGTGACTCTCTCACAGAAGTCTGCTGAATTAGAACAGGAGCTATGGGCTGGAGAGATGGCTCAGCGGTTAAGAGCACCCAACTACTCTTCCAGAGGTCCTGAGTTCAATTCCCAGCAACCACATGGTGGCTCACAACCATCTGTAAAGAGATCCGATGTCCTCTTCTGGTGTATCTGAAGACAGCTACAGTGTACTTATATATAATAAATAAATAAATAAATAAAGAAAGAAAGAAAGAAAGAAAGAAAGAAAGAAAGAACAGGCGCTACAATTTTGCCCTCCTGGTGTACGGTGGGGCAGGAGGGAAGAGGGAAACCCTCTGTGCCAGCCTCTAAAGAGTTTGGCCTGTGGACATTCATCTCCCAAGTCAGCACCACCACCAAGGACTCTAAGTCTGAGCTGTAGCATAGTATGTCCTAAGTTCACGAGTTAGAAGATTAATTCCTCATAGTGGCAGTGTTGGGAGTGGTCCTGAAGGAGCTTGGGATGTTATACGCACACCCTTCAGCTTTCTATTGTGCAACACAGCCTGACACCCATGACAAGTATGGATACCCAGGGTTGTCCTTTCAGCACTTAGGAGGCAGAGGCAGGTGGATCTCGTGAGTTTGAGGCCAGCCTGGTCTACATAGTGAATTCCAAAACAGCCAGGACTAACTACATAGAGAGACCCTCATCTTGTCAATCCAAGAATTAAACTTCTTTTCTTTAGAAAGTTATCTTGTCTTAGATAATCTGCTCTAGAAAATGACTGAGACCCTGTCCAGGAATGTTATTTCACAGCTGCAAGACCAGAGGCTGGGTAATGTGCAGGGCTTGTTAACTATTTCGGAGTAGTCTCAAAGCCTACTGGGTAGGAGGTGGCCGTATAGGCCTGAGCAGTCACTGAGGAGGGGGAGGGGAGAGGGGAGTAGGGTCAAGGATCAGTTCCTGTTACAGCGTGGGGATGCCATTACTCTGCTCAGTGTGTGAAGTGATCCCTGGGCATGGGGGACATAGAGAGTAAAGGCCAGTTACCTGGCCACAAAGAAAGGGAGGCCGAGGGATGTCATGCAGAGTTAGGGATGGTTGAGTCCTGCCTCTCCATACAGGAAGTGGTGGCTTGAGGTCACTGGCAGCACCTTCTGGCCACATCTCTATATCTGCTCTTATCCAGCCCCAAGCTGATAAAGGCAGAACCAAGAATCACTCTCTAAGGTTCAAGTCAGATGTCACTCAGGTTCCGCCTGCGGGGAATTACTGACGTCACCAGGCGTCTGTCTCTGAGTTGTGCTTCTACAACAGGTCTCCTCTCTCCAGGCCTCTTTGAAATCCATCTGCCCAACAGTTGCAAGCCCAGCTGCTGCCTTGCCCCTTCGGCGGTGGGGAGAGAATCAATTATCCCGACCTCCGCCTGTGTCACAGCCAGCCTGTGTCACAGCCACGCCTACGAAGCTGGGGCACAGTTTAATGTGGACCTAAGCACTCGACAACTGCCTTTAGCCCTCGGTCCCCACCTGGCAACGCGATAAACACGGTCTCTGCTATCAGGAGTTTAGAAACACGACCCCATCGGAGACAGGAACCAGCATGCATTGCAACTTCCGTTTCAGACGCTGAATACGTACATGAGTATTTATCTAGGCTTTATCTTTAAAAAACACTTTAACACTGCATTTATGTATGCGTTTGTTTATTTTATGTGTATGTTTTTGTGTACACAAAACAGTGTTAGAGTGGAGGTCAGAGGACGATCCTGTGGGAATTCTAGTCGCTCCTTGCACCATGCCGGTCCTAAGTACTGAATCATTGTTAGACTTGCCGGCAAGCACCCTAACCAGCTGAGCCGGTTCACCGGATCTAACTGTACTTACTTGTTTTTGAGCCTTGGTCTCACTATGTAGCTCTGGCTATCCTGGAACTCATTGAGTAGACTAGGCTGGCCCGCCTCTGCCTCCTAAGTGGTGGAATTAAAGGTGTGGGCCACTACGACCAACCCTGGACTTTATCATCTTGAGCTTTTCACACACATTAGCCAATGCTCTCCTTGCCTCTGCCTGAGAAAATCCAGCAGTGTTATTCATATTCGTTTTTAGAACTCCCAACGTGGCTGATTGAGAATGCATTCATTGCTGACTTGGCCCCCTTTCCACCTGTGCTTTTGCTTTTGCTAATTATAGCAATCAGCGTCGTGACTGAGCCATCGGTGGGGCTCTGGGTCCTTCGGGACCCTTTCAGGACCCCGCAAGTCTGATTTATTGGGTGCCTGCTAGGTAGCAGGTTCTACTGGACCGTGAGTTTTAAGTCCACGGCCTTGCTTCCAGTGAGTTTTGTTTTGGACCGTGTTCCTCGGATGCTTTGCAACAGGGCCGTGCAAATGGATTAAATGGCAAAACACAAAAATGTAAAGCAAGATGGTTCACATTCCTTAGAGGAAAAGGCAGGAATGTCTAGGATGCTGAACATTCCTAGAAACGTTTTCTTCATCTATATTCTGGATATGGAGTTCCAGGATGGCCCCCCTCCCCGCGCCCATAGTGGAGGGGTGAATTTAATCTTCGAAATCATAGGTTAATAGTATAAACAAGGAAATGTAACCCATACCTACTGAGTTCAGAGGTGAGGCCTTTGGGAAGTGATTAAATTAGATAAGGTCCTTCTGGCCGATCCTGATGGCCTCTTGGGAGGTGTATTATCAGTCAGACACTGAGATACACACACATTTCTACCATAATGTGACGAAGTCAAGGGGACTGTCACCACAGCCGGTTTGTGCCTTCAGGATCCAAAGCCGTAGGTTAAATAGCTCTCCATTCTCCATACAGTTGTCTGCTTCAAGTACATTGCTATAGTAACAAAAAAAAAAATCTTTCTAGTAAGTACGTTCCATCTCCAAAACACTTCCGACCTTTGGATGTCAATTATTGGGGCAAAAAGACAAGTACGTTCCCAGGCACATTCTAATCCCAAGAATGCAGCTAGAGCCAAGCAGGAACCACTGAGCTACACTCCAACTCCAAAGCTAGATAATGTTTTTTCAGTTATGCACCAACCTCTTGCTTCTGGCTCCCAGAACAGTTTGTTTTTCTTTACAAGCTACTTCCTTATGCAGGGTCTAACCTGGGCTCACCAAAATATGCAGAAAAAAAATCAAGAGTTAAAGGATGTTTCTCTCTTGGAAAAGACAATATATACAGGTATGTAATGGAGAAAATGTTTCTCCCATGGGGGTCTCTCCTACTCCTCAGAGTTCTTTCTCATTTTTTCCTTATGAAATCCATGTTTGCACTGTCAAAAAAAAAAAAATGTCCTGGGCGAGCAGTATTTACTGACTCCAAGAGGATGCAGAAAGGAAATCAGCGCTTACTCCAATAAAGTTAGGCTAATTGGTAGCAAGAGTCAGGGCCCTTCTGCTGTTTGCTTTGGAAATTGCATATTCTTCCTTGCCAAATAGCAAATATTGTTTATCAGTTGAGAACTGAAACTGTTATATCAGATTGAGGGCATATGAGACAAAGTCTAGCATTCAGGATACTGTGTATTGATAACCAAAACTCTAAAGCAGTGATCAAACTCCACAGAAGTCAGATACATAAAGAAACAGTGAACACTGAAGGAAGGGTTCAGCTGCTCAGCACAATTTCCAGAAGCCATTGTGCCAGGCTGGGATGGGGACTGCAGGGAAAAAAACCAGGCCCAGCCTCTTCCGTGATGGAAATACACTGTAGATGGAGGGTTAGGCCAGCCCAGACGATCACAACAGATATGAAGAAAATGGCCCAGGCCAGTGCCTGGGGAGAGAAGGAATAGCGGTTGCTTTAGCTTGGGTAGTCAGGGAAGGCCTCACTGAGAAGGTGATATTTGAACTGAGACTGAAATCGAGGACTGAGTGCTGAAAGGATTTGGGGAGACTATTCTAGGTGACCGAAAAGTAAAGGACCTGCATATGTAAGGGACAGGCCAGGGGCAGCGGGTACATGATGATGGAGCGTGCAATGGTATAAATCAGAATTGGAGAAGTAGACAAGCTCTAGCTCTAGATCATTAGTGTGTGTGCATGTGTCTGTGTGTAGGATGCCATGTATATATATGACTGCATGTCTGTGTATATGTGTGTGTATGAGAGATGTGGTATATACTTGTGCGCATTTGTGTGTGTGCATGTATGTGTGATGGAATGCATATGCATATCTGTGTATATGTATATATCAGAGAGATGTAGTATATATGTGTATACGTCTATGTATGTGTATGTATGTATGTATGTATGTATGTTGAAGTGTATATGTGTGTACATGTCTGTGTATATGTGTGTGAGAGATGTAGTATATATGTATGCACATTTGTGTTCATGCACATGTGTGATGGAGTGTATATGTATACACATGCTTGTGTGTGTGCACATGTGTGTGATGAAGTATATATGTGTGTGTATGTCTGTGTATATGTGTGTGAGAGATGTAGTATATATGTGTGCACATGTTTGTGTGAATGGTAAATGTGCTCCTGTGTGTATGCGATGTGCTATATATGTATGTGCTTGTTTTATGTTGAATGTGTGCAGTTATCTCTGTGTGCACATGTACATGTATGTGTATTTGTGTGAGGGAGGGAGGGTGCTGGAGATCAGGCCTTATGTATGTTGGCAAGCACTCTACCACTGGGTGATAGCCTTCTTTTTCTTTTAAATTTTGAGACAGAGTCCACTAAGTTATTCAGAGTGGTCTTGAAGTCATTCTGTAGCTCAGGACAGCCTCATCCTCTGGAGTAGCTGGGATTACAGGCCCACTATGGTTTGCACCCTAAAGGTTCGCTCACATGTTAAAAGCTTGGTGCCCAGTGTAGCAATGCTGAGACACAGCAGGGCATTTGGAGGGTGGGGACACAGGAGGCGCTGGCGAGGTTACTGGGAGATGCTATTCTTGGACAGCCTGCTCTGACTTCCTGTGTACCATGTGATCACTTCTCTTCACATGATGTGTGTGGATGTGACACCGTCTGCCTGGCTCATGCTGTACCAGGTGCTTGAGCCTCCATGACTGTGATAGCTGAATACATTGGCTCTCGCTCTTCCTTGTGCTTTTTCTCTCACGGTTTTCTTTCTTTTTTCAGTGTAAGGCACTGAAGCCAGGAACTTTCACATGCTAAATGCATGTTCTGAGAAAAACTTCTAAGCTTTCTTTCTTTTCTTTGTGTATGTGTGTGTGGCGTACCTATGTGTAGTGTGTGTGTGTGTGTGTGTGTACATGCACACTTGAGCATGCCCGTGTGTGTGTGTGTGTGTGTGTACATGCACACTTGTGTGTGCATGTCTGTGTGTGTGCTCTCAGTAGCCAAGGGAGGACATTGAGTGCCCTACATTATCATTCCGTACCTTAATCCCTTGAGACAGGACATCTCATGAAACTCAGCTAAGCTGGTCATCCACAAGCCCCAACACTAAATTCTACTGCCTCTGCCCCAGAGTCCAAGCATTGCTGGCACACACAAGGCCATGCCCAGCTTCATCCATGGGTGCCAGGGATCAAAACTCAGACCCTATTCCGGGGTTGGGGATTTAGCTCAGTGGTAGAGCGCTTGCCTAGCAAGCGCAAGGCCCTGGGTTCGGTCCCCAGCTCTGAAAAAAAAAAAGAAAAAAAATTCCACAAAACTCAGACCCTAAAGCTTGCCTAGCAGATGTTCTTACCCACTGAGCCATTTCTCCAGCACACTAATCTCTTCTTTAAAAAAGAATCGCTTCACTAGAGGCTGCCTCCGAGTGAGACGTGGGGTTTACCAGCTAAGGGGCTCTGGAAAGACGAATCAAATTCAGTGGTAAAGTGACGCTTCAAAGCCTAGAGACATAACTGGCCGTGCTGAGCAAAGGGGGAACAGCCGTTGGCTTGGCAAACGAGAAGGAGTTCAGAAGTCAAGGAAGATGAATCTGTGAGGACCCAGAAGGCATCCAGTCCCTAAGGCCTTCAGGACTCAACACTGGCACCATCATCTCTAAGAAGCCTGAAAGTGGCTCTTCCCTTTGGGTCAGGACTGAGGGTAGAAGTCACTGTCATGGACTGGGCTCATCGATATCCATGGACGGGGAAGGACCCTGCCACAAGGGTCAGTAACTGCTGCAATCATCCTTACAGCCATTCTTCAGAGAAACCTTTAGACATTTATCCAGGTAACTGGAGAGCAGAGAACAGAGTCATTTCAAGGACCAGATTGGGACTGCTGGGACATCCAGCTCCTGGATTCTTGGCCTTTATGTTAGAGATAGCCATCATTGGACGACCTGGACCACAGCCCATAAGTCACTCTAATAAATCCCCCTTTACACACACACACACACACACACACACACACACACACACACACACACACACACACACACACACACACACACACGTACACATAGGCACACACACAGGGAAACAAATCCATTAGAAATACCTTACGCTTATTGCAAGTATGATCCTAAGGTTCTGTGAACGGCACTCAGACTCAGAGTCTTTCTGAACATTCACAATTAGTGACGATAGCAACAATTCACAATTAGTGACGATAGCTCAGAGTCTGCCCTGAGCACTTTCAGCCTTTAAGTGACAGGTCTGTCTTTCATGGGAAACTGACCATCACAGCATAAGGAATTAGTGTTAGAGCGCCCTCTGCCGGTGGCGCCACAAACAAAACAGGCTGTCGGTCTGAAAACAATTGCAAGTGACCAAGCCACTTAATCGTCTCTTACATCCTGCCCACCAAATTTGAAGCGGCTGAATTTTTTAATGGAGTTTAAATATTTATATGAATTTGGTTTTGTTAGTTTAATTTTATTCGCTTTTTGAGATGAGATTCCGCTACTTTGTTTGGTCTGTCTTGAACTCATGGTCTCAAGTGATCCACCTACTTCAGCCTCCTGAGTAGTGGGGATTAGATTCTCCGATCCTAAATTTTAAAACGCGCTTATGAATTGGTCACAGTGAGTGGTGCATGCTCTTACTCCCAGCACTCGGGAAACAGCAGAGGCAGGCAGATCTGTTTGATTTCAAGGCCAGCATGGTCTTCAGAGTGAGTTCCAGGACAGCCAGGGCTACATAGTGAGAGCCTGTCTCAAAAAAAAAAAAACAAAAAAAAAAAAAACAACAAAACAAAACAAAAAACAAGATAAATTTGAAAAATCACTGTGCAGGAAAATAAAGGTAAATTTATAGTCTGACAACCTTGCTTGGGAACTTCTGGTGTCTTAGTGTTCCAGTGGTGTGAAAAGACACCATGATGAAGTCAACTTTTGTAAAAGAAAGCATTTAATAGGGGGCTGGCTTACAGTTTCAGAGGTTTAATCCATTGTCATGATGACAGGATCATGGCAGACACAGGCAGACATGCTGCTGAAGGGTATCTAAGAGTACCTGCAGCCAGACTCATAGGTAACAAGAGAAGCTACATAGCTCGAGCATGGGAGACCTCAAAGCCCGCCCCCACAGTGATGCACTTCCTCCAACAAGGCCACGCCTCCTAATAGTGCTGCTCCCTACTCCCTGCGAGCCAAGCATTCAAACACACAAGTCTGATGCGGGCTATACCTGCTCAAACCACCACAGCTGGTCAGGTGACATTCATTCTGTTTATGAATTTGGAAGTATGTGTTTTGGGAGGAAGTGATTAGAGACACAGTTAAGATTGTGTATTGCTCTTGCAAAGAACTGGAGCTCCATTCTTGTCACCCGCATGGCTCAGCTCACAACTGACTATAACTCCAGCTCCAGGGGCATCCGATGTTGCTGGCCTCACAGGCACAAACCAACCATGGACTCATAATTTAAAATAATGGACATTTTAAAGAGGGCCAGTAGTGGTACAGGATCAAGTAAATCTCTCTTAGGAACCTTCACGGAGGAACGGAGCAGAAAGTAGGGATAGATGTTTATATAAAAATAACGTTCCTGGGGGCTGGAGAGATGGCTCAGAGGTTAAGAGCACTGATGGCTTTGCCAGAGGTCCGGAAGTCATGTTTTCACAACACAGTGGGATGAGTGGAGTTGAATCTATGTCTTTCTGCCTATACAATTCTAGTTTCACAAAGAAATAACTATAAAGAGTGGCAATCACAAATGACAGGAATCAGAGGTACTCAGGAATGCAGAGCAAGTGTCTCCACATGGGAGATGACGGGAAGGTTAAACATTTTTTTTTCTCAAACTTTTGTTACATGTTCCAAATTCTCCGTAATAATTGTCTATTACGTTCATAATAAGAGAATCTGTGCACTACAAAAGTCAGCCAGACTTGAGTTTCATAATCTTCACAGCTATAAATGTAGAGCGTGAACCTCAGGTTTCGTTGGAATCTCAGTATGGGGCTGGAGAGACCCTTCAGCAGTTAGGAGAATCGGCTGCTGAGTTCAACTGAGATCCTGAGTTCAACTCCCAGCAACTACGCAAGTACGTGGTGGCTTATGACCATCTATAAAGGGAGCTAATGTCCTCTTCCGTCATGCAGGCACACATGCAAATAGAGTACTTGTAACAAATAAATAAATCTTTAAAAAAATCTAAGTTTGGGGCTGGGGATTTAGCTCAGTGGTAGAGTGCTTGCCTAGCGAGCGCAAGGCCCTGGGTTCGGTCCCCAGCTCAAAAAAAAGATAAATAAATAAAAATAAAAAAAAAAAAGAAAAGAAACAAAAAAAAACAAACAAAAAAATCTAAGTTTAGGGAATAACTATGTTATAATTTCTTGTTATTAAATATATCTGTGTATATGCAGGTGCGTGTGTGTGTGTGTGTGTGTGTGTGTGTGTGTGTTCAGCAAATCAAAGATCCACCTCTGATACGTTCCTCAAGAAACATTCATTCATTCACTTATTCATTCATTCATTCAAGAGACTAGAATTCATCAGGTAGGTTAGTCTGGCTAGCCAGTGAGTCCAGGGAACTGCCTGTCTCTGCCTTCACAGCTCTGGGATTACACATGTGATTTGTTTGACGTGGGCTCTTGGGCGCAAATTCATGTCTTTTTGCTCGCAAGGCAAAGGCAAGTACGTCACCGACTGAACTGTTTCCCCAGTCCCTGAAGCCCAGACTGACCTCGAACTTCCTCTGCAGTGAACCTTGAACTTCTGATCCTCTACAGCTGGGATTTACAGGTCAAGTTTACATTTCTGTTTTCCTTTTATTTTGGGAGACAGAGTCTTTCTCTGTAGCCCAGGCTGGTCTGAGATCTCACCAGGTAACTGCGGCAAACTTCTTGCCTCAGCTTCCTGTGTCCTGGGATTAAGGTATACACCACTAACCTATGTTTTTTAAATGTGGTGCTAAGGGGAAACCCGGGGCTTCAGGAATTGTTCTAGGTGAGCTACAATCCCATTCCTAAATATATTTTATTTTTAAAATGTATCTTTAGGCTTATTTATTTTATATGTATCAGTGTTTTGCCTACACATGCGTATGGGCACCACATGCAAGCCTGGTGCCTGAGAAGGTCAGAAGAGGGGGTTGGAATCTCTGGAACTGGAGTCACGAATGTTCGTGAATCACCATGTGGGTATTGGGAATCAAACTCCAGTCCTCTGCAAGAGTAACAAGGGCTCTAAATCACTGAGTCATCTCCTCACATCCTCTCCCCCAAATACATTTTAAAGCAGGACCTATAGTGGAAAAGTTTTAACACAGTATTTTTTTTTTTTAAGATTTATTTATTTTATTATATGAGTACACTGTAGCTGTTTTCAGACAGACCAGAAGAGGGCATGGAATCCCATTACAGATGATTGTGAACCACCATGTGGTTGCTGGGAATTGAGCTCAGTGCTCTTAACCGCTGAGCCCTCTCTCCAGCCCTTATTTGGCATGCACACCGGGACTTGAATTTGAATCCCGAGTATCCACTGTGAGGCCAAGCTTTTTATGTGAGGGCTGGGGACCCAAAGTCCGGATCTCAAGTATAGAGCAGGTACTTTACCAACTTCACTAACTTTCTAGGCCCCTAAAGACATTGATACAATGTCTACAGTCCGTGACTATTTGTTACATCTTATGGAGAACAAAAAGAGAGGCGTTTGAAGTTTCATAAACCTAGAGAAATACTATTTAAGATGCTGCTAAAAATAGTAGTTTCCCAGATTTGCTCACTCCACATCATATGCATGTAGCGAATTATGACTCTGTGTCTTCTGGGGAGTGGGGTGTTGAGATAAGGGTCTCTCCCAAAGTCCTGGCTGTCTTGGAACTCTGTGTCAACCAGGCTGGCTTCAAATCCACACAGAGATCAATGAGATCGCCTGCCTCTGCCTCCAAAGTGTTGGAACTAAAGGTATACCCTACCCCCCCGGGGGGGGGGCTGACTATGTGCCCTTCAAACATGCATAAATAGTATCTGTCCATTAAGAAAGGGAGGTGAGTCAGACCAACTGAGGAGTTCAGATACCCTTTGAGCAACTTCCTGGAGCATTTGTTTAAACTTTACACTTGTGCTCAAGTCTTTGGAGCTCCGAGGAGGGCCTCTGAGTCATCCTATTAAGGTACCCAGCTGCAACCCCAATCGGCTCTTGTCTCCAGGAGAGGAGGATGGCTTCTGAGGCTATTGTGAAGGCCGGAACATCTCTCTGGAACTACTGCCCACAGCAGTAGAAACAATCTATCATCGGTTACTACTTAGAAGCAAGCCATCAGGCTGCCAGCAGGGCCATTATTCAAGCCCCTTACCGACTCCTCATGAGCGCCCTCTGCTCCTGCCAAGCGTAATTACGAGGAGTGGGGACCTCCACATGTGAATCACACATGCAGAACAAACTCTTCAAAACAACCTCATCGGTTCTGATCAAGAATCAGTTTTGGGAGGAAAGAAAAAGGGCCGAACTGTGTGTCTGGTCTTTTGTGCTCTGTTGGTTGGGGGCCAGGGAGAGTGAGCCTCTTGGTTCCAAAGAGTGCAGTGTACTAGAAAGGAGGCTGAACAGTGTTGCACAACTTCAGACAAGATACTGAAAGATCGTTTAAAGCTGGAGCCCAACCTTAGGAAAAAAATTACCAGTTTTTTAGGAGAGGGGATGTCAGTGTTTGCAGAGAAATGGCCATTTTTACCCTGCTCTGGCACTTGTGGGATCTTAGCAGGTACGGAGGACAGAGAGGCGCTGGAGTGATGACAGGAACCAGCTGAGGCCCTTTAGCAGGCTATCACCCCCACTAACTAATGTCGCTTCTCAGCTGTTCCTTCCCATTGTTCATGGTTTTAGTTACTGGGAGACAAGCTTGATCTGAAGATATTAGGTGCAACATTACACAAATCAGTAATCCCTGAGTTTAAAAATCATGACTGTTTCTATATTTTTGAGACAGTGTCTCGCTCTAGTCCAGGCTGTCCTGGAACTCACTGTATAGCCGAGGCTACTTTTAAACCATGGTAATCCTCCTGCCTCAGACTCCCAAGTGGTAGGATGAATGATTCTAAGGGTGAACCTACCATGCCTGGCTTAAAGAACGTTTATTATAGTGTTTCATTATTAGTCATTGTTGATCTTTTACTATACCTAATTAATAAGGTACATACATGTAGGAAAAATATATAAACAGGATTTGGGACTTCTTTGCAGTTCAAGGCATCAACCGAGGACTTAGAGCGTACCTATATTACAGGTATGTCTCCTGTCCTAATTGGAGAGGCACACATGCAGATGGATTCCCAGCGTGGGAGTCCCATATAATAATTTCAGGCATTTAGATACTTGGTCCCCAGTTGGTGGTGTAGTTTGGCTTAAGAACGTGGCCCTGGGGGCTGGAGGATTGGAGTTAAGATCAGCTCATATGAAACATAGTAACTAGTAAGTAATAACTCAGGGTTATTGATAGGAAAGTAGATTCTTAATAACACAGAGAGTAGGCAGCTGCCCAGCTCTTGTGTTGTTTAAAGCTTATTGTAATTATAAAGGCTGTGAATGTGAATTTCCTCAGGGAACTCAATAACCAAAGGCAAGGTAGAAACCCAGGGCAGGGAATTAAATATTTTCTACAATACTTGGGCCCCAATTGGTGGTACTGTTTGGCATATTTAAGAGGTGGACTGGGT
Source organism: Rattus norvegicus (assembly GCF_021556685.1). Taxonomy (NCBI): domain Eukaryota; kingdom Metazoa; phylum Chordata; class Mammalia; order Rodentia; family Muridae; genus Rattus; species Rattus norvegicus. The sequence continues at coordinate 66,763,448 of NC_141540.1, forward strand.
TGGGGATTTAGCTCAGTGGTAGAGCGCTTGCCTAGCAAGTGCAAGGCCCTGGGTTCGGTCCCCAGCTCTGAAAAAAAGAAAAAAGAAAAAAAGAGGTGGAGGTAGTGTGTCACTTAAGATGGGCTTTTAAAGACTCTAATGTCACTTCAAGTTTTCTCTCTCTGTTTGATGCTTACAGTTCATGATGGGAGACCTCAGCATCGATTGTCTGCCGCCATTCCTGCTGCCTGCTGCCTGCTGCCTGCTGCCTGCTGCCTGCTGCCTGCTGCCTGCTGCCTGCTGCCTGCTGCCTGCTGCCTGCTGCCTGCTGCCTGCTGCCTGCTGCCTGCTGCCTGCTGCCTGCTGCCTGCTACCACGCTTCCCAACCCGGACTGACTCTAACCTTCCGGAACTATCCGCCAAAAACAATCCCTTTCTTCTATCCATTGCCTTGTGCATGTGTTTATGACAATGACAGGAAGGTAATAAATACCTCAGAAAAAACAACCATCACAAATTCAAGCCCCATGTGTTGTCGGCATAGAAAACATGCGTCTCAACAAGACTGACCCTGAACAAACGAGTGATTGGCAGATTAAAGCCTTGTGCTCTGTGACAAATCCGCTGGCAAACGCTACTGTTTTATTTCTAAAATTACAAGCCAGAGTTGCACTTCGGATGTGATACGCCCCGAGGGAAGAAATAATGATAAATAGTCGGCACGGATCTGACCCCCCCCCCCCAGGCTACCTGGGTGAGCCATAGGCTCCTCCCACCAGCACGTGATTGGCAGGCTGACCTGGATGCTGCAGGAGCAGTTGACACGTCTTCCTACCTGCCCATTCCTTCTGCTGGAATGTCTTACTTCAGAAGCGGACCTGCAGCTCGGCCACTTGCCATTCTGAGGATAGTCCAGATGTAGCAGGTCCCGGCAGTGAGCGTGGCACATGTATTTACCTTCTGAAACAGAGAACACAGACGGTTCTTGTGGAGATGAACAGGGCTCTTTCTCCGCCCCATTGGCAAAGGGAAATCTAATTCCCCCAAACAACGTCCTAGCCAAAGTAAAGTAATGAAAATAAATGCATTCGCCCTGTCTGTTCACAAGAAAATGCTAAACTGTAATTCTAGGCAGTCCTGGCTTTCTTTGAGATCCAGTCTGAGCTTTATTTACCTCTTATAAAAGCAGGGCATTGGGTGTGTTGGCTGGTTGTTTTTTGAGATACAATCTCACTCCACAGCCTAGGCTGACCTTGCCTCAAGCTCTCTTTTTTTCTTAACTTTTATCTTATGTGTATGTATTGCATGTATGTCTGTGTATGACATGCTCATGGGGACCAGAAGAAGGCATCGGATCCCCTGGACCTGGTTGTGATCCATCATGTGGGCGCTGAGATTCAAACTGATCCCTCTGGAGGACCAATGTTCTTTTTTAAAAATTTTATTTATATGAGTACGCTGTAGCTGTCTTTAGACACACCAGATCCCATTACAGATGGTTGTGAGCCACCATGTGGTTGCTGGGAATTGAACTCAGGACCTCTGGAAGAGCAGTTAGTGTTCTTAACCACTGACCAACCGTCTTGCCAACCCAGGACCAGTGTTTTAATGGCTGAGTTATCCTCCAAACTCCAAGCCCCTTACTGTCTTCCCTTCACCTCCCTAGGGATGGAATAACAGGTGGACACAATTGTGGTTGATTCACAACTTAAAAAAAAATGAAACAAAATTCATATAGCATGAACTTCAAGGTTTAAAGAACAAACTCCAGTTGTCTTTTAGTATGTTTAAAGTATCGTGTGAAACCATCACCTCTATCTCCTAACCGTGTCTGTCTTCCCAGGGGAATGCCCATGCGGTTGGTGGGTGCCCCCATTCACTCCCATCTCTCTAACAACCATTCACTCATGTCCCGTCTCTATGGATTTGCTTACCCTGCGTGTTTTATATAAGTGGCATTGTTTTTCTCTAAGAACTTTGACAAGGGCTGTCTATGTAACAGCACGGCTAGCACCTCGGTAGTCCGAGTCGGTAAGCGGCATTCCATTGTGTGAGTAGACCCTTAATCTGATTACTTGTTTGTGCAGATGAATGGCAGTCCATTGTGTGAATGAACAAAGTCTGATTATTCACTTATCACTTGATGGGTTTGGGCTTGTTCCTTCTGTCTGTCTGCACAAGTTACCTTTGCTGTGGTAAACCTACCCTACCATAACTATGATTTAAAAAAATCAGACAATAAGATACATGTGATATGAAAGGGCTGGAGAGATGGCTCAGGGGTTAAGAGCTCTTCCAGAGGCCCTGAGTTCAAATCCTATAAACCACATGGTGGCTCACAACCATCTGTAATGGGATCTGATGCCCTCTTCTGGTATGTCTGAAGACAGGTACAGTGTACTTATATATAATAAATAAATAAATCTTTAAGAAAAAAAAACAAGAAGGGGAGGTAGGGGGTGAAAGGCTTAAGCAGGGGTGAGGGTGGGAGGGAAGAAAAGGAGGGGTGTGGGTAGGTTAACTGAAACAACAGATATGTGGGAAAGCCTTTGGAGAGCGGCTACTTTGTAAGCTAACTTAAACAAATCAACAAAAAGCTTGCAGTGGTGGTGCTCCTCTTTAATCCCAGCACTGGGAGGCAGAGGCAGGCAGATCTCTGAGTTTGAGGCCAGCCTGTTCTACAGAGTGACTTCCAGTACATCCAGGGCTACCCAGAGAAACCCTGTTCCAAAAATCCCAACTACACATATTATGTTTTTTTTTTAATTTTATTTATTTATTTATTATATATGAGTACACTGTAGCTGTCTTCAGACACACCAGAAGAGGGCATCAGATCTCATTACAGATGGTTGTAAGCCACCATGTGGTTGCTGGGATTTGAACTCAGGACCTCTGGAAGAGCAGTCAGTGCTCTTAACCACTGAGCCATCTCTCCAGCCCACATATTATGTTTTTATGTGTGATATTATTTATGTATTTGCTAGGGAGGAAAGGTGTGGTTTACTGTTCAGCAACACACATCCTCTCAAAGCAGAGAAAGCATGGAGCAGGGGAGCGGGGCAAGTGGCAGTTGCTAAGGCCAGCTCTCTCTCCCTTCTTTTTTCAGGGTTTCTCTACATAGCCCTGGCTGTCCCAGAACTCTAAAGACTAAAGCTGGGGGCTGGAATAGAAGTAAGGATAAGATATAGGCCCAAGGGCTGGCCTGGAAATGCTAGAATTCATCCACCACAAATGTTTGTTGAGTCGGTCTGTCTATAGTATAAAATGCTATATAATTACTACTGTATAGTTATTGTAGTACAAATACAATATTTTCAGGATTTGGAAAGGGGAAAGGAGGTCTCTGAGATGAATTATGGTTGCCCTTTGTAATTAAGGAAACTGCAATCAGATGAATGAATAAATGAATGAACAAGTGAACTAACGAAGTCCAGGCTGCTAGAGACTCAAGTGTCTGTGGGAAGAGAGAAGATGCTCCATAAACAGTTGGGGATGTAAGCCAGGAGTTCGGGAGAAAGAGCTTGTGATGGTTTGTATATGCTTGACACAGGGAGTGGCACTGCTGGGAGGTGTGGCCTTGCTAGAGTGGATGCGGCTTGGAGGAGGTGTGACCTTGTGGGTGTGGGCTTTGATACCCTTGTCATAGCTGCCTGGAAGGGAGTCTTCCACTAGCAGCCTTCAGATAAAAATGTAGAACCCTTAGCTCCTTCAGCGCCGTGCCTGCCCAGATGCTGCCATGCTCCCACCTTGATGGTAATGGACTGAACTTCTGAAGCTGTAAACCAGCCCCAATTAAATGTTGTCCTTATAAGAGTTGCCTTGGTCATGGTGTCTGTTCATAGCGGTAAAACCCTAACTATGGCAGAGCTGAATCTGGCCGCAGCCACAGGCTGGCCTCAAACTCAGAGATCTGCCTGCTTCTGCTTTCCCAGTGCTGGGATTAAATGGAAACACCACCACTGCCAGGTATACTGCTGAGGTATACGGAAGGCAGCAATGTGACTGAGGTGGTCTGGGAGAATGTAGACTACTGGAAAAAGCAGTTTGCTGGCCACGTGGCCTGGCTTTGAACTCTGCTCCCTTCTCAAAGTCTACAAGGTTTACACAGATTACCAATCCACTGGTAAGAACACATCTCACAGGAGCATTTTCAATATCTATCATCTATCTATCTACCTATTATCTACCTATCTAGCTATCATCTATCTATCTATCTATCCTTCCATCCATTTTATTTTGTGTGTGTGTGTGTGTGTGTGTGTGTGTGTGTGTGTGTATGTATGGGCACATGTGTGCACATGCACATGCACAAAAGTGCCATAGCAAATGCATGGAAGTCAAAGGACAGCCTAAAGAACTTGGTTCTTGCCTTCTATCATGTGGATTCAGGGGATCTCAAACTCAGGTCTTCAGGCTTGGAAGCCCAGCTCCTTTACCCACTGAGCTACCTTGCTAGCTAGCCCACAGAGGTCCTCTGGACCTTAAATGATGGGCTGGGAGCTGGGAGCTGGCTCAGTGGGTAAAGCACTTACTGTGCAAACTTGAGGAGCTGAGTTTGGATTCTCAGAATCCACACAGAAGTCAAACACAGGAGTGCACATCTGGGAACCCAGCACAAGCAGGGACAGGCAAACTCCCAGACGTTGTCATCAACGGGTCTAGCTGGATTGGTAAGCTCTAAATTCAGTCATTTAAGAGCCTGTCTTAAAAATATGGTGAACCACGAGAGCAGACTATAGGCGCATGACCTCCACACATCCGGACATACCTCTGTCACGTGGACACATGTGTATTCATAACACAAGCCCACAGGTGAACCTGGCTAAGCTATAGAATCGGGCATATTCAGCCTGAGATGCTCAGGCAGGCTGTTTCCCGAAGGCACCTCAACTATGAATGAAGCCTGATACTGAATCATAAGCTTGCTTAAAACACTAGGAGACATGTTTAGCCTTTTGTTTATTCTGTAACTGGACTGGATAGCAGCTGTTGAGCGTGGACCTTAGAGGCCACAATGTCAGGTCGTCGTGCTACAATGTTAAAAAGTTGGAGACAGCAGTGAGAATGTTTTAGAGTAGGAACTTTAGACAAGGTGGCAGCTGATTTTACCTTAGCAAGAATCAGGGCAAGGCCAGAGTGCTGCTGTGAAGGGTGCTCTGGGGTGGGGTGTGTGTGTGGGGGGGTGGGCATTTTAAGAGGACAAAGGTATATTACATCAGAGAGAAGGAGGAAGACACTTGAGGGGGTTGTAGGGAAGGAAATCAAGACAATGAGCTTCAAGAAAACAACGGTGTGTGTGTGTGTGTGTGTGTGTGTGTGTGTGTGTGTGTGTTTGTGTGTATGTGTGTGTGAGTGTGTTTGTGTATGTGCTTGTGTGTGTGAGTGTGTGAGTGTGTGTGTGTTTGTGTGTGTGTGTGTGTGTGTGTGTGTGTGTGTAGAGATGGTTCAGCAGGCAAGCATGCATAGGACCCGGGTGCTGCTCCCTGCACTCACATGGTGGCTCACAACCCATTGTCACTCCAACTCCGGGAGATTTAATACCAAATGTACACACACTCACCTACAGATACAGACTTATATATGCTTAGAAATAAAAATAGAAGGCTGGGGAGATGGAATAACAGTTAAGAATGCTGAATGCTCTTGTAAAAGACATGGGCTCAGTCCCCAGCACCGGCATGGTGGCTCACAACCATCAGAGCCCCAGTTGCAGGGGATCTGATGCTTCCTTCTGGCCTCCACAGGCACCAAACACACACTTGGTGCCCATATCTACACACAAGTACTCAGGCAGACATACAAAATAAAAATAATACTTAAAAAAAAAATCAGAATAGGGCTGGAGAGATGGCTCACAGATTGAACGCACTGACTGTGCTTTTAGAGGCCCTGGGTTCAATTCCCAGCAGCCATATGGTGGCTCCCAACCATCTGTAGTGGGATCTTGGTGCTCTCTTCTGGCATGTAGGCATACATGTAGGCAGAACATAATAAATACATAAATACATAAATAAATAAATAAAAATAGAAAATCAGAATAAGTCTTCTCTGTGGGTTGCCAAGGCGAAGTGTTTCAGCATGGGAGATGGGCAAGGAGCCAGGTGCCCGGAGTCCAGGCAGAGAGACTTGCCTTAAAAGGACACAAGAAATGAGAGCAAAGGGAGGAATTTGATTCAGGGAGTCTCAAGGCATCTCAGGGGAGATTAAGACTAGACCTAGCCCACAGAGCACATGGATGCCGCCATGCTGGTAATTAGAAAAATTTAGACGTTGCATTGGTAGGAAGAAGGCAAAGATTGTTTGCCTGTCACCGTGTACCCCAGGGACTAAGGTAACTGACCAAACTGGACAGGTCAGAACAAATCAGACCTGATTTGGTAGAATTCGGTATTTGGACACAGAATAGAATAGGATATGTGGAACATTTTAATTTCTTACTTCATGTTCTTTTCCCTCTAAAGCTACGAGCCTTTAAAGACAAAGTTCCAGGCAGTCTGCTCTCACCTGAGGACTAAATTAAGTGACCGGTTTGCCATCTGCGTGCACCTGTGCGGCAGTAAAGTCAGCATGCAAGCCGGGTGAGCCAGCTGTGTGAACGTCCACCTTTTTTAAGAGGGGACTCTAATGATAAGAGGAAGCATTCCCTTCTTCACTCCAGATTAATTTCGATCCCTGTGATGTGCCTACAGCAGACAGACCTTCCCCTACTAACATAACATTTGTGAAAAAGCAAACACAACCCAAGCCAGGTGCAAGGCACTCTCCTTGTCCATGTAGTTTTGATAGAGTTATGGTCTTTAGTTACGGCCTTGAGTTATGAGACGGCAAGGCACCACGGGCTTATCTATAAATTCCACCCTTACTGTCTCACGCCTGAGGATAACCTTGAACATCCAATCCTCCCAACTCCACTTCCAAAGTGCTGGGTCTAGAGGTATCCACCACAGTGCTCATTATACGTCCTGGGAATCGAACCCAGGACTTTGTGCATGCTAGGCAAGCACTTTACCAACTAAGCTACACCCATAGTTTCCTAAAAGGTCCCTTTTTGTAACATATATAAACATTGCTGAGTAAGTCTACATTATACAATGAAAGGCATGCCACAATATAATTGATGACACCTTTCTGTCCTTACAGATACATAGAATGGTGGTGTTAAGCAAGATGCTGCTAAGCCGGGGACAAGCTCAATCAGTACTTGCCTTGCATGTATAAAGCCCTGGACCTGACCCCAGCTCCGCATATATGAGGCACAGATGATGCTTGCCTATAATCCTACCCAGCACTTGGGAGACAGAAGCAATAGGATCAGAAGTTCAAGGTCATCTTCAGAGGTGAGTTTGAGGCCAGCCTGAGATACCCGAGAAACCCTGTCTAGGGAAGAAAAAAAAAAGATCCTGGTTGTGGTGTTTGACACAGTGAATCTCAGCACTTAGGAGACAGAGGCAGGTGGGTCTCTGAGAGTTTGAGAGCAGCTTTGTGTACATAGTGAGACCTTGTTTCAAAAGAACAACAAGAAAACAGTGCCGCCTTAGATTTGACAAAACAGTCACGCCGTGCCTTCTATCCCACAAGCTGTTCCAGACAAGTGACCATTTCCTGTTGTCAGAGCCTCTAACTTTGGCGAGGTGCTCATATGGCAAACCATAGCCATGACATTTGTCATAGTTTAGTTTATGTCTGGCAGCTTGCTATGCACATTGAGAAAAAAGCAGGTCACGGACCAAAGGTGCCATAGGTCTCCTTTCTGAGACCATTCCAACTCTTTTTACCTTAACAATCTCTCTCTGTGTGTATCTCTCTGCTTACACACACACACACACTCTCTCTCACACCTACAAGCCAACCTCCCTCCCCATTTCTTTGTTTTTAATTGAACTTTTATTTACATTTTAAATGTTATTCCATTTCCTGGTTTCCCCTCCAGAAACCTGCTGTCCCACCTGCCCCTGAGGGTGCTTCTTCACCCACCCACCCACTCCCTCCTGCCTCCCCACCCTGGCATTCCCCTACACTGGGACATGGAGCCTTGACAGGACCAAGGGCCTTTCTTCCCATTGATGCCTGACAAGGCCATCCTCTGCTACATATGCGGATCCCCTCCCCATTTCTAACAGGACTGTTTCCATCTCTAATGCAGAGGCTTTTACAGTCTTAGGATGGTCTAACAACCTTTCTTTCCCTTAGTGTTTCATTTCTGTTGAAACATCTGCTCATAACCAAGACTTCCACATTCTCTGAAAACTGAGGGATCCCTCTTCTGGGGCGGGGTGCATTTTTCAGAGACGCGAAGACACCTGAATACATCCCCCCTCTATTCTTCAACCAGCACCACTACCCAAATGTCTCCTCGCTTGCTGAGAAAGACCGGGGATCACAGGAGGAGCCTGAAAGTTCCTGTGTCCTTTTAGTAAGAATCTGAAGAAGACACATGTCCTTGATATTTATATCTGGACAAAATAAAGCTGGAGTCAGAGTTCCATCTGTCACCGCGACTCAGACCTTCCGGGCTGTCCCGTAAACTGTGGTTGCCATCCTTCCTTTGTTCGAGCCATGCCACATTGGAAAGAAAGAAAGCACATTTGCCTACAAGAAACAGAACTTCCTAGGGAAGTGCTTTCAAACGAACTCAGATGCAAGCAGCAGCCCTGACTGAAGTCCTCCTCCCTGGGCCCCCAGGACCAACTGGGTCCTGCAACATCAAAAGCGTCAACAATTGAATCAACGTGGGTCCCTGATGCCTCCCTGCCGCCCTGGGGCCGTCAGACATCTGAACGGAAGGGAAAACTTACCTGGCCTGTGGGTTTTCTTCACCTGAAAGTTGATTTTATCCGAGAGCTTATAAATCGCAGTCCCCATCTCTCAACTGAGCCCAGCCCTGCTGTGTAGCAGGGAGAGACAGCTGAGGATGACAGACTGAGCTGGCCAGCCCTACTCAGAGCCTACCAGACAGGGGCCCGGTCTCACTCTAGTCTGGTTCCATGTATTTTTCTAACAGGCCACCAGCGTGTTCAGCAACTCATCTCAGGGCCGTTCATACTTTTGCACCTATGCCCGGTCCATAACCACATCGGAATAGGACTGTAGGGTGATTAGAGGTGCCTATTACATACGACTAGTTAAGAGAGGCTTGGACTCGGATGCTTAGAGCTGGCTAACGTTTGGCAACTTGATAAACCCCCTCTGCTTCTCCATTTCCCCTGTAAATCGAGGGAAATGGTAGTTCCCATCTGATTGAGGTTACTTTTATTTTTATGGTGCCCCAGATTGAACCCACTGAGCCTTGGACATGCTAGAGCCTAGGCAAGCCCTACACCCGAGCTCCATCTGCAGTCTTGAAGGCCAGAATGGGTGGTTGTTGGACGGCTTGGAGCTGGAGTTTACAGGCACTTGTGAGCTGACTGGTGTGGGTGCTGAGACCCGAACTTCAGTTCGCTGGAATTCTCTTAAGCACTGCATCATTTCATGATGGCGTTTTAATAGATGTGGGAAATACATAGGCAGCTTGTCCTGGGAAGCGCCTGACAAGGGTGAGACACTGAGATGCCTGGTAAGGGTGTCTGAGATCCCTACCTGCTCCTAGGAAATCAGCACTAACGAGCAGGGTACCCAGTTTATAGATGCTTCTAAGTATACCAGGAACTCCCCACATCACGTGATTAATTAGATGCAGGTTCTCGGGGTTGGCGGAGGGGAACTTGGTAGTAATAGTCAAGAACTGAGACTTGACTATTACTTGGAAGAGTGGCTGCTTCAAGGAGCTCCGGGCTGGGTGCAGGGCTTTACTTCCAGATGCACTTTGCAATTGTCGCCAGAGGAGGGCGCAGCAGAGCGCGTCCTGGCACAGCACCGAGCTACAGCAAGCAGCCTTCGTAGGTGAGAAATCCCAACACGCTCTTCCCTTTTCTACCCCAGAGCTCCGCCTTCTGCGGGCCACCAGTTTTATCCCTGGGTTACTCCCCCGAGGACACTTTGCTGGTGTTCTGAAGCGAGGAAAGCGGATTTTTACCAAAGTCGGATCAGCAGAGTGACGCTGTGAGGATTTGGTCAAATCCCCCAACCGCACAAAAATAGCAGTTCTTTTTCTCTCAGCTGGCTCTGTCACTCAGAGGCAGCGTGATCTCCCCGGTCTCGGTTGTCACCTCTATGAGATGAGCGATGCTTCTGCAGGACCTCTGAGAACCCTTAACACATCTCTCCTAGGAGGGCAAGAGTGCTATTAAGTCCACAGAAACCGGCAGCTGACCATAGTCTATCTGTCTTAATTGCTTTTTTTTTTTTTTTTTTTTTTTTTTTTTTTTTTTTTTTTTTTTTTTGGTGGTGGTTCTGGGACCTGAACGTGGGGTTACATATGCTAGGCAATTATCTACCACTTAGCTGTTTTTCAGTCACAACAATTTCTTTTGAAACAAAACTAGAAAATTAGGGAGAGGCACTGAAAGTTCTAAAGTTTGTTTGTTTTTATTTTTCCAGAAAAAAATGTTTTTTTTTAAACTTTCATCTTTCATTTGGGGAAAAAAATAGTAATTACAATAGCATCGCAGTGTAAGTGTGACTAATATCAATGTGTTCTGTATTTTAAATGTTACAATGTGTAATTCCAGCCTTTAGAATTCTCTCTCTCTCTCTCTCTCTCTCTCTCTCTCTCTCTCTCTCTCAAAAGGAGGGCAAATTTTATGTTATATACACTTTAACACAATAAAACATAAAGAGCCATCTTCAAACCCAGTGTGTTGTCACCAGCCTGTAACTAGCACCCAGGAGGCTGAAGATCAGGAGTTCAAGACCATCCTTAGCTTACACAGTGGAATTCAGAACCTGCCTGGGCTACATGAGACACCATAATGACCAACCCAACCCAACCAACCAAACCCCCCAAACAACATGTCCCCGAGGAGACTAGAGAACACAGAAGTGAGTCGACACACATTGGTCACTTCTGTCAAATACAGAAAGGCAAGTCAGCAGAGAAGGACTGACCCTTTTCACAGTCGGTCGGTACTGGGACATTTCTTTTTTGTCTTTTTAAAAAAATTATTTTTAAAAAGATTTATTTATTATATATAAGTACTCTGTAGCTGTTTTCAGACACACCAGAAGAGGGCATCAAATCTAATTACAGATGGTTGTGAGCCACCATGTGGTTGCTGGGAATTGAACTCAGGACCTCTGGAAGAGCAGTCAATGCTCTTAACCACTGAGCCATCTCTCCAGACCAAAAAATTATTATTTTATAAATCCTTCAGTATTTTTATTTAGCTTCAAGCTTGAACATCAGTACTGATATTGCATTGGGTTCCAATTTTATTCTCTGTGACAATAAAAATTAACACATGTGAATGATTGACAGAGGAGAAAAAGCAGTAAGTATATTCAATGCTGTTATGAGATATTTTGTGTTCTGTCTGTCTGTTTTCTTTTGTATCTGCACAAGCCAACAAGGCCAGGAGAGGGCACTGGGTGTCTTGCTCTTTTCAATTCATTTATTCATTTTACATTCCAATCACAGTCCCCTCCTCCCAGTCCTCCCTCACACGGTCCTTCCCTCTCTGCCCTCCCCCCCCTTCACCTCTGAGAAAGGGAAGGTCCCCCTGGGTGCCACCCTCCCTGGAATCTCAAGTCACTTTAGGACATCCTTCCCCACTGAGGCCAGACAAGACAGTCCAGTTAGGGCAACAGGATCCACAGGCAGGCAACAGAGTCGGGGACAGCCCCTGATCCAGTTGTTGGGGACCCTCCTGAAGACCAAGCCGCACATGTGCTACATATGTGCAGGGGGCCTGGGTTCAGCCCTTGTATGCTCTGGAAGCCCCCCAGGGTTCAGGTTAGCTGACTCTCTTGGTCTTCTCATGGAGTCGCTATCCTCTCCAGGTCCCCCACTCCTCCCCCCAACTTTTCCACAAGACTCCCCAATCTCAGGCTAATGTTTGGCTGTGGGTCTCTGCATCGGTTTCAGTCAGCTGCTGGGTGGAGTCTCTGAGAGGGCAGCTATGCTAGGCTCCTGTCTGCAAGTGTAAGAGTATAAACATCATGGTAGTCAGCATTTCTGATATCCTTTGCACATTTAAGAAACTTTCTATCTTTACGCCACAAATAAATGATAATTAAAAATGGATCGGGGGAAAATTTCCCCCCCACTGGGTGGTAGTGGCACTCTATGGAAAAAAATTATCAAACTCAAGTTGGTGGCACATGCCTTTAATCCCAACACACGGGAAGCAGAAGCAAGAGAATCTCTGTGAGTTCGAGGCCAGCTTAGTCTACAGAGAAAGTTTCAGGATAGCCAAGGTTACACAGAGAAACTCTGTCTCAACAAAACAAAACAAAACAAGAGCCCCCAGGTCGAAGTGTAAAATGTCCCGTGGTGAGGGAATCAAAAGCAAGTGTGAGGACACGTTGAGCACGCCTGCGTGAGGATATGTTGAGCATGCCCGGATGAGGACATGTTGAGCACGCCCGGATGAGGACATATTGAGCTTACCTGCAATGGCTGTTCTTGGTTGTCAAGATGTAATTCAGATTACATCTGGAATTAACTAAAACCCAATCAGTCTGGATCCCTGGTGAGGGTTTTTTTTCCTTAATTAAATCATAAGAAGTGGGAAGCGCTTTCTAACCCAGACCTTTTGAGGTGGGAAGACCCACCTTTAATGTGGGGCGCACCTTCTGCTGGAAGCCTAGGTTGGGAAGTCCATCTCTTCACGGGCATTACAACCTACTTCTTCTGACTCAGATGTACACTGAAGACCCGCTGACACATCCAGCCTAATGGACTGAACCACTACTGGATTCCTGGACTTTCTGAAGGTAGTCTCTAAAAAGCCCTTTCTCTCTATAAATATATAGGTTCATTTTATCTGTTGTGTTCCTCCAGAGAACCCTGACTATTACAAGACGTAGGCAAAGATTAAGACAGCATTGCTGGGGCTGGGGATTTAGCTCAGTGGTAGAGCGCTTACCTAGCAAACGCAAGGCCCTGGGTTCGGTCCCCAGCTCCGAAAAAAAAAAAAAAACAAAAACAAAAAACAAAAAAAGACAGCATTGCTGTCTTTCTTTATCTTTTTTATTACATTCTCTTCCTCTCCCTCTCCCTCCCTCCCTCCCTCCCTCTCTCTCTCCCCCCTCCCTCTCTCTCTCTCTCTTTTTCTCTGTGTGTGAGTGTGTGTGTGAGTGTGTGAGTGTGTGAGAGTGTGAGTGTGTGAGTGTGTGTGAGTGTGTGAGTGTGTGTGAGTGTGTGTGTGTGAGTGTGTGTGTGTGTGTGTGTGTGTGTGTGACTCTGATTGAGTACCCGGGGTTCAGGCATGACTTACAGGAGTCAGCGCTCTCCATCCACCAGGCGGGTTTGAGGATCAATACAGAAAACACTTTCGCCAGCTGAGCCATCTGTCTTTCTTCACTCGCTCCTTGTGTGTGTGGCGTGTGCACGAGCATGGGCTGAAGAGTGAACGCTAGGCAAGTGATCCACCACAGAGCTCGCTGCCACTCCAGAAACCGCAAGTCTTAAATGAAAGAGTTGATGAACAGAACATGAAACTCAAGATCATTCAGCTGAGGATGTGACTCGGGAGGAAGAGCGCTTGCCTGGTACCCAGGAAGCTCTGGGCTCAGTCCTCATCCCTGCTTAAACTGGGTATGGTAGGGGTTGGGGATTTAGCTCAGTGGTAGGTGCTTGCCTAGCAAGTGCAAGGCCCTGGGTTCGGTCCCCAGCTCCAAAAAACAGAAAAGAAAAAAAAAAAAAACTGGGTATGGTAGTGTATGTCTGTGATTCCAGAGGAGGTCAAGCTATTCAAGGTCAGCTATATAGTCTGGGGATGTACAAAACTCTGTTGAAAAAAAAAAGAAAGAAAAAAGAAAAGAAAAACTGACCAACCAATCAACCAAACAAACAAAAAGCCCATCTCTCTCTTCTGAGCAATGGAATACACCTGTAGGACTCAGCTGAGGTATGAGTCTTGCTTGAACCCAGGATTTTGAAATTAGCTGGAGCAATGCAGTGTTACTGTATACACACACACACACACACACACACACACACACACACACTCACACACACTGTGCATATATGCACATAATATCATACATATATATTTTATTCTATTCGGTGTGTCTAAAAGTTCAAAGATCACCCCATCTTGGCACTGGGCATGTAGCTCAATGGTGTGCGCTTAACATGTTCAAGCCTTGAATTTCATCCTGGCTCCTGACCTATCATGGTCTTTCTGCTGTTTTTCTGCAATGATCCATCCTTAGGAGAGATGGCTATTGTAGGAGACTTGGAGGTCCTTGTGTTCCAGATAAACACCAGGGGAATCAGGAATGTTAAACACACGGGGTTATCTCTTCAAAGGGAGAGATGCATGACCTGTTTTCTGTCCTGAAGGCTGGGCCTGGATGTGGTCAATAGCCTGGTGACCTTTGTACTATCTGTGTGACTAGGTCACAGGGATCCCCACCCCCCTACACCGCCAGACCCTTATCTTGAATTTCTTTGTCTCAACCAATCTATAATGCCATCTTCCCTAGCCCCTTATCTGGAGCCTGCTTTCTCAGTTAACATATTGAACCTATCTTAATGAGCTATGCCACTTGTACCTTACGAAGAGTTTTGATGTAGTCGTGTTTTAAACTTTGTCGTGCACACAGGATTGAGTTAATTATCACCAGGAAAAATTTTCAACAAGTTATGTTGTGTTTATATATGCCTAAAATAAACTAGCTGGGTTCAGTTTGAATCAACACCAACTACTGAGTTGTGTAGAATCAAAGTACCGTCTAGCCTCCCATGGATCACTGTCTGCTGGCCAGGGTGGTTGCAGACACCTTAACACACAACCACCACCCCCTCTCCTTCTACACGTGAGCAGCCTGTCAGGTGGTAAGAAGGCTCTGGGTAGTTCTAGGGCCACACCTAGCAGGGTGTTTAGTTTCCTACTAGTTCCACTAGATAGATTTACACTACCTGTGCACATCGAGGTGTTAGCCAATGCTGACTGGGCACAGCAAAGGAAACAGGCAACAGAGGGAAAAGATATTTGCAAACTATACATCTGTCGTGGGGCTAGACCAGTGGTTTTCAACCTATGGTTCTGACCCCTTTGGGGGCCCCATATCAGATATCCTGAATATCAGATGTTTACCTTGAAATTCGCAACAGTAGCAAAATATCAGTTATGAGGGAACAATAAACATAATTTCATGGTTGGGGGTCCCCACAGCATGAGAAACTGTGCTGAGGGGTCACAGCACTAGGAAGGTTTGAGAACCACTGCCTTAGACAGAATTCAAACATTAATTGCAAAGTAACCTTCCCAGTTACAAAGGCAAGAGGCCTGACAGAGAAAGAGAAAAATGCTGATCTTCACTGATCTTCAGGCAAACAACTATCTCTCGAGAAGAGAGCCCCTCATCCTCTGATAAAAAAACAGCTTGCATCAACAAAGATAAAGGTAACAAGTGTTGGTGACCCCATGGGGGAGTCTGAGCCATTGCACAGACTTACACAGCGTTGGTGACGATGTAAATCAGGACAGCCATTCTGGAAATGGTATGGCACTGTCTCAACAAGGTTAAAAATGGAAGTTGGGCCATGGTGGCACACACCTTTAATCCTAGCACTGGGGAGGCAGAGACAGGCAGATCTCTGTGAGTTCAAGGCCAGCCTGGTGTACAGAGTGAGTGAAAACCCTGTTTTGTAAAACCACCACCACCACCAACAACAACAAATTAATCTCACTGACAGCTAGAATGGTGGTTACCGGGGGCCCCCAGGAACTGTGGAGGTAGGACAGTTGGGGAAGATTGGTTGGTGGGTACTAAGTTGCAGATGAAGAGAAGCAGAAGTTCTGGTGCGCTGCTCACCAATAGGCTGATGGTGAGCAACTGTACAAGTTGTGCGTTTCCAAAAGCCAGAAGACAGGATTTTGAAGCTTTCCCATAAAGGATAAATGTCGCAGGAGATGAGTGCTTTTCTCTGATTTAAGCTGTCTACAGTCTAGACTTGAATCCCAGCACTTGGGAGGCAGAGGCGGGTGGATCTCTTCGAGTCTGAGGCCAGCCTGGTTTACATGGTGAGAACCTGTCTCAAAAATTATACACCCATGTAAACAAAGAGCTGATCCCAACGACGAGGGTCATGGGTCCACTCATGAACTTTCTGCAAGCAAGATACAGGTGTTTCTCCAAGGAAGATGGGCTGCATCTGTTTGATTTCTTGAAAAATTGGCTTCTGGAAAGTAATTGCAGTTGGTGTTAAGGAGAGTCACAGATATAACGAGATGAGAAAAGACATTTAAAATCTCCCAAAGTGTAACTCCTTTTTCATGCCTGGTGTTTTCCAGCTGTACCATAGAACCGCTGTGCTGTTCAG
Organism: Rattus norvegicus; assembly: GCF_021556685.1. Lineage (NCBI taxonomy): Eukaryota > Metazoa > Chordata > Mammalia > Rodentia > Muridae > Rattus > Rattus norvegicus. Next base: position 66,779,799 of record NC_141540.1, read on the forward strand.
GATAAAGCAGTGGTTGTCAACCTTCCTAACACTGCGACCCTTTAATACAGTTCCTCGAGTCGCGGTGACTCCCAAGCATAAAATTATTTTCGTTGCCACTTCATTTTGTGTAATTGTGGGAGTCTTACGACGTTATGACTAGTAACGTCTTCTAATGGTCTTAGGTGACCCCTGTGAAAGGGTCGCTTGACACCCCCCTCCCCCAAAGGGGCCATGACTCTGGGATGAGAACCGCTGGTCTAAGCACAGTCAAACGGAAGTGCGCATGCCCTGCACCTGCTGTATAAAATGGTTCATTCTCTAAATTCCGCTTACTTTTTTTTTCTTTTAAACATTCCCCTGTCCAAATGTCACTGCCGAGGGACTCAGGCTCAGAAGGATGAAGTAACGTGTCCCAGGTCAGAATTCACTAAGTCACAAAGTCTGTGTCTCATTCCCCACACCCCCCACCCCGCGATGCAGTGAGTGCCGCTCTGGGTGGGAGGGGTGACGTGAGGTGAGCATGCGCTGTCTCACCTCTTTCTGTTGCAGGCTTACAGAGGGCTCCTCCGCGGCTGCTTCAGGCTTATTTTGGTCCCTTTGGGTCAGGCTCACAAAAGGATGCTCCTTTTCAGAACATTTCAAAGCGCCTTTTAAGAACATCATCAGAGCTGCAGGCTGATGCGGAATACCGAACTGGGCTGGTTAGAACAGAAACTTAAGTTCTACTTAGGCCTTCCTGATTGCTCCCCTGTGCAACCTTCTGGAATCCCGATTTCAGTTTCATTAGAACAATGTGTCCTGATACTAACTGATGTTTGGGACATTCTGGATCGGGCTGGAATTAGCTTTTCATTTTTTTTTTTTATTTCTTTTACATTGATTGATTGAAGCTTTTAATTTTTTTATGTTCACACACTGTAAACATACATACACTCAATCACAATTGCATAAAATAAGTTGTTTTGTTTTTTGTTTTTTTTAGGGGAAAGAGTCAGGTCTGTTGAAAAGTGTTGTGTGAGGGTAGAAAAGGAAAAGGGAAGCTTCAGAGCTTCCGATTCGAACCTGCCTCAGACCCACAATCTTACAGAGAACGAACTGCACCCCAGTATACAAGATGGGGCAAGGGCAGTACATGGGGCATGGATATCTCCCACCAGCAGAGAGCCAAAGTCACAAGCAATTGGGTGATTTGCTAAACCCTGAGGCCCTTGAGGCCTTTCACCAACAACCAGGCAAAGGGGATGGGGAAGGGCCGTGTGCTGTCCAAGGTCCCCATCGTTTTCTTGTACTCACGCCCGCCCTTCACTGGAGGCTTGCCTGGATTTCTAGAGGCTTATGAGTTTGCGGTGCCTGCCGTGTGCACCCTGTGGGACCTAGCACGCTGTGGCAGAGATCGTGATGGCATTAGCTTTGAGCCGCACACGCAAGTTCACATGCTCAGTGGCTCTCGACTGGAATGCCAAGCGTTTGTCTTGTTGTTGGAGACAGGGTCTGATGTAATCCAGGCTAGCTTGGATATCACTGTTTAGCCCAGGATAGCCTCAAACTCCTAATCCTCCTGTCTCTGTCCCTGAAGTGTTAAGAGATTGCTGCACATGTTACCATGCCTGGCTGTAAACCCTACACCTCGATGTCACCAGTATAGAAATGTCTCAGTCAGGTTTCCATCTCTGAGACAAACATCTGACAGACACCCCTCTGCGAAGAAGGAAAGGTCTTATTTTTGCTCATGGGCCCTTCCAAAGGCCTAACTTCCCCCCACGAGGGCCTCCCAGGATTCCACAGCTTCTCAGTAGTGCTGGAGACTGGGGGTCAGGCATAAGATTTATCTGGGATAAGCAGAAATATTCTCTTCAGAGTTTGTAGTGCAAGAGGGGGAGGGAGGCAAACCCGGAAGCAACAGGGGACCTCAAAACAAGATGGCGAGCATGGCCATGCTGTAGAAACATCACTGTAGGGAAACCAGAGGATGTATGGAGAAATGGGACTGAGGAAGAGTGCCATCCCAGGTGAGCCCCTCCTCCTCCTCACCACAACAATGTCTGTCTTCCTAGAAACTCAAGCTTGGGAGGGAAGGAGGGAGGACAGCCTCAGGTGAAGGCATTTTACTGAGAGCATTCAACGTTTCCACCTGTATCCTAGAGTTCACTGTCCCTGGTCATGTAAGGGGCTCTCGATCCTGTGGCAGCCTGGAGCTGGTCTTTACGGGCAGAAGGGAGCTGTGCCGGAGGAACTGGGGAAAGAGTTTCCCAGAGCTGCAGGAACATCTTTATCTGCAACGTGATGCGGGACCAAAGGGCTCGTTTTCCCCACAGCAGCTAAGTAGAGAAAGAAGTTCCACTGACCAGAGAGCTAGGGCTGGAAAACAGCCTTGCTCTCTCTGGAGTAATCCAGCGCCTGCCTCCCTGTGCCTCTCTCCTGTGCCATGAAGACTGGGTGTGAGTTGTGACCACTTTAGAAGCAACAGGCTTTCCGGTTCCCCGGAGTGGTGCAGAGAAGCGAGCATAGGCACGAGCTATCCTTCCTCACCTCTCTACCCCAGAAGCTTCATTATCAAGATTATTTTATGGAGTGGGATGTGGAACGTGCTGGTAATCCCAGCACTCAGGAGTCTGAGGCAGGAGGATTTTGAGTTTGAGATCAGCCTGGGCTACACCACCTATCTCACAAACAACGTGCCCCACCCCAAAGATGGGTAAACATCTGTACTCCCCAACTCCATTATTGAAACCAAGTAAGCGGGTGGGTAGTTTCCACAACCAGTAGGATGGTTTTAGAGATGAGGTAGACTTACAGGCTTTCCCTTCATTCTCTCTCTCTCTCTCTCTCTCTCTCTTTCTCTCTCACACACACACACACACACACACACACACACACACAACCTTCAATCATCCTAGCAAAAAGCTCAAGAATTCAAATTATGTTAACCACTTGAGAGAGTTGGTGTATTAGACAGTTTTATGTCAACTTGACACAAGCTAAAGTCATCAGAGAGGAAGGAACCTCCATTTAAAAAATGCCTCCATAAGATTGGGCTGTACACCAAATCCTGTTGGGCATTTTCTTAATTAGTGATTAATGGAGGGCCCAGGCCATTGTGGGTAGTGCTCTTCCTGGGCTGGTGGTTCTGAAGTTTATAAGAAAGTAGGGTAAGCAAGCCAGTAAGCAGCACCCCTCCATGGCCTCTGCATCAGCTCCTGCCTCCAGGTTCCTGCCTGTTTTGAGTTCCTGTGTTGACTTCTTCAGTGATGAACAGCGATGTTAAGGTGTAAGACAAAGAAACCCTTCCCTCCCCAACTTGGTTTGGTCATGGTGCTTGCTTCATTGTAGCAATAGAAACTCTAAGTAAGACAACTGGTAACTTCAAAATGGCTCCTGTCAAGAACCTGGGGTTAGAAACATACCTGTAATGTTTTTATGCTGCTGTGTGCACAATGAGCCTGGAGGAAAGAGGGATAGGATTAGGGATTAGACACTTTACCCATGAGTTCCATCTCCAGGGCCACGATGGTGGCAGTGCCTGATGGCTAAGGGACATTAAGTTGGGTCCCTACTAACTCCCCCATGTCCCTCAGCAGGAGCCCAGATGAAGATTATGGGTTTGACTCTGGTGATCAGAAACTGTATTGAAATTTCTGCTTTTTTTATATGCCAAGGGGAGGGAAAAGGAGGAGGGAGAGATGAAGGAATGGGGGAGGGAAGGAGGTGTGAAGTGGGCCGGCTCTGTGTCTGAAGACCCCTCCTCCTCATAGAGTCGGTGGTCTTTTCAAGGGCAGCCTCCTTTGACCCAGCTTTCCAAATCTCTCTGGAGAACTATGCACTGAGGCTCAGACCATCCCCGGATGTATCAATTTGTTACTTCTGTGCCTTCTGTCTTCTGGGAGCCTCACTGCTTCACTTTATATCTGCCTTGTGATGGTCAGAATTGAGCTCTGGAACCCCCCTCAGGACGTGCTTTTCTACCGGACTATGCTCCAGCCCTAAGGTTGCTAGTTTGTGTGTATACACACAGTGTACATATGTGTATGTGATCACATGTAAATGTGCATGAAGGTCAGAAGTTGACCTTAGGCGTCTTCTTCAGTTGCTCTCCGCCTTGTTTTTTGAGACAGAGCCTCTCACTGAGCCTGGAAGTTATGGATTTGGCTAGGCTGGCTGGTCAGCCCACCCAAGGTGTCCTTACCCTTCCACCCTTGAGATTACAGGTATGTACTGTTTACACACACTTTCATGTGACTGTCGGGGATCTGAGCTCAGGCCCTCACTGAGTGCTTGAGGCTAAACTCCTAGCTTGAGTTTCTTTTTTCTTTTCTTTTCTTTTCTTTTTTTTTTTTTTTTTTCAGAGCTGGGGACCGAACCCAGGGCCTTGCGCTTGGTAGGCAAGCGCTCCACCACTGAGCTAAATCCCCAACCCGAGTTTATTTTTTAAATATTTAACATTTATTAGATGTATTTGCCTTATTTTATGTGTGCTCTGCTTAAATGTATGTATGGGCACCGTGTGTGTGCTTGGTGTCTGAGGAGGTCAGATTGCCTGCAACTGGAGTCCTAGATGCTTGTTAACCACCATGCAGGTGCTGGGAGTTGAACCTTAGTCCTTTGCAAGAGCAACAAGTGCTCCTAACTGCTGAGTCATCTCTCTAGCCACCTGAGGATTTTGTTTTGTTTTGTTTTAACTCATAAATGTGAGATTAAAATTTAGGAACTCTGTAATTCAAACAAGCCAGCAGTGAGCCAGATGCTGCCATTTGGGGAAGAGGCCTAAAGCATTTCTTCATCTTGTCCTTTTTCAGAAAGGGACTTGATAAACAGCCTCGCCTGGTTTGAACATGTGTCCTTCAGCCCTTTAAGTGCTAAAATCACAGGCTCAGACTGTGTAACAGGCTCCCAGACCTTAGTGCTCTATCACAATTGAAGCCGTTCAGCCTTGGAAGCCAACCTGGAGGCAGTGCTTGCCAAAAGAGGAGCGAAGGCTTCTAAGTCAGTGGTCCCAGGATGGGGCTGGGAAGTCCTTAAATGTACTAACTAACCTTGCTTCTGTATTTCAGCCTCTTGCTGACTGTCCTTGTTAATTGAAATGTGTCAACCCAGGATCTGTTTTTTGTGCGCCAAGAATGGTACAGCACAAGTTGGGCAAGTTCCCTGCTCAGCTACTAGCTCTATAAAAGATTTCTATTTGACTGTAAGAGTCGGTCTGTGTGTTCTCTGAAGGAGTTACCTTGCAACAATGTTACCTCACTTGTCACAGAGTTTTAGTACAGACTAAGGTGGCTATCCAAACAGTGGTGATGATGCCCTGGAAAACCAGGCAAGAAGGTCTGTGGAAGGAAGAAATACTATGGCTTTTTTCCTGTGTGCATGTTACAGGATCCACATGTCAGTTTCCAACATCATAGCATCGGGTTGGAGTGTCAACGTTAAGCCAGGAGTGGTGGTGAACGTCTTTAATTCCCACACTCTGGAGCAGAGGTAGGTGGATCTCTGTGAGTTCAAGGCCAGCCAGGGAGGGGGAGAGGGAGAGAGGGAGAGACGGAGAGAGGGAGAGAGGGAGGAGAGGGAGAGGAGAGAGGAGAGAGGGAGAGAGGGGTAGGGGGAGAAGGGGAGGGAGAGAGGGGGAGGGGGAGGGAGGAGAGGGAGGAGAGGGAGAGAGGGAGGGGGAGGGAGAAGGAGGAGAGGGAGGAGAGGGAGAGGAGAGAGGGAGGAGAGGGAGAGAGGGAGGAGAGGGAGAGGAGAGGGGGAGAGGGGGAGAGGGATCCTTTCCAGGAAAGTCAGGGCTGCACTGAGAAATCTTGTCTATAAAAGACCACCACTACCACTAAAACAAAAACTGTCATTGAGTTAAGAGGTACTTCCTAACTTGAGGTCTAGCCTAAGAGGATTCGCCCACTTTCAGGGCCTGTGTGACCCTGACGGCAGCCTCCTGGAGTCCTCCTTCTCCTTGTCTTTTTCAATGAGTGAGACAAAATCCCCATCAGAGGTCGTGCCTCAGCTCCTGACTTGCTCGCTTTGGTGTCACACCTGGTACAGGGGCACAACTGCCCATCACTCTGCTCTCCCACTTCGGAAGCAGAGTGACGCTCGACCTGGTTTTAGGTTTGCAGCCACAGATCATACTTGGTTGAGATGCCCCACTCTGCAGTCTCCCACGGATTTCCTGCAGGCCACCTTCAGCAGAGGGCACAGTGCATGGCCTATCATGGCCCTCCTTCTGTTTGCAAACCTCTTTCTTCAGAAGGCTATACCTGGAGCCTTCAGGAACCCTGGTTATCCACATGAAGCCACTTTTCCTTGCTCTGAAGAAGCCCATCTCTGGTTCCTTGGATCCTGTAGACATTTGAACCTATTCTAAGGCTTTACTATAGATTCTCCAGAGTGTCTTAGTTAGGGTTTTTATTGCTGTAAAGAGATACCATGACCATGGTAACTGGGGCTGGCTTATAGTTTAGAGGTTTAGTCCATTATTGTCATCATGGTGGGAAGAGTGGCAGTGCACAGGCTCAACTGGTACTGGAGAAGGGGCTAAGAGTTCTACATCTGCATCAACAGGCAGCAAGAAGAGAGAGCATTTGAAACCCCCAAACCCACCCCCAGTGACACACTTCCTCCAACAATGCCACACGTATTCCAACAAGGCACTCTTAAGACGCCATTCCCTGGTGACTAGCCAAGTAGTCACATTGAGTCTATGGGGACCAGCTCCTATTCAAACCACCACACAGACGGTGTACCTACATCTCTCTTGAGACTTTTCGCCCTTGGTAGGGACGACTATAAAAACATCAACCCCTTCCTCCTAAGGTCTCAATGATAAACAAAAGTTCAGGTTCACTGAAGTTTCCCCTGGGGAACCAATGAGTTTATTAGGATCACTTACAGGGCACGGAGAAAGGTTACAGGCAGGAGCATGGGTGACCTTAAAGCAGCTGCACTGGAAGCCGAGCGCCCAGCACGGACTGTGACTTCCTGCTGCTGAGTGGATAGAGCCCCTTTCTGTCAGTCTTCTCAACTTCATATCCTTTAGCCCCTCCCCAAGACCCCAAGGCTTCAAGCAACTAGGTCAAAATGGCATACACCTGGTTGGGAGAAGTGAGGGTCAGTGGTTCCGTGATGGAGCCGTGCGGCTGGGAGGGAGGAGGATGGCACAGCGACCTGAAACTTCAACCTACCAGCATGTGTTTTTCCTCCTTTTTATTTCCCGTGGCCTCTTTTCAGCTATGGCCTCAGGCCCTTTGATCTAGCAGAAACAGTGACAGGAATCTGGGGACCTAAACACCGAATTCTGTTTAATGTATATCTAGGCTCCCAACCTGGAAGCTTTTTATGAATTTATTTTTGCTTTAAAGGGTTTAGAGTGAGCTACTTTCCTACAAGCACCACTGTAACTAGAAACAGAAGGCGACCGTCTATTGAGTACTGCTATGCTTGAGGCTCTGATATAAAAATGCATTATCCCTTTCGATCTGATCTCCCCAGTCAGTCTACAAGGCAGGCACCGTGAGGGAGGGACAGGAGGTGGTGGGCAGGATTATGGATCAAGGCAGTTTTGGTTCTAGCAGTCAGGTGCTTTTAACCATGGTGCCACCCTGATGACCTGGATTCATGGCCCTTACATATAGTTCAGAAAATGTAAAAGAAGAGTTGCATCCGGAGGTTTTTGACATAGGTACCTGTATATCCAACTACCCCAAGATGTGACAAAATTCTATAATGCTCATGGCCCCTGCAGCTAGTCTCCTCAGAGGCTCTCAGGTAACTCTGAGAGGGTGAATATCTATTACCCTTAGAGCTAATACTGTCAATGCCATTGGAGAGTGGTGTGGGGATGGGATGGGAGGTGTGTCTTCAAATCACAAATCCATGCAGTCAGTATTATGCCTTTGGGTGGCCTGTAGTTACAGACTGAGGTCTGCCAACATGGCCCCAGTTGTGTTCCCTCTGTATTGTATGTGTGGTAACAGCAGCATCCCCATCACACAATGACATCCTGCCATCCTCCCCCTCTGGACCACAGTGCCCTTTGAGTGTCTGGGTGCTGGGGGAGCACTGACCAGGCAAAGAGAGTGAAAGCAGCATACTAATTTGGGCCCAGACTCTGAACTGTCCAGGGATGATGAGTCAACACAGTGGGCAGTTTACAGTAGACCCTTAATGTGCTCCTTGACCTTGGAGACAGTGTTTCACAAACGTCTCAGCATGGAACCCTTCCTGGCAATGATTGGCAGACACTGTTGAATGTGCTGCCAGTCCTGAATGTACTGAGCTAGACCCCATCCTACCAAAGGTTCTGACTTGTATTCACTACTGTGGATGCTCAAATTATTTTTTACATTTTATATTTATAGAGAGATGGCTCAGTAGTTAAGAGTAGGTACTGCTCTTACAAAGGGCGTGGGTTTGATTCCCAGCACCCACTCATGGCCATCTGTGACTCTAATTCCAGAGAATCAGACACTTCTGCTGGCCTCTTTAGGCACAGACATTCATGTCGGCAAAACACCCATATACACAAAGTAAAAATAAAAACAACTACATTGAGAGATGATTAAGTGGATAACTAATCTTTTTCATCTCTTTAAAAAATAATTTTGGGGGTTGGAGAGATGGCTCAGTGGTTAAGAGTGCTATCTGGTCCTCCAAAGGACCCAGGTTCAATTCCTAGCACCCACATGGCAGCTCACAACTGCCTATAACTCCAGTTCTAGGGGATCTGACACCCTCACACCACTGCACGTAAAATTAAATTATTTTAAAAACATCACCCTCAATGCTGGGAGTGGTGGTACATGCCATTAGTCCCAGCACTTGGGAGGCAGAGGCAGGTGGATAGAGTCTAGCCTGGTCTACAAAGTCAGTTCCAGGACAGGCAAAGCTACACAGAAAACCCTGTTTAAAAAAAGCAAAAGCAGGGCTGGGGATTTAGCTCAGTGGTAGAGCGCTTACCTAGGAAGCGCAAGGCCCTGGGTTCGGTCCCCAGCTCCGAAAAAAAGAACCAACAAAAACAAAAACAAAAAACCCAAAAAACTCAAGACTTTGACGTGAAGACATAAAAATAATGACGGAAAAGGGAATTGTCTCTCTTTGCCCCAAACCTTTACTTATTCCCCAGAGTAACAATTCGTAAGTGTGATACATGCTTTATAGCTTTTGTCGCACACGCACAGCACATGAACACGCATGCATGCACACACACAGCACATGCACACACACAGCAATGCACAGCACACACACACATGCACACACACATATGCACATGCACACACACACAGAGCACATGCACAGCACACACACACATGCACACACACATATGCACATGCACACACACACAGAGCACATGCACAGCACACACACACGCACAGCACACGCATGCACACACATGCACATGCACACACACATGTGCACACACACATATGCACACGTGCACACACACACACGCGCGCACACTGGTCTGAGAGAGTTGAACTGTCCTTTACTGCTCAGCACAGTTGGACACTAGAAACAGGCGATGCTGATACTTAAGGACCCACTGCAGCTGTAAAATGTCTCAATGATCCCCAGAGACGTTGCCCCTAGGGCATGCATTATGAGACTTGCTGGTTAAAATCACAGCAGGGGCCTAATTTTTATCCAGAAGGACAGCCTTGATTTCCAGTCCACGGGATAATGAGGTTTTCGCAACATGGCATCCCCACGCTGAGCTGTGCGGTTTCCAAGGAATCGAGCTGGGTCGCCTGCCCAGTGTGGATAGGATGTGGGCTCTCTTCATGGCCTTGCTCTGCTTCACATACTTTTTCTTAAACTTCACTGTCACCAAATCCCACGACAGGTCTCCCATTTCCTCTAGTGAGAGTCTGGATGGTTCCTCAGGTGTGAGAGCCTCTACGCGTTTATCTTCCTGGGGGAGAGGCTGATGTAACAGTGGACGAGTTCCTGAGATTGGCCCAAGCCCTTGCTGCTCTTGGCCGTCAGCAGCACAGGTTTTGTACTGAGCTCTGGCTCCCATCATTGTCTTGTTGGCCCTTCAGTGTGAGGTCACCACTTGCTTCATGAGGTTCTCATCAGACTGGTATCCTTCCTATGTTCTCTTGTGGCTGTGTATACAATGTGCAATATGTGCTTTTGCTTCTGAAAACATTTCCTAGTCTTGTCTATGTGAAGAGTGTCAGTAAGATGTGCAGAGAGATGGACAGAAAAGATGGCTCAGGGGTTAGCACCAGCTGCTCTTCCAGAGGTCTTTTGGATTTGATTCCCAACACTGGAATGACTGCTGACAACCATCGGTAACTGCATGTTCTATGTAGGTCAAGCATTGGCTCTTACTTCCATAAGGGTCTATGTGCCAATGAAAACTCACGATCGCCCGCCAATAACATAAAATGTGAATGCATCTCAGTTTAGGGTAACAGTTGTCTGTTCAGTGCTCCAATGTCTTTTAGGGCTCACAGGTCTTGTCTAACTGTCCTTCAACAATCTGACCAACCAAAACTCAAGCCAATCAAAATCCTAAGGGGCAATTTTACAAAAAGATTTAATTCTTTATTATTTTAGGTATATAAGCACACTGTCGCTGTCTTCTGACACACCAGAAGAGGGCATCGGATCCCGTTACAGATGGTTCTGAGACACCACGTGGTTGCTGGGAATTGAACTCAGGACCTCTGGAAGAGCAGTCAGTGCTCTTGACTGCTGAGCCATCTCTCCAGCCCCAATTTAGTTACAGCAGCATGAAGCGTGTGTTGTTATTTTGTTTACAGGGACAGTACCACCTCCACATCTGATATTCTGAGAACAATTTCCCATCAAAAGACTGGCCCTTTCATGGTAATTTGTGGCCTGAAGACATGGCTGTGGTGGATGTGGCTGTGGTGGGGCAATCATTCCTGATTTAAACACAGTAACAGCAGACCATCTCTAACTAGAGATACAAAAGCACACAGGTTTTTTACATTAAAATTGAGAAATTTATTTTTCATGAAATAGTAGGCAGAATTTTTCATGAAACAGCAGAATTAAAGTACAGAAATATACATCTTAAGACAATTGAAATGATACGAGGATCTGAATGACAATTACACATTGTGACCAAACGAAAAATGAATAGTTTAAACAATGAATTCACTTTAAAGTTTTTGCTCAATAATTCACCTGAAATGAAACATACGAGGAAAACAGATTTGGGCACCTCGTCAAATGAAATAATGCCGCTTCATCCTTGTCAGAGGAACTGACCCTAGTAAAACCGTGGTTCGGTTCCTATCACAAAGCCCTGTGTCTCCTCCATTCACAACTGTGTCAACTATCAGTCCTTTCAAAATTTTAAGGACGCCAATTCAAAAAATACTTTCTTTAGGCACCAAGCATAGATTTCTCCAGCCTCATGTGAAGAATTAGGGAGAGCACCCCAAAGCATTGGCTGGTCATGGCTTTCTTCTACAGCTCACTGAGGTCAATCTGTCTTGTTTACTTACAGCAGCCAAAAATTCATATATATATATGTATATGTATTTACAAACTGTACATATTTACACGACCTCATCAAATACTGAATTGTAGAAATAAGAATGCCATTCATAAAGGCATTCACTTCGTGCCCCAGTGTCATCTTCTTGTGCAAACTAGAACTTCCCAGACTCCCGAAGAAGCTAAAGACAGTCCACATTGCGGAGGCCACCATCCATTGTCAAAGACCCAAACCTAAAACACAAAACGGGAAGAAAGATAATCTTAGCAGCAGATGCACTCACATGCTCTCTAGAATTCCCCTATGTCTTTGCGACTGAATGTAGAACCCTCATTCATGCTGGGATAGAACTCCATCAATGAGCTATACCCCAGTTCTTGACATCCCAACACTCTAGAGAATTACAGAATAGATTTCAGAAGAATGGTTCATCATCATCATCCTCTTCCTCCTCTTCCTCATCATCGTCATCACGCACATAGCTAGAGGTCAGAGGACTACTTTGTGGAATCAGTTCTCTCCTTGTACCTTTAATGTTGGTTTTGGGGACTCAAGTCAGGTCACCAGGCTTGCACAGCAAGAGCCTTTATCTGTTGCACTGCCTTGCTGGCCAAGGAATAGTTATTTTTAAGAATTTAAACACCTGTGATTTGCTCTATTTCCTACTGAGAAGTGGTATCAAATGAAACAACATGTCGCCAAGCTTAAAAATAAAAACAAAAATCCTTCTTGTGGATGGAGAGATAGCTCGTCAGTTAAAAAGCACTGACTGAGCTTGCAGAGGACCAGAGTGGGTCGCCAGCACTGACATGCTGCTCGTAAGCATCTGGATGTAACTCCATTCCAAGGAAACCAATCCCTCTTCTTTTTTTTTTCTTTTTGGGTTCTTTTTTTCGGGGCTGGGGACCGCCAATCCCTCTTCTGATCTTGGCACCATGGTATTGTGCCGAGGCCAGAGGACAATTGTGAGAGTTAGTTAGGCCTCTCTTCCCACCAGGTGGGCTGTCAGGCTTGTGGCAAGCACCATCTCCCTGACCTGGGAAAATTTTTAGGAGAAAACGGGAAGGAATGAAAAAAATATTTAAAGTAATTAAAAAGGTGTTGTAAGAATTGGAGTTTGTTTTGTTTTAGTGAAATAGTGAAAGACCTGTATGACAAGAACTTCAAGTCTTTGAAGAAAGAAATTGAAGAAGATCTTAGCAGATGGAAAGATCTCCCATGCTCTTGGATCAGTAGATTAATATTGTAAAAATGGCCATCTTACCAAAAGCAATCTACAGATTCAACACAATCCCCATCAAAATCCCAACTCAATACTTCACAGACATAGAAAGAACAATTCTCAACTTCATATGGAAAAACAAAAATCCCCGGATAGCCAAAACAACCCAGAACAATAAAGAACTTCTGGAGAAATCACCATCCCTGACCTCAAGCTGTGCCACAGAGCAATAGCAATAAAAACTGCATTGCGTTGCTATAGAAACAGACAGGTTGACCAATGGAATGGAATCGAAGACCTTGAAATAAACCCTCACACGTACAGACACTTGATTTTTGACAAAAAGTCAAAAGCATACAATAGAAAAAAGAAAGCATCTCGGGTGGGAGAGATGGCTCAGTGGTTAAGAGCACTGGCTACTCTTCCAGAGGTTCTGAGTTCAAGTCCCAGCAACCACATGGTGACAACGGTTTCCAGAGGGAGGAAGCGGGGCTCCTGGACTAGCATGCTACTATTGGAGGATGGCCTCAGGCACCAAACCTCTGAGCACTGAGGGCCAGGCCCCTGCGCTCACAGGGTGGAAGGACAATGTTCTCTCACTAGTCCTGGCTTTCACTGTGTCACACAACCTGAATGTTAGGATTTGAAGCCTGAAATAACCTAGAACTTAGCCCTTTATGTACTGACAAGTAGCCACAAGATAAGTCCACACCTGGCTCACTGGACAAGCTGCACTTACAGTGCAGGTGTACTAAGACACTGAATAAAATTATTTCGGCTCATGTGTGTAAGGAATATGTGAAACAGAGGTAAGTGCTGGGCCTGTATTGGGACCCCACCTTTACATTTCGTTATCTGGAAAAATGCTGCCATCTCAAACATTTCTGATTCAGAACATTTTGCTCATGTAACTGTGTATTTGTGCGGAGGGGTGGGGGACGGACCACAAAAACAAAAACTGTGTATTTGTGCAGCAGGAGGCTTCTGAATGCACAGCAACCAAAACTTCAGTCAAAACAAAAGCAGAGGCCCTCTGGCGGCCAGCACTGCATGGCCGACTCTACTGTCTCCCTGCTTCTGCTGAGCACAAGCATCATGCCCCACGCCCACGAGTGCTGCCTATAAGGGGTGGCTCAGGTCTGAGGCGGTCACATCACGAGTTGCCCAGGTTTCCGCTCTTAGTTCAGTCACGGAGGACATTTTCTCCCTGCCATTGCTCAGCATGGTAGTATGAAATCAGTGTCTCCCTGGATTGGGCTGTGCGCACTCCTTAGTACTTAGTGCTTTCCTCTTGTGTGGGTGCGCGGTGTGCAGAGGGCTCTGTAGGCCGCTCAGTACCAGTTGGAGCACTGGTGTATTACAAGCAACTCGGAACCCTGGGACTGGAGAAATCATGTGAAGACAGTCTTCACACGGTCAAACAAGCAAGCTGTCTACTAGAAAGAAATGTCCAGCTATTTGTAGTGAAGCATGCCTTTCATTTCAACACTTAGGAGACAGAGGCAGGCAGGTCTCTGTGAGTTCCAGGAGAGCCAGAGCCACATAGTGAGACCCTGTCAAAAACAAACCAGTAACAACAGAAGCAATGCTAAAGGTTACCCCAAGTTCCCAGGACACCAAGAGGGAGAGGGAAGCGTACGGTGGACAGGGCTTCCCTGGCCCTTCATGACTGCACCTTCTGAAGAGACTAAGGGCTGCAAACAGCCGGGACTGAGCCAGCTGCAGTAACATCCCCAGCCTGCGGCAGCACTCACCTTTCTAAAATATGATTGTTTTCGGCCAGCTCCTTGACCACGCCCTCCATCTCCTCCTTCAGCTTCTTCATACTAGATGTATAAGGCAAAGACAGACACACAACTCTGGTCAACATCTTAGAATTATGTTCACACAACCACACGGTGGCTCACAGCCATCTGTAATGAGATCCGACGCCCTCTTCTGGTGTGTCTGAAGACAGCTACCGTGTACTTATATAGAATAAATAAATAAATCTTAAAAAAAAATTCTGAAAGGTAAGAATAAGATTTCAGACCAAGAGGAGAGTGTGCGGCACTGTTTTAATTTCCCAGGAAGCCTCTTACCCGAGAGTCATCTCCACTAAGGTGTTAGAACTGGGGTAGATCGGGGCCACGGTGTGCTTGATTCCACTGGAGGCTGCAAGCATTTTCTGAGGCAGAGTTTCTTGTAACTACAATGTAAAGCAAATGTGTCACCAGACAAGGCATATACCACCAATCAAGAACCAATTTACTGCTTCTGGAAGGCCACGGATTGCCCAGCACCCACCTCACGGGAAATGTGGGAAACCCTGTGTTCTCTAGGTGGATGCTTAACCACTGACCTACAGCCCCAGACCAGCTTTAAAACCCGTTTCAAACTGTTAATGGAAAACACTGAAATCAACACTCTTTAAAACAACTCTCCTTACAAACAATAAAAAGGTGAATTATCAGGTGTCTTTAATTGTCCAGTGGGTGGTGGGCCAGCGAGACGGCACAGCAGTGTGGACACCTACTGCCAAGCCTGTCGACCTGAGCGTCATCCTGGAGCTCACGTGTGAGAGGAGATAACCAGCTCCCAAAAGCCATCGCCTGGCATGCACGTGAACACACAAGTCCACAGATGCAGTGAGGGTCACTGTAGAGGAGCTGGACACGGGCACGTGCCAGGGCCCGCGTGTCTAGCAGCCTCTTTTGAAGCACACTGCAGCAGCCCCTCCCAGTGCAGTCAGTTCCTGTGCTCTGAGGGCTCTACCTCGTTAGTGTAGTCTTGATACTTGGACACCTCCTCTTCGATGTCAAAACACTGATTAGTCAGTGATAGCAGCTGTTTCCGAAGATGAAGCATCTTTCTGAAAACCAAGGAGAGTGATTAACAAAGAGCCTCCTGGGGACTGTCTGAAACACACAGCACTCCATCGCACCACGCACAGCTACGTACCGCATCCATTCTTCAGACGTGTCTTTAAATGCTTCATACTTCCTGACACATTCATCGGTAAAGTGGGTCATTGCTTTTGTTGCATGGTAATACAATTTTTGTCTGCAAATTAGAAATAACCAGAGGATTAATGTAACCTCACTACTTCTACCTCCAATTAAAAACATTTCAGATATACAAAATTCATGGTTTTTATGATTATTGTGGATTTGGAGTATTCAGAGACCAGAGCTGGAGCTAAGGGCAGTTGTGCACCATGGGACGTGGGTACTGGGCACTGAACTGAGCTCCTGCTCAGAAGAGCAGCGTGCTTCTAACCACTGAGCCATCTCTCCAGCTCCAGATATTCATTGGCTGAGTTAGTTAAGATGGCTGTGCGGGCCTCACAGGACTCCTCTTGCTGCCTGCTGTAAGCACAGCCGAGGTGGCAAGAGCGAGTGAGCAGAACAGGGTCTTCCTCCTGTCTTACTGATCCAAGGGATCAAATGGGCAGACCTGGACAGTGCGCCCAGAGTAAACACCTCCGAGAGGCAGGGCTGCATCGCACTGTTACTGCAATTAATCGCAAGCAGAAGCAAAGAACAAAGCTGAGCAAGGAGAACCTTGACTCAATGTGCACACTTACTTATCAAACTTGTGGATCTGTTCTTCATTATACGCTAGTCCTGAAAGTGGGAAAAGCATACTTTGTTAACGCAGAGCTGAGCACCACGCGTCATATCTCTCCTCTGCCATCCCTGCTTTACGAACCCAAAGAGTCTGAAGTGGCTGTGGCAGGTTAGGGACCCACTAGCCACAGACGGCCTGTTGATGCTTTAATTTGGTCAGTATAAAGTTCTGATTTTAAAATAAAGGCTGCCAACTTTTGTCAGGATATTTGAATAAAGCTTGTAAAGCTTGTATCTCTAGTTTTTGTTTCTAAATTAATCCCAGCACTCAAGAGACAGAGGTTGGTGGATTTCTGTTTAAGATTAGCCTGGTGTACAGAGCAAGTTCCAGGACAACCAGAGCTACACAAAGAAACCCTGTCTCAAAAAACCAAAACCAACCAAGAAACTAAACAAAGCTAGAAAGGCGGCCTGGCGAGGCAGCGGTGACAAGGCTGCTGACTTCAGTGTCCCTGGGCCCACCAGGGAGCAGTTCCCATGTGCTACCTGCCTGGCCGCCAGAAGACCTAGGTTTGTGACCTCACTTTTAGACAGGAAAAGGTTGGTTTGACAATAACTTAGCACATTCAACCAAGTGCGGCCACACATAAAAGCACGGCCATGTCCCTGCTTCCTACTAGCTAGGCCAGGGCAACAGGTGAGCAAATAGCGAGTGTTACTTACTGCGCTCTGCCTTGTCCTTTTTAAACTGATAGTAAATCTCTGTGATGCAATTCAACAAGACTTGTAGCTTTTCTACACTGTTTAAGGAAGAAAAACCCCAGTGAATTACTGGAATCAATGCAACCAAGAACAACAGAGAGGCGCAGATTACCCACGGGTTGAGACCTACTTCCTGTCTCTTGGATGAGTGCCTTCCTGATGTGCCCAGGTGTCAGCCAGCGATCCCCCTGGGGACAGCCTGCTGTTGATGTCCTGAAGACTGCTCTCTATTGTTCCCTGAGAGCTGGAAAGCTAAACACAACAATGATTAGGTCAGAACAATGGATTGGATCCAAATGTCCAATCAGAGACAACTACCCCAGGCTTGGTAAGATGGTCTCTGCTGGGCTCCATCGTGGACCTCTCCATGAGGCCATTCCGGCTGTTCGGGCACCGGGCACCATTCTGTGCTGCTACAGGACTGCATAAAACCTTTATTACCGCTTTCTGTCTGTTTGTTTGTGGTGGGGCTGGTGATGTGCTATTTTAAAATTAGAATTTCTATGCTAGGTATTAACTCAAGCAGATGAGCTCCATCTCCTGACCCTGTTTCTGACATTTAAATCATTAGATCTAAAACTTTTTTCTAATGTTTTAAATATCACTTAAAGTGTATAAAAGTTTCATGGGAAGCAGCTTCTAACTGTGATACATTCTGGCATTTTCTATCCTACTGAGAAATGCTGCCAGCTGCAAGGCACTAAACGCCAAACCTGTTACTCACCCATGACTCAGCCTTTGGAAAAGCACAGTAGCAGATCTAAAGCTACTGAGAGAACAACTAGAGATCAGCCCAACACAGGAGGAGAGGCGCAGGCTGCTGCCATTGAGTTCCCTGTATTTGTGTATTTCCCCGTACAAGCAGGGTAGAGGTCAGCTTGGGGGGGGGTCACTCCTCGGAGGCCTCACCATTTCTGAGAAACAAATGTGGCTGGAATTGCCAAATGAACTAAACACTGGGCAGTCTTGGGGAGCTCCTTCTCCAGCCCTGGGATTACTAATGTGCACCACAGCACACTGGTTCTGGGAGACTGAGCTCAGGTCCTACCAACCAATCTATCCAGCCCCAGAGCGTCACTTCCTTAATTAAAAAGTCTTTTAATTACATTTTCTTTCTTTATGTGGATATGTGTGGGTGCAGACACTTTATGGAGTTGGCATTCTTTTGTCAGGAGGATTCTGGGAATCCTCTCAGGGTATTAAGCAAAAAATGCCTTTCTTTATCAAGCTGTCTTATGGGCGCTTTACATTTCAATTTAACGTCCATTTTATGGATTCCTTAAATGCTACAAAGAGCTAATAAAGGCCTCATGGTGACTGGAGAGATGGCTCAGTGGTTAAAGAGCATATACTGCTCTTCCAGAGGACCAGAGTTCAATTCCCACATCAGGTGCTCACAGCTGCCTGTAACTCCAGCTCCAGAGGGATTCAAGGCATGCACACCTGTGCACACAAATGCATAGCAACACACATATACACATAATTTAAAAATAATGTAAATCTTTTAAAAGGCCCTTATGTAGCCCATTTGGAGTCTTTGGGTAAACAGAGGCAACCCAGGAATAAAAATCAGGTTTCAGGGTACAAAACTGTGGGCGCTTCTGCTCTAACGAGTAAATCCATTCAGACACCTCCTATTTTATGCTCAGCAAACTCTGTTCTTACTGCCTTTTTTAGTTATAGAAACAATTCACTGCTGAGAATCCCAAGTCCTTTTTTTATTACGACAGCTCGTACTTGAGGATTTGCAGTTATTTCTAAGCAAGTGTAAGCACCTACCCTTGCCTGATGCTAAGGACCCACGCTCTGAACATCCACACCAGCACTAAGGTGAAAGACGAAGCCATAAAAAAATGCCGAAAATGTGGGTGGGAGGTAGGAGCAAAAAGATGCACAGTGTGTTGAAAATACAGAATGTATCTGGAAATAGTACAAAACTGTATGCCGAAATGGGGTGTGTGTGTGTAACTAAGAATATGTAGTAAGATATAATTATGTACGTTATAGATAGCTAAATATATGCATATATACATATATAATAGGGTAGGCTATAATCATAGAATCACATATATAGTCTCTTAGAAAGGGAGCAGGCGACTCTTCTCCAGGGAGCTCTAGAGACACCACTCAGGTTCTCACTGGCTCTCAGCAGCGGAGGAGCAGATCACGGCCTGTAGCGGCCACGGCCCCAGTACTCACTCTCAGCAGCTTGGTGTGTATGTCTGAAATCTCACCCAGCTCTGCGGCGTCCAGGCTGACCTTCATCAACTTCTCATATCTGCCAGGAAACACAGCACCAGGAGACGGATGAGTGCGGTAAATGAGGCTCTTACCTGCCTTTATGAAGGGAATATTATTATCATGATCTTTTAATAAGAATGTACTCAAGGTCTATATGCTAAGAGACTCTAAGAGGTCTTTGCTGCCTTCCTGAAGAAGGAATTTCCTACACTGCCCCCTCCACCTGTGGGCTGTTGTAGGTGGCTGCAGGTGTGGTCTGATGAAGTCACACGTGTGTTACTCCTCACAGCCTAGGCCAGGCTGCCCCTGTCCTACGCTCCACTCTGCATATTGCACCCACAGCACGGTCATTAGTAGTAGTGACCTTAGTCATGGGATGGAGGGCCACAGAGCAGGAGGGTGTGGACAGCACACTGCGGCACTGTCTCAACTCCTACCAGGAGGCTGGGGATGTGTGCGCTGAGATCAGCACAGCCTGACGTCCATTATACATGGGTGGATTAGGATAAAATACAGAGGGCAAGGTCATTTCAAATCACCCCACTGCCAGGAGGATGGTGAAATACAGACTTCAGAATGCATGTACATCATTATAAATGTAAACGTCAGTTAGACATATTGACTACATTTACTATGTTTCCCTGCAGAATAAACAGTGTATTCTGAAAGGCTATTTAAATTATCATTGTTACAAAATACATTCTTAGAGACAAGAAAATGGGAATAAACTAAAAGTCATTGTTAAAATTCTGTGACTTTTTAAACTTACTAACGTTGTATGAGCATGCATGGGCTGGACTGTGTATGCCACAGCGCACATGGGAAGGTCAGAGTTAACTGGCAATGCTACCCTCCTTCTGACCTATGTGGGCTCTGGAGCCAGCACTAGGGTCACCACACTTGTGCAGTAAGCACCCTTACCCACTCACACATCCTACTGACCCCAAAAGACATTGTTCCTAAAATTCCAAAGACTACCAGAACACTGTTCCAGAAGCTACTTATGGTCTGTCCTGTTCAGCTCTGTCTCCGAGATGGATGAGGCGATCCCACCTCCACTGCCTCGTCATTTGGGAAAGGTGGGAGATGCCAATTGGATGACAGACTAAGTCCTTATGAGAAACCTCTTGCTCTCTTGGGAGACGAAGCAGCCACTAAGCCAGGGCTGCTCCATGAGTGCGCTCTCAACACTGTGCTCGATGTGTTGAAGGTGATTAGGACAGGACAGGAACTCGGCTGAGCATTCAGAGCCCCGGCAGGGCGCTGGCACTCACACTTTCACAGTCTTCTCAATGTTTCTGATGCAGAAATCCAGTGTGATCACAACTTCTGTCTTCTTGTGGACAGTCTCATTGTAGTCGTCTTTAACTAGTTCACTGGAAAACAACGAAGGCCCTTAGTCCAAGTGCTGCCTAAGGGCTGCCACCAATTATAATGAAACTCTATTTTTTTTTTTCCTTTTTCTTTTTTTTGGAGCTGGGGACCGAACCCAGGGCCTTGCGCTCGCTAGGCAAGTGCTCTACCGCTGAGCCAAATCCCCAACCCCAATGAAACTCTATTTTAAACACACTTCATAAATTTTAAATGGCAAACGAAATTTTTTAAGGTATCATTCAAAGCATTATCTGCGCAGTCTCTACCCAGCGTGTTACCCTCTGCAGTGGGTAAGTCTTAAGAAAAGAAAAGAAGTAGGACTCTTCCATATCTGGGGCATTTATACTTCACAGACCATCACTAGTAATTAGGTTACAGTTCAGAAACCCAAGGCATTAAAATTACAGTAAGGATCAAACTCTGACAATGGTCATGTGACATTTATGTCATTAGGCAATTTTGCCACTTCTGTCAAATGGGATCTCTGAGAGAACGACACAGACACAGTGAACTCATAATGAAAAGGCTTCAACTACAATAGCAATCAGCAAACACGGCCCAAAGTCTGTGTTTTTTTATGGTCATGGATTACTTTTAGAGAGAGTAAAAATAAAAGACAAAGAAGACATTACATGTGAGTAATGAATCCTAACACACCCAGGGATCCTTTAAAAGAAAACCTAATACAGTGGACTACATGAAAAGCTTTTTAAAACTTAAACTATAGGGTTGGGGATTTAGCTCAGTGGTAGAGCGCTTGCCTAGCAAGCGGAAGGCCCTGGGTTCGGTCCCCAGCTCCAAAAAAAGGAAAACAAACAAACAAACAAAAAAACCCTTAAACTATAATAAATAAATAAATAAATAAATAAATAAATAAATAAATAAAAACCCATTGAACCACTGAACAGTGACAGAAAAAGAGGAAAAGCAAATGCCATCTGTACTGGCATATTTAATTCGTCTAGCTGCACACCAAGCCTCAGTATTAAGCTACCCACGAGCACAGAGTTTTCTACAACAGCCTGTGACCACATGGAAGCTGTTATAAGCACAGGGCTGTGTGCTTAGTTTGACACAAGGCTAGACACAGGAAAGAAACCTAAGTTATTAGGAGCCAGCTGTAGTCCTAGCACCTGGGAGGTAGAGGCAAGAAGATCAAGAACTAGAGAGCAGTCTGGGCTACAGGGTAAGCCAGCAGCTCAAAACTAGAGGCAGGGATAGGAACAATGCAAGGGTATGGACACATCTGTGTAAGAACGAATGGGTGAAAGCATATGGAGGCTGTCCCAAGCAACAGCAGTGAGCTGAGCCCAGGAGAGCATGCCCTGGGGCCTTTGGCATCAAGGTCACACTGTATGTGTGCAGGACGCACAATCGATAAATGATGCGCTTAGCCACGGCACAATGTGGGGGGTGGGGTGAGGGAGAGGGAGGTGCAAGAGAGGAGGGGAGAAAGGGGAAGGGGAGGGGAAGGAGAGAAGGGAGGATAGAGGTCAGGAGTCAACCACCAGCGTCTTTCCTCCAGTACCACCTTTCTTCAGAAGGGTCTTTCTCTGAGACCTGGGTCTTGCAAATTAGGCTGGCCAGCGGGCCAGAAAGGCTGACTAGCTGGCCTGTCTCTGCCTTCTCAGGGTGGGGTTGTAAGTCTATGCCATTATGCCCCCACTTCCTTTGTTAAAAACAAATGTATGGGTTCTGAGCATGGAACTCAAATCTTCATCCTTGCGAGCACTTTACCATCTAAGCTGTATCCCCAACTTAATTCTTGTATTCCTAAGGTAATTTTCAGGAGAATATTTCATTAGGTCAATCCTCTGTTTTCAAATAACTATATTAAATGATTAGCAATGAGTTTTAGGCTGCTGGTCTGGGTGAGTATATACGTGTGGGTGTGCTTCCAGGTACGTGAAATGTCTCAACAGGCAAATCTATGCAGGGAGGGTATTAGTGCTGTGTCAGGGCTCGGGAGTGGGAGAGAAGCCACTGGGCACAGGACTTCTGAAGTGCCGGAATGGCCTGACCTCAGTAGGGGTTGCCATCCCACGCTGTACATTTAAATGAGTGAATTACATAGTTATGAGCAGTAGCTCAGCAGTTCTGCTAAAAAGGGGTGTGTGCCAGGGTAGATGTGGAGGAAGACTGAGGGACGGATCCCTAGAAAACTGACCAGCTTAGATATGTCATGAAAAAGTCTTCCAGGACTGCGTGCTCCACAGAGCTGTGCGGGTCTACAGTCCAGACAGCCTGTCCTGTATGTCTCTAGGTAACGGTAGGGAGTCAACAAAACATCGCTGTCTGTGGAAAAGTGAGAGGCAGGTTGAGCCAGTACTCGGCTGCCTGCAGCAGCAGAGGGATGTGGTGCCCGAGGCCCCTGGTTTAGGGAGTCAGGGGGAAGAGCGCTTACCGGACTAGGGTTGGTTACTTACATCAGCCACCGCACCCCCTTCCGCATTAGTTCTTGATAGAGCAGCAGGGTGCCAGCAGTTCTGCAGGCGTAGCACACAACCCCGGTCACTGCCTAGTGAGAGACAACGTTAGGACTTGCTGCCAACAGTGAACAAGGCGAGAGAAACTTAAACATCAGGAAAATAAACTACCAACGTCTGACAGCCAGACAGATGTAGCTGTAATAAACATTTCATTTATTAACATTATATAAACATGTTTCATTAGAGAGCATTTCCTCTTATCACGTTCAACAAAGGAAACTAGAATGTGAAACAGCTTGGAATGGGTAATACTTTAGGACACTGTTTCCTAAGTCACATACAGAGATGGAGCACATTGATTCATGTGCCTACTGATAACTCATGAAACACTAACCTTGGCCATGCTGGCGTCCCCGTCCAGGTCATAGCGTGGATGTATTTTAGGTAGGGAAACTGAAATATGAAGCAGAGGACTTAGAATTAGAAATAAGAATGCTTGGATAAATGATCATTCTTTATATGACAGGAGATTGTCTAAATAACACAAGGAAGTGTGAGGCAATTCTCCCGGTTCTCTCCTTAGCTTCAGAGAAGAGAAGAGAAGACTAGGGAGATGCTGGGTGGCAGGGCAGAACACTTGACATGCAGTTGTGAGGCCTGAACTCAGCACCCGTGTGAAAAGCTGCAGGTGCAGCGGCTGTGTGTGTGTGTGTGTGTGTGTGTGTGAGTTATCCTCACACAGATGGGAGGAGACTCCTCTGGCCTTCTGCCATTCAGTATGCACCTACACACACACCACCCCATTTCCGCTTGAGACAATAATGCTCCTTCCCTAGCCAGTCATAAGTGTGTGTGCGCACACATGCCATAGCAGTGTAGAAGCCAGAGACAACTTTGTGCAGCTGGCTGTCTCCTTCCACCTTCACAGGGTTCTGGGATTGAACTCAGGCACCAGGCTTCCATGACAAGTGCCAGCCTCATTTTCTTATTAAATACATTTAGCACAATGAAACCCATACTGCCTTTCAGTCTAATACTGAAGTCTCAAATGATTGCAAAACTCTGACTAAATGAATTTTAAATAAATTCAAAGATGTAGATCTACTTTTCTCTTAACTCTGAAGAATGGCAGAATGTCCTATACATGTGGTTAGAACAAATATTGGCTGAAAGTTATATGATTTTGGGAGTTAGCAAAACACTGAAAAAAGTTACAGTAAAACACAACAAACCATCACTTCACAAAACAAAATGTTGAACTGAAATAGAAGATTATGAGGCTTTTCAATTTTGTAATCTTTATAAACTAAACTTAGGAAATTTCAACATTTATAGAAAGCTTTACATTAAAATCAATGTCAGCTTTATAGAAAGCATCAGTTTTACAATGACAGATGTTTGCTTTTAATGACCATTTACAATGTGACAAAAAGATGGCTTACTTTTTTCATATCTCAGACCTATGGAATTGAGTTGTTCCCGGCTTGTGACAAAGATAGGATTTTCTTCTGTGGTTTTAGGGAAATGCTGGGCTAGTCTTCCAAGTTCTAGGACCAAGCGTCGTCCTTCGTAGATAAGTTCTTGATTTGAAGAAATAATCTTGGTTTGTTTATAGACCAGTTCATGGAACACAGCAGCTCTGTGAGGGAGGTTTAAGGGAGAATGATGGAATGCTGGGTAGAGTTAGACGTACGTAGTAAACTGAATGGGCACAGCGACCGCCCGCTCACCTGGGAGTGACTCTGAGGACAGCGCTGACAAACTGCCTTGTTTTTTTTTGTTTTTTTTTTTTATTAACTTGAGTATTTCTTATATACATTTCGAGTGTTATTCCCTTTCCCGGTATCCAGGCAAACATCCCCCTCCCCCCTCCCCTTCCTTATGGGTGTTCCCCTCCCAACCCTCCCCCCATTGCCGCCCTCCCCCCACCAGTCTAGTTCACTGGGGGTTCAGTCTTAGCAGGACCCAGGGCTTCCCCTTCCACTGGTGCTCTTACTAGGATATTCATTGCTACCTATGAGGTCAGAGTCCAGGGTCAGTCCATGTATAGTCTTTAGGCAGTGGCTTAGTCCCTGGAAGCTCTGGTTGCTTGGCATTGTTGTACATATGGGGTCTCGAGCCCCTTCAAGCTCTTCCAGTTCTTTCTCTGATTCCTTCAAACTGCCTTGTTAATAAGGACACCAAAATATGCTAGCCGGGTCCCATGTGACCCGGGCCCATCTTATGCTGAGGACCAAATGGCTTACATATACCAGAGTCAAGAGCAGGGCTCAGAACACAACTCCTAGACTGTTGTTAAACACACCATGAAATCAGAGTATTCTCACAATGAAGTGTTAGGAGAAAAGGTAATTCCCCTGGAAGAGATGCATAGAAGCAAAGAAAAGCAGCGATGAGATGTGGCTCTACCTCAAGCTGCTTTCTCATTGGCTCAGGCTTGGATGGCTAGTTTAAGCCCAGTGGAAATGCAGCATGTAGCAATGGCATCAGCTGATTCTTCGATAAAGACCCACAACGTGACAAAAATAATCTAGTGTTATGTTAGTATTGCTGGGCTTACATTTTGTTTATCTCGTATCAAATCTAATTATCAGACTACTACTATCTAATTATCAGACTACTATCTACATATTCTATGTAAACTCTGCTCGTTCTCTTTTCTGTCGAGGTTTTGGTGCTCATGGTTGAAGTTGGGGGTCCTGAATGCTAAGAAGACACTCTCCACAGAGCTGGCTACACCTCAAACCCCTTTATGAATTTCAAAACAAAACAACACTTTTAAAAATTTATTTTTCTTGAACATGTATGGGTGTTTTGCCTACATGTATGTCTGATACACCGCAGAGGCCAGATGCCATCAAATGCCCTAGATTAAGAGTTACAGACAACGGTGAGCCTCCATGAGAGAATCACACCTGGGGCCTCCTTAGTGCTCTGGCTGCCTGTCCATGAATTTATGACATGTAAACTGTTATTTAAATTCTGTCAGACTAAGGCGCAAAGAATGAATCTGATGATTCCTTCCTTCCTTCCTTCCTTCCTTCCTTCCTTCCTTCCTTCCTTCCTCCCTTTCTTGTTTGGGGGTTCTGCTTTCTGAACCAATATAATGCCCTGGCCAGCCTGGAACTCTCTGCAGACCCGGCTGGCTGTGAGCTTATGACGACCCTCCTGCCCCTATCTTCCAAGTACTAGGATTACCAACTGCATCATGCAGTTGTAAGAAATAATGCATGCAGATGCCTCTCCTCTCCTCCAGTTTCCCTCAGTGATAGCACCTTGCCACATAGTAAACTGTCACTGCAAATACATTTACTTTGATACAATCCTCTAACTCTTTCCCTAGTTTTACATGCAGGTGTACCTTTAGTCATATGCAGTTTTCTTCAAAGTTTTTTTTTTTTTTTTTACTTATTATATATAAGCACACTGTAGCTGTCTTCAGACACACCAGAAGAGAACATCAGATCTCATTACAGATGGTTGTGAACCATCAGGTGGTTGCTGGGAATTGAACTCAGGACCTCTGGAAGAGCAGTCAGTGCTCTTTTTTTTTTTTTTTTTCTTTTTTTCGGAGCTGGGGACCGAACCCAGGGCCTTGCACTAGCTAGGCAAGCGCTCTACCGCTGAGCTAAATCCCCAACCCCGCAGTCAGTGCTCTTAACCACTGAGCCAACTCTCCAGTCCAGTCATATGCAGTCTTATTACATGAGAGCTAAGAAAATTCCATGGTATGTTTTCATTTATGCAAAACCAATTTTGAATATTTCTTTAATACCCATAAAGTGTTATACTAACTATACAAATAAGGCTAAACTAGATTTAGAATTCCACTATAAACCTTAGGCCATACCTTCAATTAAATGGATCATTTTTTTTTTCCGGAGCTGGGGACCGAACCCAGGGCCTTGTGCTTGCTAGACAAGCACTCTACCACTGAGCTAAATCCCCAACCCCAATGGCTCATTTTTATCAATACATGCATGGCACTTGAAAGAAGTCATAGAATCAGCTCTGTCAGACCTGCAGTTTCAGTACAAAGTAACTACCTATGCACTTAAGAAAATCAATCCTTTTTATTTCCAGTAAGGATCAGAACTTTATAAGTACTTAAACTTAGTTTTACTAATGAGACATGTGTGCTATTTGTGAAGGTAAGGCATTTTTTCTATTTGTTTTCCCGGTTCAGATGTTTATTACATTATGCAAGCATAGATTATTACATTACACAATCATGGACAGGACAAGAACGCAGAGCCACTTACGTGTTATAGCTATGAATATAGATCTTAAGCGCTGTCATGTGCTGTAGCGAGAAAACATGGATTACCATTCGGTGCAGCACATCACTAGTCTCTGCAAAGAACTGGTCAAAGCCCCAGCACTTCTCCTGATCAGCTTCAAGTATGTTTGCAAGAACTGGGGTAAGCAGTGCCTGAAGACCCCTAAAACAGTATTTCAAAACATTATTTGAAGAGAGAACGTCAAAGTTACATCTACAAAGAAAACACAATCAGAGGACTTGTGGGATGGTGTGAGTTGGCTGCTTGGAGTCATGGAGTGGCGTTATCTGAGAGGATTAGAGAGCGCTGCTTTGTGTCTTCCTCTCCCTGTCACACTTCTGGAGCTGTTGGTAAGCCCCCAACACTAAATGCATTCCTTACAAGTGTTGCCTTGGTCACGGTGTCTCTTTACAGCAATAAAACACTGACTAACACAAATTGTTATTATTTTTATAGGCTGCATCCTTTATCTAAAAGGTTTGGAACCAGAAATGTTTGAACTTTAGATTTTTTCAAAGATTTTGGGGTATTTGTACATATGAGATTGTCAGGGGATTGATTGGATCCAGGTCCAAATCCATCATTTGTTTCACATACTCATAATTTACATGGCTTGGCGGATTCCCAGTCCTCTCAGTGAGTCCACACTCTGGCTGCACATGTGGAGATGTGTGGGATTTCCCTTTCTGATGCCAACTTCCAGAAGGCTGGCTGGCACACAGGACGCAGGATGGCTAACTTGGTCTTTTCTTTCTCACGTCACTACAATCTGACTAGCAGTTTTCACTGCTCACGTGACTTAAAGGTCTGCTCTCTAACATAACACACTTCTTTTGGCAAATCTAGTTACAAGAGTTTACTTCAGAAACATTTTCCAAAAAAGTAAAAAAACAAAAACAAAAACAAGACCTTAGGGTAGTATTACCATTACTTTTTTTTCCTTGGGGAAGGGAAGGAGGGGATTGAGAGAGGGTCTCATTCTGTACTTTAAGCTATCCTGAAACCCATTAGGTAGCCCAGGCTGGCCTTAAACCCATGGTGATCTTCCTGCCTCTGCCTCCCAAATGCTGGGGTTATAGGCATGAACTACCCTTGGCTTTTTAGTTTGTTTTTTGAGTCAGGGTCTCTATGTAGCCCTGCCTATCCTAGAACTGTATAACCCAGGCTAGCCTTGAACTAGTGGTGCTCCTGCTTCTGCTTCCTGAGTGCTGAGATCATAGGTATGTTACCGCCATGCCCAGCTACTTTTAATTTCATATTAATTAATCCTTTCTTTGTGATAACTTGATAATGTAATTCCTAAGAGTTCTGGTTTCGAGCTCAGAGATCCTCCTGCTTCTGCCTCCCATGGGATTAAAAGTCTGAGCCACTGGGAGGGGCCTAGAAATGCTTATTTTGTATTCTTTGAATAAAACTTTTTCTTTAAGTAAGGAGAATATTAAACTTGGTAATGCTTATTTTTTTATAAGTCCAATTTTTAAAAGCTTACTCCTAGTTATACCTCTATTTGTGGTCCCTCAGTACACTGGAAAGAATTTGAAAACACTGAGAAGGATCTGAAGAATGCGTACCCCATGTCCTCAGGATATTATGCCTACAGCTCAGAATGCTTACATCACACCAAACGCAAATTACCACACGGTTTGACTTAGTCAAGAGAACTAAACTAGAAAGCCAGCAGTGGTGGCCAATGCCTGTCACCCCAGCATGTGGGGGGCAGAGGAAGGAGAATTATCAGTCTGGGTTACATACTGAGTTCAAGGTTAGCCTGGGCTACATAGCAAGACTATGGCTCAAAAAACAAAACTGACAGAAATAACTAACGAAGCCAGCCCTGGAAATATACTTAAATATTTGCACGTTTATGATTTTTAAGATACAAAAAGTTTTAAGTACAAGGTGCCAAAGGTCACGAGTTAGGTATACTTACTGAGAAAGACTACAAGAAAGAGGCATGTCTCCACTCCAGTCAATTGGTCCGTTTTCTGCTTTCTGTACTCCAGATATTGCACCAGAAGGCTTCCCAGTGATTATTTTATACCTTAGGAGGAACAACAGCAGAATAAGGTAAGGCAGGGCTTTACTAACAGACTGCAAGCTTCCCTCACTTGCACCTGCAACCTACCAGAGCCCTTTGTGACCAATGGCCAGCATCCATGAGACAATCAGCACTCTGACGGACTGAGGTAGGACAGTAGTGTGCGAATACTATCTATGTGCCAGTTAGTTTTCATTTGGGAGCACACTGTGCCTGATGTTCACAACAAAATTATTTTCCCATCGGAAAAAATGGGGCAAACATTAAAAAAGTTATGTCACTGAGCCTGTGCAGACTATAAAAAGCACTTGTAAGGTTCCTGCAAAATGAACCATCAAATCAACTTTCTTTCTTTCTTTTTTTTTTTTTTTTTGGTTCTTTTTTTCGGAGCTGGGGACCGAACCCAGGGCCTTGCGCTTCCTAGGTAAGCGCTCTACCACTGAGCTAAATCCCCAGCCCCTCAAATCAACTTTCTTAAAGAAATGGGAGACACAGCTATACACAGCACAGTATCAGAAAAATCCTGCACACGGCCAGAAGTACACACGCATGTAGGAAATATGCTCTACATGACTGTCCAACCTAGTGAGTGTGATATACAACAGGTCAGCAGAAGCCAGGCTGGCCCGGATCAGGCAGGTCTCAGACGTGTCCTGCTATGAGGTACCTGTACCTGCAGGAACGCATGTGGCGCCAGTAGACGTACCTGACGCCATCCAAGGCCACTGCTGGTATCCAATCATTTTTAGTTTACCAGCTAAACAAATGTGCTCTGAGCAAATCAGTGTGCTGTTTAAACCAGAGCCAACCAGTAACCCAACTGATGCAGACTGCTGCTTCCTACATGGAGGAAGCTGTCGTTTCTGCCTCAAGAAATTTTTTTTTTTTTTTTTTTTTGGTTCTTTTTTTTCGGAGCTGGGGACCGAACCCAGGGCCTTGTGCTTCCTAGGCAAGCGCTCTACCACTGAGCTAAATCCCCAACCCCAAGAAATGTTTTAAAATAAAGAAATTATTGTGCTTGTCCTTGCTGGATCAAGTTACAGAGGGAAAAAAGGAGATGTGGGGTTAACGCACAGACAGAAGTGAGGAGAATTAATGACAGCATTGCTGTGCTGGGTGAACTCTCTCTAGGCTTTTCATGTAAGCCTTAATCGTGTGCTAATGTGATGGTCACTGTGAGCTCACCTGCTGACAACACAGTTGTGATGGAGGGGGTGCACCACTCTCCAGGACGGTCAAACAGGTGTGTTGAGAACGACACCACGCCACGCACACCTACTATCAATCCTCGCACAGAGGTGAGCGTCTGTGCAAATAAAGATACCCAGTAACGTATGCACAGAGCGATCAGAGTCATCAGGTGGCTTGTGAGTCATGTTTCCTTTCCAAGCAACACACGCTCTCATCTATTTTTAGAGCAGTGTAAGTTGTCATTGCTTTAATGAGGAAACAAAGGGGGGCTTGGCCTTTGCTAAGGAGGAGACCTAATAAAAAGGGCACGGTTTTCAAGCAGGCTCAGGCTGGCACTGCACTATCTTAGTGCAACTAGAGCTGTCCTCTCTTCTCCACAAGACACAGTGCGTCTCACTAGCATGCATATAAATGCTCAAGCTTGAGGAAAAGCCAATGCACCATCTCAACTTGTTTTATCTGCTTCCTGGAATAATAAATATTAAAGGAAAAATACGTTTCTTCATCAGTTTTCTGAGGTGAGAAAAGGCTCAGTGCTATAGTTGTGATTACTTTAAATCACATGCACCGGGGAAGCTGGGTATGGTGGGTATGCGTCAGTTTCTTTTAAAATAAAATGAAGCACAGTGTGTTGGCTGGTTTTGGTCACCTTGACACAAACCAAGACATATCTGGGAGGAGGAAATCTTAGTAGAGAAAATGCCTCCCCAAAAGATGAGTACAGGAAAATCTGTAAGGCATTTTCTTAATTAACAGTTAATAAGAAGGGGCCTAGCCCATGGGGTGGTCCTGAATGGATAAGAAAGCAGGCCAAGTAAGCCAGGGAAGCAGCACCTTCCATGGCCTCTAAATCGGCTCCTGCCTCCGGGTTCCTGCCCTGCCTTCCCTGGATGGTGGACAAGCTGGAAGGTGAAATTAACCCTTTCTTCCCCAAGCTGCCCCCTAAGACACACAGTATTCAGATGAATCACACAATAAACTTCACTCCACATGCCTATCTTTTCCTTGATTTTTTTTTTTTTGTTTTTTTGTTTGTTTACTATGAATGCTATGGGGCTGGAGAGATGGCTCAGCGGTTAAGAACACTGCCTCATCTCGCACAAGACTTGGATTCTGCTCCCATCACCAACACAACAGTTCACAAGCATCTGTAACTTCAGTTTCAGGCAATCTTTTGGCTTCTTCAGACACCAGGTACACAGACATACATGCAGGAAAACACCTACACACATAAATTATACACACAAAATAAAATTTTAAAATGCATACTATATTACACTACTGAAATGCTTCATCTCTGGATGGAACCTGCAATAGGGGGGAAAAATCACATCCAAAATGCCATTTTTAAAATGGTCAGTCCCATTCAGTGGAAGGGAAGAACTGAGTGTCTTTGGTCCTATTCTCTACAGAGCTATATTGTTATTTTTTTGTGTGTTTCAGGTGCCTGGGGAAACCATGGCAAGCACAACAAGTGGAATGAGGAGGTGAGCTGTGCTGAAATAGAACTAGAAGACAGGGTGCGTGTAATGAAGAACCCATGACTGGATACATTGTAGTCATTCATGTAGACATTGAAACATGACTTAGAAATCTGTGCCAACATTCTTAGAAGACTGCCTTCTTAGGAAACTACAGGTAGCATAAAGTATCAGAAAAAGTCAATTTTCATCAGTTTCGTTTCCTCAAACATCCGGAGAAACAAGATAGAGTATGCATTAGAAACAAGATAGAGTATGCATTAGAAACAAGATAGAGTATGCATTAGAAACAAGATAGAGTATGCATTAGAAACAAGATAGAGTATGCATTAGAAACAAGATAGAGTATGCATTAGAAATCACCGACTCCAGAGCTGCTTACATTACTTCTTTGTTCCTCCGAGGCCCCTCGAAGGGTCTAAAGGGCAGCGACCCCGTGGCTGCGTGGTAGAATGTGACTCCGACACTCCACAGATCAACGGTGGCTCCGTACTTCTTCTGATGGTCCTTCCTTAGCACTGCCCTCTCATACATGTCCGGGTGCTGAGCAGGAAAGCCAAGGTAAGATTTGACAACGCCCGAGTCCTATTATGTTTTCCTAACAATTTTACTTTTCCATTCTCAAAAGACTAATTTGGGGTGGGGAGATGGTTCAGTGGGTAAAGGGGCTGCCTGTAAGCAAGTCTGGTAACCCCTGAGTTCAACTTCTGGGACCTGCATGGTGGAAGGAGAACAGTGACTGTCACAAGCTGCCCTGACTCCTACAGGGCGCCACAGGACGTGCATCCCCCAGTACATACACATAATGAGAATGTAAGCTCGTGACCTCTAGATACACCCCACCCTTTGCAGCAATGATCCAACTTGCTGCATCCCATCAAAGCACAGTCCCCTCCTCACTGAACTGAGCCCAAACAGGGGTCTTTCCTGGCCAGATGCTTCTCAAGTCTTCGGGTGCCTCTTCTTCTAATACAGATAGAGCCACTGCACTGGGGCTGAGGAAGGAGATGGCTCAGTGCTTATGACCCATGCTAAACTCCCAGCACCTGCATGGCTGTTCACAAATGTCTAAAATTCAAGTTCCAGGGGCTCTGACACTTTCACAGACATGCAGGCAGGCAAACATTAATGTACATAAAATAAAAATAAATAAAAACAAATCCACTGATTTAGTATATGACTTGTAAAACAATCAAGAATTTTTGCTGCTGGCTTTTTTGTAGATCTGTCTTGAGACAGGGTTTCATTATTTAGCCCTGGCTGACCCAGAATGCTCTATGTAGCCCTAGCTAGCCTTCAGCTGGTACCCATTCTCTTCCTTCTACCTCTCAAGTGCTGGGGTCAGAGCTGTGAGTCCCCATAGGTGGAACAACTCTGAGCCTGTCCAACAGAGAAAGACAGTAGAGTCAAATCAGTTCCTCCCTTCCTTATTACACACCATATCCATCAGAGCAGAAAACAGAACCTTGGTCATAAAGATCATGTAGTACTTTATAGGCTGTGGCCAACAGCTCCACGTATAATAACCTATTTGGTTATTAAAGTAAATCACAGTAGTGTGCAACTTACCAAATACTCTTCTGTGCCATACAGAGACACGAACTGCTCATCGTCCTCTAACTCTCTAGCGGCACCAAAGTCTGTGAGTTTGTACACAGACTGTCCGTCTTCTCCTATGACGCGCATGATGTTCCCTGGCTTGATATCACGGTGCACTATGCCGTTCTCTCGGAGATGATTCATTCCGCCCACTTCAGCAATAAACACAAAACAAGGAAATCTTAATGTAGGCCTCAACTTGTATATACATCTCAAACTCATGGGCAGGATACATTCATAGTCACTCAAACTTAGGTTTTTGTATAAGTTGGCTTGAAGTCCTTTTATTCTAAGAAACAGATCCCCCCTCTGTACAAACACCCACACTCACACTCCCCAGGCACAAGTGTGTAACAATCTTATGTTTCAACCACTAGGTGTTTTAGCGAGAATTACAGCCCACAAAAGTGTGCTGTCTTTGATAACTATTGGGCAAACGGAACTCCTGAGGCCAGGAGTTCCTGGACTACTTCTGGTGGTGGAGAAAGATCCCACAGATGCCCATCTTACACTGCAGTTTTATACTTTGTTGTTGTTGTTTTTGAAACAACAGCCCCGGACCTCACTCTGTAGACCAGGCTGACCTTGAACTCAGAGATGCACCTGCCTTTTGCCTCTCGAGTGCTAGGATTAAAGCTGAGTGCCACGGTGCCCCGCTCTTCTTTTACACTTACTTTACTTTGGGAAAAAAAGTCACAAGGAACAAATTGGCTTCAACATAGAAAACAGTAAATGAGGATGCACAGTGTGATCCATGGAGAGGTGTTTCCTAGATAGTCCTAGGCAGTCCATGTCCTTCCCTCAAGGGCAAAGGCACTGACTGCCACTGCTGTGGTTAAGTTGTGGGGCTGACGTGCAGGGCACCAGCTGAGATCACAGGCACCGGCCACTTCGCCTCCTCAAACATTTGACTCATTTCTTTCCAACGAAATATTATTTCACTTGCCTTTTAAAAATAGTAGGTTTACTAAAACACACACACATCTTGCCATTCATTTTAAGAAATGTACCATTTAATAATTTTTAATTGAGTTGTACAACTGTCACTATTAATAGCATAGCATAACATTGTTCTCACGCTCCAAATAAAATCTGTTTCCACCTGGTCTAGCTGTGCAGCCACTAGTGGGCGCTGTCAGACTCCACAGTCACTTGCCTCCCTACTAACTGCACTGCGAATGGTGTGTGCAATACTGATTTTTTTGTCTCCTGCTTCTTTCACTTTCTATCCTTTTAGGATTCACCCTCATTTTAGCATGTGCCAAGATTTCATTTTTTACTTTTCAATTAAGGAACTTTTTTTTTTTGTATGTATGTATGTATGTGTGGTGAGTTCTTGTCAACTTGACACAAATTAGAGTCAAGTTTCAGGAAGAGGGAGTCTCAGTCGGTACAGGCCTCCATCAGACTGACCTTTAGCCTCCATCAGACTGACCTTTAGCCATATCTGTGGTATCTTGCTTACTGAGCGATGTGGAAGGGCCTAGTCCACTGTGGCAATGCCGCCCTGGAGCCGTAGGAGAAGTAACTGAAAACCAGCCTGAGAGAGGGATCAAGAGTGTTCCTCTAGTCTGTCTCGGTTCCTGCTGGGGATTCCCTCAATGAGGCCAGTGATCAGGAAACTTAAGCCAAGGCTACCCTCCCCCTGCCCAGTGCTCTTGGTCATGGTGTTTAACAGAGCAACAAAACCAAACTAGAATTCTGTGTCTACCTTCCGAGTGCTGGAGTGTAATCTGTAAACACTTTCTGCTCTATGGGCTCTCTTCTCAGTTATCATCTCAAGTAAGTTGTGGTTTAAAATTTTTCATTTATTTTATGTGTATTTTGCCCACATAAATATCTGTATACTAAATGCCTAGTGCCTGTGGAGGCCAGAAAAGACCATGGCCTCCCAGAACTGACGTGCGATGGCTGTGAGCTGCCCTGTGGGTGCTGGGATTCAGAGGGGGCTTTCACTGCTTAGCCCTGTCTCAGCCCTGAAGTAAGTTTTCAATGCTGACAAAATCCAATTTATCTAAGTTTTCTTTTAGGCACTTGTGCTTTTAGTGTAGTTTCTAATAAAACATTGAAAAAAAGCTTTTTGTTTTGAATGTAGGAAACTATTTTCTCATTCTGTATCTTTAAATAATGTGTGTATGAAACCATATAAGCAAACATACATAGAAAACCATATAAACATACCCACATCTCGTAAAACAATTAAAAACTCTGATTCTGGCAGTCCATAGGCATTGGATGGCTCCTCTAACACAGTGTATAAACTCCCACAGGGACAGAACTCCATGATAAGTACTTTATG
Source organism: Rattus norvegicus (assembly GCF_021556685.1). Classification (NCBI taxonomy): domain Eukaryota; kingdom Metazoa; phylum Chordata; class Mammalia; order Rodentia; family Muridae; genus Rattus; species Rattus norvegicus. The sequence continues at coordinate 66,815,703 of NC_141540.1, forward strand.
TCTTGTTGTTGTCTGGAAAAAAAAAAAAAGGGCACTAATTGAGAATCAACAGGAAACCCGACAGACCAAAGCTGACTCAGGCGGTGCTGGCTACCTGACCTCACTCAAGTGCAGGGCATGCTACAATGACAAGTCACTGTGAATCTTTCACTGGGACTGGGAAATGCTATGCTTTTGTAAATAATGGCTTCCAGACTTCTATTAAATAGAGCTGAGGGGCTGGAGGGGCTCTCTTATGCGCATTGGCTGCTCTTCCAGAGGCCTTGGGCTCAGGTGCCAGCACCACACAGGGTGGCTCACATAACTCCAGCTCTAGGGCTCCGTCACTCTTGTTCTCCCCAGGCACTAGAACGCACATGAGCATACACACACAAATAAAACATAAATCTTCATATACAGATAGGTCATATCCCTAGAAACCAGAGCTGTCTGTGTGGAAGGAAAGCCAGTGAAGACTAGCTAAATCTCAACCACGAGACCATGGCTTATTATTTTTATTCAAATCATTTAGGCTTTCTGCATAACAACCCACTTAGGACAAATCTCCTTCTTACAATAAGTACTTTTACTTCAAGAAATGGAGTCCTAGCCTTAAAAAGCAATGAGTGAACTGGAGAGGGGCTCAGTGTTAGGAGCATGGCCTACTCTTCCAGAAGGTCGCAGTTGAGTTTGCATCCCTGTGTCAGGCAGCTCCCAACTGCCTACAATGTCCACTGCAGAGGACCCAGTGGCCTCTTCCAGTTGGCTGGCAAGGACACCTGCACCAGTAACACACACACACGTGTACACATGACTCAAAATAAAACCAAACCTGCACCAGTAACGCACAGTAAAAACCAATGTGAGGAAAATAAGAGATCAAACTAGATGGCAGAACAGTTGAGAAGCTTGTTCACGTCCATCTCAGCTAATCAAAATGCTTCACAATATAAGAGCTTTATAAGGAAGAAGGACTCTCATCAAACTACATAATATAGAGTGGTCACCTGATACATACCAATTTCAGAACCTGCAATTTTTAATGTAAAAATCTAGTTTCAACTTTTGACTTTTGGTCCTTAAAAAAAAGGTTTAACCCAGCCCCCAAATACTATATAATGTATTTTATTTTCTTTGTTCAGTAGTCATAAAAGAGAAATAATATAAAACAAAGAAAAATCTGCTTTGTATAATGCATGATGATGACCGGAACACTGGGAAATACATATCATCCCATCATCCCAGAATAATGTCCCAGTCCCATCTCACCGTTTCCCAGGAGGCGAAGCATGTCATGGGTACACAGCATTTGTTTTTCAGGTCTGACTTTCTTTTCTGTCAGTTTTGTGCATCATGTGTGCCTGATGTCTACACAAGTCAGCAGAGGGTAAAGGGACTGGAGTTGGGAGCTGCCACATGGGTGCTGGGAATCATACCTGATCCTCTACAGGAACAGCTTGTGAATCACTTCTTGTGGAATTTTTTTTTTTTTTTTTTTTTGGTTCTTTTTTTCGGAGCTGGGGACCGAACCCAGGGCCTTGCGCTTCCTAGGTAAGCGCTCTACCACTGAGCTAAATCCCCAGCCCCTACTTCACTATTTCTAGAATATTTTTCCTAATAGTACACTTAATTTTTGCCATTTCCCCTTAAATTAATACCTTTATAACTAAGATTTTTAATCTCTAAATTACTATGAGTTTTACTCATTTACAAAGTTTTCTATCACTGTCTTTTTGTTCTGTTGTAAAATATTTTATTCTTTATTTAGGTGTATGTGTGTTTGAGCACCCAAGTATCTGGAGTCTCCTGAAGCTGGGGTTACAGGTTGTTTTGAGGGGCCTGGTGTGGGAACTGAACCCAGTCCTCTGGAAGAACAGCAAGTTCTCCTCAGTGCTGAACATTCTCTAGCCCTTGTCCTTTCTGTGAGTATGTGAATTTTACTTCAGTTAGTTTTTCTTTTCCTTTTTTGTATAAATGATACAAGTAACTGATTTGTTTATTTGTTTTTTGAGACAGGGTTTCTCTGTGTAGCCCTGGCTGTCCTGGAACTCAGAGATCCACTTGCCTCTGTCTCACAAGTGCTGGGGTTAAAGGTGCCTGGATACAATTAACTAAACTGTACACCTCTCTCTTTCTTATACTTTGTTTCTATTCTCTCTCCATTAGAGAATGTTGTGGATAGAACACTTGGTTACTGGAGCCATAAATCCTATGGTGTTTGCAACCCCTTTGCTAGGCCCTGTCTTCTGAGTAGGACCTGCACAACACAATGGCATGCCTGAGTACTTACCTCTTCTTCAATAGCAAATAATTTGACAATGTTTTTGTGATTGAGCTTTTTTAACACTTCAAATTCTCTCATTTGAACATCCACTGGGCGAAGGAAGCTTATGTTATTAAATACTTTGACAGCATAGAGATCACCAGTTTTCTGAAAGTCAAAGAGAAGAAGTCAGTGATGGCATGCTGGCGGCCTGTATCCTCTCAGTGCACACGCTCCCTCAGACCAAGTATACCCTCTCACACATAAATAATTTTTATGTATTTATCCCTCGACCAAGCCCCCAGACCTACCAATGGTAAAGAACGAATTCCCCAAAGGTCACAGTCACTCACACTACAAGCAGAACTTACAAATGAAAATACTAGTGGCAAAGATAGTCATACAGGTCACAGAAGGTAGCAGCTCTCTACCTCTCTTGGAGAAAATCTCTCTTGGAGAAAAACTGAAACTCCAATTTCTCAGAGCCAAACATTCACAATACGAACAAAGAGATAGAAAATTATACTCCACCTACAAACATTTTTATCAATGTTATCAACGTAATGCAATTCAATTTTTGGCACGTTTTCTCATTAGCTGTGCTAATGTGTGTGTCTGTAAGGAGGACTCTGAGAATGTACGTCAGAGTGGACTTCCTGGTTAGATCATGCCACTGTAGGTCACAGGGGACTGAGTAGATGATCACCCACAGGATCACAACACACAACTAACGGCTTTTTAGCATGAAAAGCTCTACCTCGCTCTAAGCTCTTCCAGGCTCACACACTTCCTTTTAATCCCTGGGACCAGCAAGCTCCCCCTCAAGGTTTGCATTCGGCCTCAGTCTCCCTTATTTCTCAGGGTGAACTTCCACAGAGCCGGTTCTTGGACCACGAAAAGACCTCTCCCTTGTACGGTGCTTCACCTTTTGCACAGAGTCAGTCACCTCCCTCCTCTCCATAGAAGCATTTGCTTCTAAAATGGATCTGCTGTTGTTAATAATCCACCGCTCAATATCTGTTTGAAGACACCTCTCTAAATGGCCCCATTGCCCAAGTCACACCAAATACAAAGAAATGTCTATTTCCTTATCTCAAACTCAGTCTAACATAAATGTTTTTCCTTAAAATTTTTTATTACACTTACTTATTTTACTACATGGGTGTGTATGGATGTGGGCACACGGGTAGAGGTCAGAGGGCAGTATGTAATAGTCACTTTTCTCTTTCTACCATGTGTGATTTGAGGATTAAATTTAGGTTGTTATTCTTGGTAACACTTGACCTGTTAAGCTATCTCATCCCTCAAATAGGAAGTCTCTGACAGGAGCAAGCAGTGGAAACAAGACATTGTGGCGAGGCACCCAGGGTAATCAGGGGATGCATTCTGGAAAGGTGTAGTTATCACACCGGTGAGGTCATAAGTCAAAGTTACATGACATATACGTAAAGACCTGCATGATCAGCAAACCTCCCTACAGGTCACGTGTCCCTTCACCTTCACTGTGGTTGTCACACCCATCTACTCCATCCCACACAGCAGTAACTCATGGCAACCTCAGAAGAACTCAGGTAAGGAGCGCAGCCAGATGGCTCGGGGATAGGCACTGCCATGCACCTTGATGAAGAACCTATCGCTAGACGGGGTTCAATCCCCAGACCAACAGGAGAGCGGACTCTTGAAAGCTGCCCGACCTCCAGCATGTATGCCTGGCGGCAGGTCTGCACACACACCCCACCCACTAATAAGTAAAAGTCTTAAAGATTAAATAAGCAATATTTTGAATGGCAGCATAGTTTTGAACATGATGTCCTAAGCCATGTTAAATATCATGATCTAAACAAATTATTTTAGACAACAAAAGGAAGAGATTTATTTTTACTTTATTTTTTACTATTATGTGAATTTTATGTACACAGGTATTTTGCCTGTATGTATGTCTGTGCACTATGTGTTTAAGGGTGTTCTTGAAGGGCAGAAGAAGGCATTAGATCTTCTGTAACTGGGTACAGACCACTGTGGGCCTGCATGTGGGTCGCCACTGGTTATCAAACCCTGGTCCTCTGTGAAAGTAGCCAGTGCTCTTAACACTGAGCAGCTCTCAGCCAACCTTCGTGTTTCTAACCATGGGTACTTGTCTGTGTAACCACTGATAGCAGGTGTTTGTGGATGGCAGAAGCATCAGATCTCCCTGAGCTGGACTTAGAGGCTGTTGTGAGCCACGTGACACAGGTGCTGGGACCTAGAATCAGGTCCTCTGCACCAGCAATATGTATTCTTAACTACTGAGCCATCACTCTGCCCCACACCTCACATCCTGCCTTTTAGTGCAGTCCTAAAATACTTGAAGTCGACATTCACTCAGTGAACATCTCAGAAGATCCACCATGTCTGTGTAGACACTTACATGAAGGATAGATACTGAGTAGTAGCTAAGCGGGGACAAGGACCTGCAAACAAACTATCCAGTAATGCCATCGTTTTAAACTCATGTCGCCAGGTTACCATTACTGACTGTCATTTGTTTCCAATGTACGACCTTCCCCAAAATCAAACCTGTCATGTGCAGGGCTTCCTTATTAGTTATATGTAACAACTCCAGGCCCACTGTGCCTGACCCACACTAAGTAATCATTATGGTAATTTGGAGCACAGGAAGACAGAAGGTCAGATGTGTTTCAACACTAAGTTCTGTTGTTCTCATCTTGGCACAAACAAACAAACAAACAAACAAACGAACAGCAATTTCTAGTAAAGAAATACCCAAGAATAGCGGAAGTGAGCGTGAGTGGGGCTGCAGAGCCTGAGGGGTGGTTTGGAGCTAGGAGGAAACTGCGAGAAGCCGCACGTGACATTTATGATTCATGCTTTGTGAGCCACGCAGCTGCTTATAACCATGTCCTCTCCCCAGAGGAAGGAGCCCCTCACCCACGTGTGCTGTCTCAGTGACAATCTCAAAGCTATGGGAAAACAGAAGTGCTTCCCCTCCACCCTGCTGGTAAAATGTTCAGCATTCCTATGTCTGAAAATAAGAATTACAGGGCTCCAAACAAAACTCACCCTAAAACACATTTAAAACACATTCGTAGTGCTGGAAAAAAGTCAGTATTTTACCTGGAGCAGGCATTCCCACTCTACCCCTTTTCCAGCTTTCTTCATTTTATCTTCATTTATCTTTTCTTCATTTAAATTATTCTAGTTACTATGGTTTGGTTTGGTTTTAGAGACCGCGTTCTTCTGTGTGGCCAGGCTGGTCTGGAACTCACACTTTAGAGACCTGTCTGCCTCTGCCTCCTGAGCACTGGGATTGAAGGTGTGCGCCATCACCGCCCGGCTAGTCTAGCTAGCTTTTCTTTCATCCTCCACTGCAGAATGTGCCAGAACCCTGTGGGTTCCTGACATGCTGCCAGGAGCAGCCCTTTAATCCCGCCCCCACTTCTACCAGCTGCAGACTGCTGCATACTGGGACACAGCCTCAACTCCAATCTATCCTGGATGGTGCCACTTTAGAGAAGCAAATCGGCTGTGGGCTCCTTTAATTCTACATCTGCCTGTCGGCCACGCCGTCCTCCACTGCATGATACACCAAGAAGGCCGGTAGAGGGTAGGAAACACTTTCAATCTCTTCCAATGTTTCTCTGGTCTGTAAACTCAGAAACTAGCACCACTAGGTGGATGTATTAACTGCCCCAATACAAGCTAAATCTCAATCACGAAAACCATAAAATCCCTTTTCTTAGACTTAAATGTGCTTGTCAGAAGACAGTACCAGGCTGAGAGCATGACAGACAACATGTACCTACCTTATGCCTTCCTCGGAAGACATTTGCAGTAGCCCCTTGGCCTAGGATATCAGACAAAAGCCACAGATGGTTGGAAGTGCTCTGCATCTCGGCTTGGTCAGGCGCTTCTCCTCACGATAAGGGGGAAGAAGAGATTTGCATGTACGCTGTTAAGGCAATAACACAGTCAAGAAACGAAAGTCAGCCACGGTTAGCCTGAAGTAGGTCCACCCAGTATCTACTGCTAGGCTGAAGTGCATCAACAGTGTTGGTGAACAGTATGTTCCCAACAGTGTAAAGGCCACAGGGCAGCAGTAAACCACATGCAGTCCCTCGCCTTCCTTATGCTCTGGAGACAGTATTTGCCCACATTTCCCAGCCTGGCTTTCAACTCGCCATATAACCCAGAGTAGTCTTCTGTCTTAGCCTCCAGAATGATGAATTACAGGTATATCTGGTGTGTGTGTGTGTGTGTGTGTGTGTGTGTGTGTGTGTGCTGGAGGGTGTGAGTTGGATCCCCGGGAGCTGGAGTCCAGGCAGCTGTGACCCATTTGCTGTGGGTGCTGGGAACTCAAGCTCACACTCTGTGAGGGCAGCGAGAGCTCTTAGCCACTGCTAATCCCCCATGTTTGGCTCTTTTTTCTTCATATATTCAATTTCATTTACATCTCAGAGCTCTAAGAAGCATCCCTTTATCATCTCTCTGCCCATTAAAGCAATATTGACTATTTATCTCCAATTGCTTTGAAAGATTAATTACTGATTTACAAAAAAGAAATATTTTTTGACCCAGAGTCTCTTCATAGCCCAAGTTGGCCTCGAACCTGCTATCTTCCTGCCTTTGCCTCTCACATGCTGAGAGATAAATGAAAGAAATTAGGGAAGCACAGAAAACAACCATCACTTCATGATCGTCCCAGAAGGCAAAATTTCACCTACAGAGAAACTGTCACAGAAAAGTTCAGAAGTTTCTATTCCTGAAAAGCCAGTAACTCTTCTGTTTCGGTTTAAGGTTAGTTTCCTGAGCCAGTGAAATGGCTTAGTGAGCAAACCAGACAACCTAAATTCAGTCCCCAGAACACACGTGGACTATCTGTGCCACAGCATGCATGAGCTCACACACACGCACACACACACATGTAAAAACATCAAAAAGCAGTCATTTCCCTAACTTCTAAATGGACAGGGTATACACACGCCAAGTATGTATTACCAAATCCTAAGATGCACCGACTGCAGACTTGCTTTTTACCACAAGAAAGCCGTGCACCATAAATAAATGGCGCAAGGACCAGACACACCATCCTTTATGCCTGCTGTAAGGTCAGATCACAACAAGCTTACATTCCATTTCCAGTGACTTAGAACTCTCATCTTCCAAGGATAGGATCAAGGGAAATGGCCAAGAGTCCAAGTTTCACCAATCTCTTACACACTAGCTATACTTAGAATTTTATCACCTACATAATTTAGATAAGGAATTGCACATCCATCGGTCTATTTGAAGTAAGCAGTAAAGACCCCCTTTCACAAACAATAAATGCACTTACCCCTTACTATGTTTCCTTCAAGGGGTGATAATCCGAACTATGTAGTGGAAAACCTTCCCTACGGATGCTGCATTGCTGTTAAATAACTATAAAGGACAGTATTACCAAGCACTCATATGTATCCAGTGGGTAACTGAAAACACACTAAGATAAGCTCTCTATATTCCAATATAAAAAGATGGGTCCACAATAGTAATTATTTGAAACTTTTTTCCAGGAACCCCCTCAGGACTAAAACATGACTCAGCACACCCACGGGATGCTTGCTATGAAAATCTCCCCAAATTCTGACAAGTGTATGATCTGGCATTCAACAAGTAAGTTATTGGTGATTCTGTAGGCAGTCTACTTCCTTAATCGTTTAAAAACGAAAGTTACCAAGGATAAAACAGGCTGGGTGACATGGTGTACGGGCAAAAGTTCCAGGATTTCCAAACTCTACCTCTATGTCACCCATTTATTCGACAGATAGCAGAGGTCCCAGAGTGGGAAATGTCGGTTTGATTATGCATTTGACAGTTCTCGGGGAGAATCTCTCTTGGGACGACTGACAGAAAACACCAGGGAAATAGATCAGGGAAATAAATGCAGCAAGCGGGTCAGAGAGGAACCGGGAGACATGGGGATTTGCATTTCACTGGGTACATTAAAAACGTCTCATGCCCGTATCCTCGGATGAGTAAAACCTTGGGAACGCCAGTCCGTTTAAAAACTGCCGGTGGTGGCAGCTGGGCCAAAGGTGGCAGCGGCGAGACAACTCCGGGCAGAGCAGCCCTTCTGCCCGGACGGACGCCAGGGCCCATCCCGGGCGAACGCGAGGCTGCCAGGCTCCCCGGGCCATGGCCCCGCGCTGACTCAGCACGCCGCCTTCCCGACCCTCCGGGCGCGCCCCCGCCCGTCCCCTCCATCCCTGTCCGCTCCCACCGGCCTCCGCCCGCCCCTCTTACCCAGCGAGCGTCCGCCGCGTACAGCCCGCGGCTCCCGGGCCTTCTCGCGCCCCAGGCTACTTCCGGCTTTGCCAGCCCGGGCCACGAAGCACGTGACCGACGGCGGGGCGCGCCTGCGCGTGCGTATTCCGCGGCAGCCGAGCTCTCCAGGCTGCAGTCTCCGGCGCGGACCAGAGGAGCTATGGAAGCGTGCAGGGCGGCCCGAGTGCGGCAAGGTGGCGACGCCCAGGGACACAGGTGGGCGGAGGGCTGGCCTTGATCGCTTTCGCGGAGTAGGAGATGGGGCGGGTCTGTGTTTTAACGTCGCCTGGCTGTTGCATGAAGCAAGTATCTGTTCGTGACATCCGTGTCCTTAAGTCGCTCTTTCAGTTTGTTTTTGAAAATGGTAATACTGGAAACTTTAAGCATTGAACTTGACAGCTTGAGAGCTAAACTAGTAACTATGATTAGGTTCTGCTCAAGCAGGTATTCCTTACAAAGGAGTTGCTTCCACGGAAGCACGACAGCACCAAAGCCCCCTTTCCACGTAAGGCAGACTCCAGGGTACGGAGGGCGAGCAGATCTACTCCTGAGGATGAGAGCCGCGAGTGGTTAAGGGCAGAGGCTTTGACTGAAACGGACAAGAGGCTGAAGCTGCATCTCCGCCCACTCCTGACCTGTTTCTATCAAACTCACAATGGGGATTTTAAAAAGCCCAATCCAACGAGTTCTTAGAAAGTTACTTTATTAGAATTTTAAACAGTTTAGGCAATGAAACCGTTCTAACAGCAAATGCACTTCCTGCTTACAATGAAATCTATTTCAATTCTGATAATGACATGACAGGTCCATCCAAGTTTCTTCCAACAGAAAAGCCCACAGCTCAAAAGTTACGGGGGGAAACATGACTAAGCCAAAGGACTTCACATGTTTACCACAGAAGTGATACACATTAAAATACCACATAATACTTTCTAAGAGAATCAAGCCACTTGTGAAACCATTAGCAAGCATGGAGACTGAAACAACTGCTTAGGCACAGGACTAACTCAGGCACCATAAAACCCTCTGTCTTCTCACTTAACAAATAAGATTCCCTAGAGACAATTATTTGGGTGCCTGCTTGTAAAAATAAGGTACTTAATGACGGAACGGTTTCTTGATCATGATCATACTTGGGTAATCTCAAGGAATGAAGATGAGGATTATTAGACATGATTACATTAACATGAAATTCTTTATCTATACACTCTGATTTCCATGTCCTGATTTTTCAGGTCTAAACACATGTGAACCCACTGTAGGGCTTTAAAGAGCCACGTGTGGACTCGATAGTACAGAAATACAAGCTAATACTGAGACCTGTATCTTAATTCATTGGGTTCTTAACAAGTTATGAGGTAGCTACCATTGTCCCCCCTCCCTGCACCTCCGTTTCTGACTGGGAAACCAAGGCAGGAAGAAGTTATTTAACTTGCTCAAGGTCCTAAAATCAGTTACCGGTGTTAAGTGGTGTTTGAACCTACTTAATCTGGATCCAGAGTCCACATTATACACGCTTTTAACAACTGTGCTCCGCTAAGTACTACAATACGTCATACAATCTCACTGTGGCCCGCAGATGCTATTACATCTCCCACAGTGCACAGCAAAGAGATGCCCACTTTTGCTTGTCTTGCTTTTTGTTGTTTTTGAAACTGAGTCTCACTCTAGCCCAGACTGGCCTCGCCCCCCTCTGAATGCTGTGACTACAGGCAGAAGCCACCAAACCTGGCGCACTTACCTATTTTTTTTTAAAAAGTCATTATTTATAGAAGTACTATATATTTCACTATCTTCATCATTTAGTAGATGAAATAGATTCCTAGTTGTCAGTTTACTTCACTGCTTTCATTTTATAATGAAGGAAAATCCTATCTCTTGTGGAGTTAAAATCAGAAAAAGATTCGTGTGCACAATTTAGAATAAAATCTAGGGGGCAGGAGGTGGGGGCTCAAGCAGACAAAGTGCTCGATGAACAAGATGGCTCCTGAATTTGGATCCCATAGCAAACCTGCGCAGTCAACACCTGCAACCTGGGACTGGGGCAGACATCCCTCTGGGTAGAAGACCCTGTAAGGTTCTTATTCTCCCCCACATATGTGCACACACAAACACACTTAAAAAGATTTTAGGGAACAGCCCAAAGGAGAAGGCAAATCTCTCCTGACATCTTGTGTCCCCTCCTGTTCTGGGGCACTGGGGATGGTCCTCACCACTAATATGCCCTTAGCAACAGAGTTCAGGCTTTTACTGATTGCATTTTTAGACAGATGTTCGTGCTGCCCAGGCTGACCTCAAATTCACTATGCGGCTGAGAATGACCTGTAACTTCTGATCCTTTTCCCTTTCACTGGGCGATTACAATAGAAACAGATTTCAATGTAAATGCCTCTAGCTGTGTGGCTGGACTTTCCAGTCTTTCCCAGCCCTCCCCAGCACCCCACCCCCCCACGGGAGGCAGGCTGTTCTATAGTGAGACCCAGTCTCTAGACAAAAACAAACAAACAAAAAGTCCAAGTGTGCTGTGTTCTGAGGACATCTAATATAGAAAAACACTGGGCTCTATGATCCTATCACAGACTGACAGAGCTGGTTTCTAGTGCATTCAAAAGACCTGTGTTCCCTCTGGGGCAGTCTGTGAAACAGGGCACCCACATCACATTTGCAAATCGTTAGGGGGAAGATCAGAATAACTAAGGTGAGAAAAGGAGGCTCTCTGTAATAATTCCGGAAAAGACTTGGTATATTTCACTATGTAAAATTTATTTTTTATAAAAAGTGTGTAACACCAGCACCTGCTTTTAAACCGACTGAATTAGGAACCCATTCTCTTATAGAATATACATTGGCATTGAAATAGTTTAAAGAAATGTAATGGCTATCTACAAAAGATTACGTTTTGATTGTTACCCCATAGCTTATGTGTCTGCACACATAAAACTGAACATTTCCAACCTTACGTTCAACTTGTTAGTTTTCCACTGCTGTATTTTATAAAGAACTTTAAAGTTTCATATAAGGAAAAAAATTAAGGAACTAGGATAAATCTATGTCTTATAACAGCATTTTTACATAAACAATTTAAACTGGCATGCAGGCAACCTCTCTTGTTGTCACACACCTTCTTTAGGGAAAAATTACACCCATTTTACAGAAAATCCCACATACACCGCAATATGCTGGAAGCAGTGTACAGGACCAATGTAAATGGTACACACGAACTGCTTCTTTATAAATTATGAACTGGAGCTCCTGATCACGGCGGGGCCGGGGAGGACCAGTCCTAGGGCTTTGCTCTCTGGAAGAACACCTGTAAGACAAGCATTGAAACAGCACACATGTCAGACTGGACAGCTTTCCCCCAGGCCTTTGAATGCTAGTCACCCTCTGCTAACAGACAATATTGCTATGAGCGACAGCAGTCAGAGGAAATAGCTTTTGGAAGATTTCTATTTACTGGTAAAATTAACAATGCAAAATTAAATTTAGTGAAGAAAAAAAAAGTCAAAAGATAAAGGGGTTGGGGATTTAGCTCAGTGGTAGAGCTTTTGCCTAGCAAGCGCAAGGCCCTGGGTTCAGTCCCCAGCTCCGAAAAAAAGAAAAGGAGGGAAAAAAAAAAGATAAAGACAAATTTTCAGCCTCAAAAGAGTTGCTGTGTATTTGGTGATTAGAAGGTATTTACAGTTTAATATTTGAGACCATCAAAAAGTGGGCTAGCAGTCAGGCCAGGCACTGGCCAGCACTGGAGTCCACCTACAGTGATGTGAATTGAACAGGCATTAGAAACAGTCTTGCAGTTAGTGAGCTCTGACAAGGACTTTTACCCCATATGCATGTTCCTACGACCTGGAAAGCCGCTCAGTCACCTGACAGTCAGCTGACATGGTGACTCACACCTGAGATTCTCAAAATTGGGAGGCTAAAGCAAGAGACACTGAATTCCAAGCTAGCCTGGGCTAGAGAGATCCAGTCCCAAAAGAAACCCAAATCAAAAAGGGTTAAGAATGGCCACTGTGTGAGCAAAAGAAAGCCTAAAAGGGGGCCATCATCTTAGTTGGCTTCTACTGTTCACATAGCCTAGGGCTGTCATCTGAGGAGTCTCCACAGAGGGAGTGACTTCCCTGTTGATTGAGGGCTGGTCTGTGGGACAATGTCTTGACTCTTAATTGATAGAGGAGAGGGACCAGCCAACTGTGGGCAACACCACTCCTTGGGTAGGTGGTTTTGGACTGTGTAGGAAAATCAGCTAGACGTTAGTCAGTGATGAGCCAGCAGCAGTGTTCCTCCAGGGTTTTTGCTTCAAGTTCCTGTCCTGACAGCCCTGAAGATGGACTGTGACCTATAAGCTAGGTGAGCTCTCCCTCCCCTATGCTGCCTCTGGCCATACTATTTGTTCCATCCCTGGAATGAAACCAGGGCAGAACACTGCAAGGGTAAGCTGAGAGAGCGTGCGGAATTTCTAGTGCAGGAGCGCAGGCGGTAAAGCAGGTCTGAAGAACGGCAGAGATGATCCTCACAGAAGTAAAAAGTGTGATCTGCTGTCAGAACATGGACTGAAAACCCAGAGGAGGAGCATGAACTCATCTTAGTAAACAATGTTTCCAGGAAGGCGCTGGAGAACAATGAACGAGGAAGATTTGATCAATCAGCCTGGCTGGAACAAGGGAAGGAACACTAAGGGAGATTAGCAGAAGCTGGCCAAAAGGGCTGGGAGGCATCAGGAGTAACCAGCCAGCTCTGAAGGGGAAATGGGCACAACACTGTTTCCAATCAGAAGAAACAATGCTAACTGCGAAGAGAAAGCTCAGCAGGTATGGGTAGTGGCTGCTCTCTCTTCCTGAGGTTCTGAGTTCAATTCCCAGCAACCATGTGGTGGCTCACAACCATCTGTAATTGGATCCGATGCCCTCTTCTGGCATGGAGATGTAATTGCAGATAGAATACTTACATAAAAAATTCTTACAAAAAAGAAAACTAAGGTGGGAAAAGGAGACTGTAATAATTCTGGAAAAGACCTGGTATATTACACTATGTAAAATTTATTTTTTATAAAAAATGTTTAACACCAGCACCTGCTTTTAAACCGACTGAATTAGGAACCCATTCTCTTATAGAATACACATTGGCATTGAAATAGTTTAAAGATATGTAAATAGCTATCTACAAAAGATTACTTTTTGATTGTTACCCCATAGTTTATGTGTCTGGACAGATAAAACTGAACATTTCCAACTTTACATTCAATTCGTTAGAGTCAGTTTTCTACTGCTATATTTTATAAAGAACTTTAAAGTTTCATATAAGGAAAAAAATTAAGGAACTAATACCAGGAAACTGTCAGGGAGAAGCTAAGCGGAGCCCGTCAGTGTGTGCCCAGGCAGACACACCCGAGCACAAGCCTGTAGTGTGCCAGGTCTTCCTGCTCCCGTATTTCCCTGATGCTTTCTGTTCCCATGGAGGCTTCTCCCAATAAGAAAACAGTTCTCCCTTTATGCTGGTAACTAATACGGGACAATGTGTGACCAAAAGGAAGGCAAATGCTATCTAAACTCTATCTACTTTAGTTGTGGATGCTTTGCCACGATAGTAACTGAACCCAGGAATTGTACATGCTAGGCAAGTGTCCTACTGACCCATCTCCAGCTCTGGATTGCAGCGTCCTACAAACCTGAGCCAGGAAGCCACTTACTTGTAACCTGTTCCCCAGAAGCTCAGTATGCGGGGCTTCCCAGTTTGTTTACAAGGGTATTAGGTACTGAGGCGCAGTGCTGGTCCTGCAGTGCTGGTCCTGCCGCATGCACTGTGACTGAGCTCCCCGAGCAGGGAAAAGCATCATCTGGTGTCTGCCACGTGTAAAGCAGCCTCACGTGTGGCGAGGTACTTTCCAAAGTCTCTACTTTCAGGTAGGGTACTACTATGTGGCTGACCACTGACCAATATATTCAGGAATTTGACAATTAGTGCAAATAGCTAATTGTAAATATCTTTTCCAGGAGCTTACTTCATGGGGAGTCACAAAAACTTCTACAATTACATCTTCTTAAACAAAGAATTCCCAGAGTAAGTGAGTTAGTCAAACTTTGTGCTCAAAGGTTACCAAAGAGACGACCATTCCCCAAATACCTACCTTTAGGTAATTTTTAAAAACTTTAGCATCAGGCTGCTGAAGTGCTTGACAGAACTCCTGGGTGACAAGGAAGGGAAGACAGAAAACTCCATTTAATCCAAGCCCTGTGATTTTTTTTTTTTTTTACATTATGGTTAATAAACACAACTTACACCCTCACCACTTTACATGCTTAGCACAGGAATGTTCAGTACATGTGCAGCAGTCTTACGACATCAGCTGTCCTGCATAAACGAGCACCATGTCTAGCTGAACAGGGTCCTAGTGAGAGACCCTGTCTCAAAACAAAGGTGGTGGCTCCTGAGAAATGATACCTAAGGTGGACCTCTAGGGTCTACAAGGATACACACACACACACAGAGGAAATCCTGCTATATACAACAAGTACAGATAAACTTTGTGGACATTGTGTTAAATGAAACAACAGTCACAGAAAGACCAAAAAAGACACAATTCTACTTCTGTGAGGCCTCTACAGCAGTCAAAGTTATAGAATCAGTAGCAGGCTGGTTGCTAGGGCCTGGGAAAGAGAACTTAGTAACAGGAAGAAAATGTAAATTATGTAAAAAGACCTATCTAATGTTGTAAAAACAGAATGCTGTCCCTAATTAATACTGTACAGAAGACTTAAAAATGGGAAGCTATACCTGTGTGCTGTCTGCTTATTGCAATGAAACTGAACAAATCACAAAACACTGTTTTTGAAGAATAAAGCACACGTGGGAACCTATGTGAGAGGGTTTTTCAGGCTTGGTGGCTGAACCACCCTGTGGGCCCCTTTGTACAAGAGTCTGAGTCTAGCTAACATTCAGATTCGGTCTGCATGTCCCCCTGCACAGCAGTGTGGGACGCTGTCTAGCAAAGCATGGGCTACTCTAAGTGCCCACATACAGTGACTTTCTAACCCCCATCTCAACACAGAACCTCAGTAAAAACTTGACATCACCCCAAGCAAAAGCTCTTGGAATTTGTATTGTTCTTTTTTGTTTGTTTTCCCTTTCCTATTTCCTTCCTTCTCTCTTTGTCATTTCTTGCACACAGTGGACAAGCACTGTTGGCGGTCTATAGGATTTCTTCTTTCGTCTTCTGTTTACTTTTTACTACACTTTCTCTGCAGCCCGGCTGGGTCAGATCTCACTGTGCGAGCTATGGCGGGCTCAGATTCCCAAGAGTCCTCCCGCCCCAGTCGCCTAAGTGATGGCACTGCATGCATGGGACCTGAATGTCTTTTTCTCAAATGCATAAAATGCTGTAAGACTAGAAAAAAAGGGGCTGGGGATTTAGCTCAGTGGTAGAGCGCTTACCTAGGAAGCGCAAGGCCCTGGGTTCGGTCCCCAGCTCCGAAAAAAAGAACCAAAAAAAAAAAAAAAAAAAAAAAGACTAGAAAAAAAAAAGAAACTACAACAAACTTTGATTTTAAAAGAATTAATGTTTTTATGTATATGTGCTTGCATGAAGATATGTGCACAAGCTCTTAGAGGCCAGAAGAAGGCACTGGGTCATCTCTGGACCCTCTGGAGATGGAGTTATAGGTGGTTATAAGCCCATGTGGGGGTGCTGAGAAGTGAACTTGGGTTCTGTGCAAGGGCAACCAATGCTCTTAACCATTGAACCTCATAATTTTTAAAATACTTAGTTTTAAATACTTAGTAGCCAAATCTAGTACTGTCCTAGGTAACGACATAAGTAGCATTACCCAGTCTCTCATAATTTGAAAACAGTGACACACAAGTAACATTCCCAAGTATCTCCACCCTCTATGACATGAAAACTGTGACTATAACATCAGGTTGGGGCATTGCTCAGACCCTCAGAACCCAATAATGTGCCAAGTGTGGTGCCAGGCAGGCCACTGTGATGCCCATGCCCTGGGGAGGTGGAACAGGAGGATGCACCTGGGGCCTGCCGAACAGCCAGTCAGCCTTTCTAAGGGTGGCACTTCAAGTGTCCTCCAGACTCCACACACGTGTGCATACATGTACATGTACCATGAAAACACATACACATAAAAAAGAAAACGTGTTTTAGTTACAATGTTACTATTGTTGTGACCCATCCCTTACCAAACACAGGAAACTAAATGTGTGTCGGAGTTAGTGAGACTACTACACGCATCACTGCTATGCCTAGATCCCAGGCATTCGGCAAAACAAACTGGATGCTACCCGGCTTTCTTGAGATTTCAAGTATATGCTCATAAAAAATTATGAGCAAAAAAAAACCTTTAGGTCTTTAGGAGAGCTCGTACCTGAATTATTTCTGGAGCGACTTGCAAGGAGGGCAGGTATTCTTGCTGAAGATACTGAACACATTCGGGGCCCTGCAGATGAAAAGAGACCTGAGCCATCGGCTTTCTGGGCACTAACAATGCTGAAGCAGAGACAGGAACAACACGTCTGTGTTTTAAAGGAACACAGCATGATGACCAAGAACACAAACGCCTGAGCCAGACTGCCTTGATTTGAAGTCTGACTCTGTGCCAACTCAATCAAGTTAAACGCTCTAAGTCCCCATTCTCCATCTGGAAAATTAGGTTATTGGAAGATTTGATTAAGTATGTAAGTATCTGTATATATTATATACAGACAATGAGCTATATAATACACAATACACAACAAATATAAATTTCTTGGTGTTAACACTAAGTATTCAGTACTTGTTACCGTTAGTGCTAAGTACTGCTAAAACCACAGCCTGCGGTGCAGTGAAGGCCAGCAGACAAGGGTGGTCCTAGCACCCTGCCTCTGAGCAGAACAGCTCGTGGGGGCATGGAGGGAAGCCCCTGAGTGACGCCAGGCTAACGACTGACATTCCTTCTCCAATGAAGCAGGGAGCAGAGGGTGTGAGCACAGAGCAGGAAGAGAGGGGCCAGGCGGATGGAGTCAGAGCACAGTTTTTGAGGCAGTGTGGCTCCCCAGTATGTAAAACCTGTGAAGTCACCTGTGGTTTATCCCTCAGGGGGAAGAGGGGAGGCCATAAATAACCCTAAACCATGCTGATTCCCAGTGACCACAGAGGAACCCAGGACACTTTGAAAAACTCTTCCTTTTTAGCAATGTTATTTCTGAGAGAACAGCTATTAAAAAAGAAAAGAAAAGAACCCAATACTTTAAAAAAGGAAAGGAACGACAGTAAATGTGTTGTTTGAATTTGGTCACTTGTGCGTGGACAGCCTGTGGAGGCCAAAGGTTGGTACTGGGTGTCTTCACACTCTGCTGTGTACCTCATCTTTCAAATAGTGCCTCTCCTGAAGTCTGGAATTGGCCAACGTGGCTTGGCTGGCCAGTCAGTAAACTCCAGGGATGATCCACCTGTCTGAACCTATCCCTCCCCATAGCACTGAGAATACAAACGTGCGAAGCCGTGTCTGGCTTTTCTGGGTGCCGAGGACCTAAACACAGGTCTTTATGTAGTAAGCAGCTGAGGGACTAAGCCATCTTCCCTGCCCTGCATTTGATAACTTCTAAGGGCGTTAGTAAGTCAGTAGTTCCAACAGACTCTGGTCCACACCTAGCAATTAGGAGGCTAAGGCATGTGGACTACTCTGAGTGTAAGGCTGGTCTGGCTAGAGTAAGCCTGTCTTAAAACAAATCAAAAGCAACCTCTCCTAGCTTTAACATCTGGATTTCCCACTTACTATCATAGTGCCCCTAATCAGGATTCCTTTACCTCCTTTCTGCCTTCACCCATGGCCCCTGATTTAGACAGGCCTAACCTTCTGACCCCTCAGAAGAACTGTCGTCTGTGACAACGAAGGACCCCTGCATTGTTCTGAGGAGTCTGGGACTTCTCCCTTCTGTCCCGTCCTGCTTATTTCCAATGATCTGCCCACCATTCTTACACAACTGTGTTACTACCGCTCGAAAGAGAGAAACGCACAAATGCACCCCTAAAAACCTAGGATTTGGGGACAGAGGAGCTGATAGCTCAGAAGGCAAAAGTGTTGGTTGCGAACCTGATGACTAGCGTGATGACACCTGTCTCCTCAAAGTTGGCTTCTGACCTCTGTACCTGTGCTGCAGCGTGCACACACACACACACACACACACACACACACACACGCGCGCACATATTCACGAACATGGAGGGTTGGTTTATTCTAGGAAAGTAAACTTGTACCCAAATATTCAAAAATCAGAAGAGAGAAATAACCAAAAATCTGTGACTGAATTAGATTTTTTTTTTACTGATTAGAGTGAAGACAATACTTCAGAGCACCATTTTTTGTTTGAATGCCTTTCTGCATGTACACCTGCATGCCAGAAGAGGGCATCGGATCTCATCACGGATGGTAGTGAGCCACCATGTGGTTGCTGAGAATGGAACTCAGGTCCTCTTAACAGCAGTTAGTGCTCTTGTCCGCCAAGCCATCTCCCCAGCCCAGAACACCATTTTTGACTGCCTGACATCCCTCTTCCTAAACTCAGCATCCACTTTGTCAGTCTCCTCTGCCCTTAGTTTTCAGAACAGCCTAACTGCTGGTTCTAGTTTTAGGTATCTCTGTATATATCTGCATGACTGTGCAAGCCCATAGAGTAGGGACTTTGCTGGCCTTCCCCAGTGAGCAGGACAGGATGCAGGTTCTCTGCAAGAGCAGCTAGCACACTTCATTGCTGAAGCCACCCTTCCCCCACCTTTGGGTATTTCTTTCTTGTTGATTAGGCAAAGTTCTTTCTGTCCTGATCTTACAAGTTCTGATGAGTGAGGACCCCAAGTTAGTACTCCACAACAGCATTTTGAGCACCTTTCCCACCCGGCTACCACAGTATTTGGCCTACTGACTTTCCGAATATTTGTTCACATGAACAACACAGAGCTGCTAACCCTGTCCCAGGCATACAGGCTCAAGCAGAAAGGGTTAAATCTCTGAGCTCCCAGAAGATGCACTGTACCATGCCTGTTTGCTCTCACACACCCCTGGCTGTGCCCGTGAATCCTGCCCAACTGCTGCACATCCATCTGAAGACCAATCTCCTGTGCTATCTTATCATCCACTGAAAGGGCTACCGATACATTGCTTCCCCTGACCCTCAGCTCCAGAAACCAAAGATTCATTAGCACCACGGCCGTCCCTGCCCTAGCTATTGTGGCATGGGATAGAGAAATGTCGAAATGAAAACCTTTAACTCTGTCACAAGACTCAAGCTCAGAGAAACAAAGACGCTAAAGCAGAGAGAGATCCCACTCCTTACAGGGACAGGGACAGGGAACAGGCTGCTTTGCAGTGAGCTGCAGTCTGAGGGAACACTGGTCAGCACTGGACCAGAGAAGTTGAAATCAGTTGTTGTTAAAAGAAAAATAGTACTTACTTTTAAATGTTGGCAACTAATTCAAGTTATCAGACAATATCTAAAATCATTATGATTTATACATATGATTTACTACTGAGCAAGAACTCGGTATTTCGAAGTAATCAAAGTCTCTCTATTCATTGACACCTGTAAGCCCAACATGTGAGAGGCTGAGGTAGGAGGACTGCTATGAGTTCATGCCAGGCTGGGCTACTATGTGAAAACGTGTCTGAACAAGCTAATAAATTAAGTCAATTAGTAAATAAGAAAATAAATCAACTAATCAAAGGCTAGAGTAATACCTCCCATGGCAAAGCACTGCTGTGCAGAGAGGACCTGGGTTCCTCCTCAGCATCTACCTTAAACTTACAATGGTTCCTTGGGATGGCCTGCCAGCCAGCCTAATAGTGAACCCCAGGTCCTAGAGACAGACCTGGTCTCAGAAAACAACAAGGACAGTAACACTTGTGGGTGACCCCTGACCTGCACAAGCACACATGCACATCCTTGCTGGCAGCTTCTCACTTGCGCGTTCAAACACGTGTGCACACACACATACAGGCACACACACATAGGCTCATATACACACAGAGACACAGACACACAGAGGCACACACAGAAGAAACACGGCAGAGAAATGTGGCTCTGTAGAAGCTGAACTTGGAAATTATCTTCTTGTGACCCACAGTGTGAAGGACAGCCACAGTCAGTGCCATGTTCACTTAGTCCTTCCCAACCACCCACAGAATCAGCTCTGACGTCACCTTGGCTAAGAGTTTTTAAGAACACAAGTCAGATCCAACTGAAACAAATACAGGGTGCACTCAAGTGAAGGAGCAAGGACCATGGCCTTACCCGTTTGAGATGAATTGTTTTCAGAGTCACGGCACACTCAGAAAGCGCCTGTAGGAAAGCAAGATCAAATTTTAATACCGACAGTTCATTACCAAAAACCAGCCTCTGTCTCTCCCTCCCTCCCGCCTTAAAGCAACTGCAAGGAAACTATGGTCAGCCGAGTGTGTGCAGGGCGTGAACAGTGGCAAAATAACAAGGCACACAGAAAAAAAGCAGAGACAAACTCAGTGGTTAGGAGCACTGGCTGCTCTTCCAGAGGACCAGGGTTTGACTCCCAGGACCCACATGGTGACTCCAGTCCCGGGAATGTGATTCCTTTTCTGTCCTCAGAGAGCATCAGGCTTGCAGATGGCACACAATCATACATGGAAGAGAATGCCCACAGACATAAAACTGAAAATGGAATACAAACTCCACTCCTAATGTAGTGTATCGACTATTCAGAGGCGGGACTTTGTTCCCACACAGCGCTCTGAGATCTGGGACCCGGCACACAGGAAGAAGACTGCCTTTGAGTGCCCTCGATGGAGAGGCAGGAGCAGGGTGTGATGGTGAGCGCACACAATTGGAGGTCTGCAGGCAAGAGGACTGCCTACAGCCTGAGGGCACCCAGCGTGCACACTGAGATCCTGGCCAGCTATGTTCATAGAGCAAAACCCAGTGAGGAGAAACAAAACTGAAGGAAGAGGGAGGACGAGGAGAGTGAGAAAGACAGAAAAATGGGAGAGAAAGAAAGGAGAGGGGCAAGGAAGAGAGAAGGGTAAGGCACCTGCCAGACAGGTAACATCCTCAGTCCCATCCCGAGAATACAAAAGTAACTTGATGAAAGACACTAATTATACATAGAAACAAACCAGGAAACAAAGCTACCTTGTCCTGAGAGAAGCATCTATGAGGTCTACAGGCAGTAAACAAAGACTCAGGTGCTCACCAATACTGTCTGTGCATCTGCCAGGTCAAAGGTCTGCTTTAAAGGGGCCAGGAAACATGCCGGGACGATGTGCTTATACACAAAGTCAGCAAAGCCTGCTGGTCCGTCTTTACCTCCTGTCAAGAGAATCCCAAGTTTCATCTTGCTTAAAAAGAAAGTCAACCGGTCCATGTCAGGGAAAACCAATTCCCAGCTCCTGCTTCTATTTGGATCAGAAATGGGTCAGGAAATGAAGGGTTGGTTAAAACAACTATCGGGCTGGAGGTACTGCCTACTGCAAGACCATTGACTAGAGTCCACAAAGCCTTGGGCTCTTGTCCTGGCACTGGGGCGTGGGGTGGGGGTGGGGGTGGGGGTGAGGGTCGGGTGGAGAGAATGTCCTCACCCCAGAGCTCCACCAGCTTTGAGAGGATGATAAAACATGTTTTCTGTGCGGTCGGATCTGGATACTCAACAGCTCCTTGGATGACAGTAACCAGCACCCGTTCCACATTTTCTGCACCTGACAAGAGAAAAAACGACACTTTAGTTTCAGAAGCAAAACACAACATGAAGCACTCATTTCAAAATATTTAGTTAAGTCAGAGCACACCTATAATCTTACAAAATCCATCCCTTGCTTCATTAACTGAGCACTTAATTTCTACGCAATGAAAAGCCAAGATTCCTTTAACAGCTTGCTCCTCTGAATGTGTTTTAAGACCTTGCTGTGCAGACTAGGCTAGTCTCAGAATCACAGATGTCTGGCTGCCTTTGCCTCCTAAACACAGGAATTAAAGGCATTATCCTCCAAACTAGGAGAATGGCCCCGATTGGCTCATGTATTTGAATGCTTGGTCCCCAGTGGGTGGACCCAGTGTTTGGGAAGGATTAGGAAGCATGGCCTCGCTGAGGAGGCGTGGCTTGGCCAGAGAGGAGGTGGTTGGGCTTTGGAGCCCACAGGGTTAGCAGAGAGCAGAGAGTGCAGCTAACTGAAAACCTGCCTGGCTCTCTGCTCCTTCCCTGCCTAGTGCCTGTACTCAGGCACCATGCCTTCCTGCTGCCATGTACCTGCTGTGATGGTCCTGGGCTTGCCCTCTGACAGTGTAAGTTGTCTTGGTCATGGTGTCTCATCCGAGCAATAGAAAACACTCAAGACACTCACTGTGCCCAGTTTAACTCTTCCTTCTTTCCCAGGTTACTGGGATCACAAGCCTGCACCACTGTGGCTGGCCGGTGCTGTTACGAATTTAAAGATGGTGAACTGGCCAACAAGACCCCACTGTCAGGCCAATCCTTGTACGACTATGCTAGTTACTGCAGTTAGAGAATATAGGAAACGAAAAGACACACTGATCATAAGCTAATCTTAAAGCGCTGGACATGCACCACTTCCACTCGCCGTTGCTCAGTGCACACTGACGGGGACATAACACGTGGTGAAGGCGTGAGCTCTACCTTGATTTGCAATCACTTCACTCATCCCACTGCCAGTGACCGTCTGCAGGAAGGCGAAGTAACTCCTCCTCAGCATCTGCTTCTCCAACGCCGCTGACTGGTCATTGTCTTCCGCAGGCCGCAGCAGCACTTCAAAGATGGCATGAAGCAGGGGCATGAACATCTGCTGTAGGAATGGGGACACCTGCATCTGGAGAGAGGAACAACTGTTACCACACCGCAGAGGTGAGGGAGAAGTGTAATGCGACGCTTTAGGTAGAAAATGCCACACTAGCTCATAAAACACACACACACTAGAAAAGACTCAAAGATAAGACTCAGCAACTATGGGGCTGAAGAGATCTTCTGGAAGGATCTTCAGTTCCCAGAACCCACATGTCTTCTCTGGCTTCTCCAGGCACTGCACACACATGTGCACGGGCATGTGTTCAGACAACACGCCACGCAGTAAAAGCAATCTTAACAAGTGCAGCTGTGTCTTATAATTCTGGCTGTTTCAGTAGGCAAATGCACACACTGTTCAAGCTTGGGGACCTGAGTCTAATCCCCAGAGCCCACATAAGGCTGGAAGGAGACCCGTGTCCACAGAGCTCAACGCTGACCTCCATGCCTTGGCATGCACATACACGAGCTAATAAAGTTAAAGATGAAGGAAGAAAAAGATGAAGTAAGAAATAACAAGTGATCACAATCAAAGTTGGCCATGGGATACTTTCAAATTTAAATTTCTAAGAGAAAAAAATCCTAAGAAGTGAATTTTGTACAATTAAACTAACATCTGACTTCCATTATCCTATCTGGGCCCCTTCTTCCTCACCTATAAGGCTGAATTCTTACCACTTGAGGTATATTTTCAGGAATACAGAGCAACATCAAAAACCATTCAGGGCCGATTTGAACTTAAAGCATTATGCATTGGCCGGCTATTGTCCCGGGACAGCTCATACTCGTTCTAAGTTCCTGTCTCTAAAACTGCCTCTGATGTACTGGATTACTTTCAGACTCTTATTCCAGAATCCAATCATACGCCATGTGTTTACAGGTGGGAATCAGTGCTGGACTTACTTGCTTCTCGGTAGTTTTCTCTTGCTACCATTTTTATTTTGCTGCTCTTGTAAAGGACCTAGGTTCTGTTTCCAGCTCCCACAGGGAGGCTTCCAGCTCCATGTTCTGTATCTCCAGTTCCCAGTGATCTGACACCCTGACATCTCCGGGTACCAGGCACGCACATGGTGCACACACATATGCACAGGCAAAACACTCATACACATAAAAATCATCTTCTTACAATCTAAAAATCTACCTAGTCAGGGCTGGAGAGATGGTGCAGAGGTTAAGAGCACCAACTGCTCTTCCAGAGGTCCTGAGTTCAAGTCCCAGCAGCTACATGGTGGCTCACAGCCATCTGTAATGGGTTATTCTGAAGTGTCTGAAGATAGCTACAGTGCTCACGTACATAAAATAAAATCTTTTTAAAAAAATCCACCTGGTCTTTTCTGTGACAGAGAGCATATTATTGGGATGTTAAAAACGTCCCTATGATCCATGTAACCAAGTAACTCCTCATTCAGGAAGGCTGAGGGGTGGCTCCACCTGTAAAGAGCTCTCAGAGATTGAGCCCCGACCCTGTAATGACAGGTGGCTACGGTGGGGTGCACCCAACACTACAGCATCAGGAAGATGGAGGACGATCGCCGGGGCTTACTGGCCAGCCAGTCTTAGTCCCATCAGTAAGCTTTAAGTTCAGTGACAGACCATATGTCAAAAAATAAATGTGGAAGGTGACGGAGGCCACTGTGTGGCCGGCATGTGTACGAGTAAGCACCCCCCCACCCTGACTCCCAAACCCTGCCAGCCAACACACAGTAGAAGGGGACAAAACCTCGAAGCTCTCTAGGACATGCACACGTGCAATCTCACGTCTGCAGAGTACAGTTAATTAAGTCCTGTGGCCTATTGGGCACCCTGTGGTACATACGGTACCTTGAACTTGGCGGTGATCTGGTTGATGAGTGGAATGAACTCCTGGAGGTCTTTCGCTTCGCAGTCTTTGAGCATGTGCTCTGAGGCAGAGGGGATGAACGGAAGAACCTCTTCCTCTAGGCAGATGATCATTCGATGAAGGAAGGTCCGAACCCCGCTTCGGAGAACGTCCTTTTGTAAAGGGCAGCTGAGCGCTGGCAAGAACGTCTGTAAACAGTCCAGGTAGACTTGGGAGCAACCGCACTGCTTCACAGTCTGCTTGTTGCTGAAGGCCTTGCTGGTCCGACTACATGAACAAAAACCAGGCAACCGAGTTTCAGTGTTTTAAAGAATAACACAGGGCTGGAGAGATGGCTCAGAGGTTAAGGCCATTGACTGCTCTTCCAAAGGTCCTGAGTTCAATTCCCAGCAACCACATGGTGGCTCACAACCATCTGTAATGGAATCTGATGCCCTCTTCTGGTGTGTCTGAGGACAGCTACAGTGTACTTACATACATAAAATAAATAAAATAAATAAATCTTTTTTTTTTTTTTTTTTAGTTCTTTTTTTCGGAGCTGGGGACCGAACCCAGGGCCTTGCGCTTCCTAGGCAAGCGCTCTACCACTGAGCTAAATCCCCAACCCCTAAAATAAATAAATCTTAAAAAAAAAAAAAAAAAAAGCCTAACAGATGGGAAAGTGGCAACACCAGGAGACCAGTGACTTCCTATGTCAGAATCATGTCCACCTTAGGTAGCCATTCTGTGAAAATGACTGCTCCAGATAGCAGTACAGAAGAAGACACTAAGTAAGTTAAGCAGATCAGATGCAGTGAAGCATACACTGAGTCTATCCATATGCTTTTTAAAATCCCATCTACTCTGCAAGAAAAAAATGTATTTACTGTGACTGAGCCACAAGGCAATCTGTGTGTGCTACTCAGAAATTTAAAAAACAACCTAATCACACTCACAGCCAAGTTACTCATCACCAAGCTGGGCCTGGCTCTTCTGCTGAACTTTATAGTGTGGAACAGTCTCCCAGGATAACTTATTAGCAATCAGTCAATTTCCATACTGTTAATAAAAAATGCAGGGAGAGAGGTGAACGGCAGCTTGGGTCTTTGAGACACACTGAAACGCCACAGGGTGTCAGGATGCCTCTTGAAGGTGTCAACAGTAAAGCAGTGTTGCTGTACGACACTGGGACACAGACACTTTGGCTAGCCTGAAACACAAGACTGACTTACACTAGGGGAGTCAGAATCCAGAGTACTAAGGATCCAGACAGTCTTCATGATGAACATGCAGCTAGCCAAGGCTCTGTCCTCTTTGCTGGCTGCATGTTTAACTTACTGGAGAGACAAAGGGTTATACGACCCTCCGAGTAACTGACTCAGCTTTGAAAACAGTTGAGTGTGTCCACGTGAGAAAGACCCACTGAAGAGGTTCTGCCTACTCGGATACTCAGCTTCTTTCACCTATACAGACACACAGCTTTACCCACGTGGATGCACACCTTTACCCACTGGGATGCACACCGTTACCTATGCAGACGCACAGCTTTGCAGTTTAGTGGCACTTGTCTCACCTGGCGAATCCAACCGCGTGGTTGAGACTATCTGCAAGAGATACTTGTCTCTCTTCATCCTGGGCCATCATCAGCTTTTCCAACAGAACCTTAAACCTCTCCATCAGTGGCGTCAAGAGGTCCTTCATTAAGGCCTGCTTATGTTCTGCGGGGTATTCGCTGTTAACAATCAGCGCCCCGGCTGTTTCATAAATGAAGAGCTGGTCGTCGCTACTCAGCAAGGACTGGTACCCATTCTCCTACAAGGAAATTTTTTCTGAACTGAATATTTATGTTTTAGTCCCTCTCAGTTAACCTAAGCATGAGAGACAAAACATACAATCTACCACATTGGCTCTTCTATCAAACACTCATAGAGAAACGAAATTTCCGCCACAATCCCAGACTGAAGGGGAAACTTAAAACGGAAGCAGAGGTTCAAGCCTCATGGTGGCTGGGCTAAGGTAAGGGCATTACTCCCTGGTACCCTGCGTCCTCATGCTTGAGGCTCTGGGATAAACCCTAGCCCTGTCCACGAGCAAGCAAGCATATCAACTGAACTTCAGTCACGACCAACTCTGCAGAAGACCCTACGGTAACTGTCACTGTCTGATACAGCAGATTCTCTGGATGCCAAAGTTGCAAGAGTCAGCAACTGCTGAGAGAAGCTGGCATAAAGTGCGCACCAAGAGTGATAAATTCCATTAAGTGAATGTTACTATCTTGCTTTCAACTCAACAGTGTAGGGGCTGGAGAGGTGACTCAGCACTTAAAGAGAACTGGCTGCTCTTGCAAGAGACTGGGCTTCGACTCCCAGCACCCATGAGGCAAGCAAGCACACCACTGTCTGTAACCGCAGTTCTGGGATGTCGGAGCCCTCCCCATGCCCCTGGAGATACCACACACATGTGGTGCACAGATAAGGCAGGTAAAACATGCATGCATACATCAAAAAACACACGTAAATCAAAATGTACTTATAAACCATCTCAACCTAAATTCTTTTAAGACACTGGAAAGATTAACATTTTACACTAAGTCTAAGACGAAAACTTCAAACTAAGTAGCACTGAGGATGACAACTACCATCCCAACATGAGAGTAATTTAAAGTGGCATCTCTTAAGTCACTGAGAAATCAGAACACAGCCTTCACTGCCAACGTCCTTCCATTAGTACTGTGCTTATCACTTGGGATCCGGGTGAACAGATCCAGTGAACTCTAAGCACACCACCCCTCCCACTATGAGAAACAAAGCTGGCATCCGAAGTCTCGGTGATACCTGGGGAGATACTTACGGGTGGAGAAAGGGCTAATAAATCCTGTATTCTATTCAATATATCCTCAATGTAAGGATTCATTTGTTTACTGGATAAAATCAAAAGGGAGACAACAAGTAAGTTAGATGCTGACAAGATCAAATTCCCATTCAAACACAAGGGAACCAAAGCTTACTTCTACGCTGGCCACTCTGATCGTTAACATTAACTTACGAGCAATTTAAAAGTCTGTGTGGTCTGCAGATGCATTGCCAGGGCAATGGACCTGACTGTGAGCCTAGTAAGTGCCAAGTGCTAAGGTACTTCAAAGAACACTACATAGAACAGACCGTGTTAAAGCAACTTTCAAGCTGAGCATCACCATGCAAACCCATAATCCCAGTGCTTGGAGGGAGTCAGAGGCAGAGCAATCTCGAGTTTGTCATTTCCAGGACCAAGAAAACCAATGAAAAACTGCACCATGGCCTAGGAGGATGGCTCAGTAAACGCCTGACTGCAAACTCGATGGCCCGAGTCTGTCACCCTCCTCCCATGGTAGGAAGGCCGTCTCCTCTTCTTCACATGTCTGCCGTGGCATACATGTACTCATCACCCCACAGACATCTAAACCACCATCTACCCACCCTCAGGGGCCCCCGTGCATACACACACAGCACTAAAAGCTGATACTTACTTGAGAGACTTGACAAATCTAGAAAACAGGTAGGCAGTTCTGCTCCGGACTTTAGCACTGGAATGCCACAGACCTCTGTGATCTAAGAAAGCCATCTAAGGAAGAGACACTCATTACCTCTGCTCTCATTCAAGGACTCCAGTGTCATACTGCCTTTTATATTTTAGACAAGGCTTCTCTGGGTGGGCCTGATTGTCACAAAACTCGCTCTGTAGACCAGGCTGGCCTCCAGCTAACGGAGACCTGCCTGCCTCTGGCTCCCGAATACTGAGATTAAAAGTGTGCCCCACAGCCAACTAGCATTGTACTGCATTTCTGCTCACATCAAATTGTACCTCCTAGGCAGGGGCTAGAAATGCAGAAGTAATGTTATATTACACACAGGCCCTAAGGACTGCTTTTATATAAAACTATGTCTCAGACTTAGATAGCCTTTTAACTCTGAGAAAAGTTACAGACAACAAAGACAGAACACAATCTGGACATTCAATCCAGAGTACAGTGCACACTTACTAGTGCACACTTACTAGTACACACTTACTAGTACACAGGGGATGTGCTGAGGTTCAACTGTGAAAAACTTCTCATAGCGAACGACAGTTTCAAAGAACTCCAGGGTCACAGATGTGTGCTGGTAGGAACTGACTCCTGATGTTACCAACTAGAGAGGAAACGAAGAAACCTATTCTTGTTTACTGCAACATCCAAAAGTCCCTCTGTCAAAACAGACCAAGCTCTAACCACTAAGAAACTCTCAGCACAGCACAAAGGGAAAACTGTTTCCGGTACAGGATCCTCAGTATACCTACCGTCCGCATCATGTCCTGCAAAGCACTCGCTTTTGACACGTCACCTGAGAAGTGAGCGCCATGGGACACCGGGAGAGCTTCCGCCAGCATGTACAGCAATCTCACTGCTACTTCAACTTCCATGAAGCGCGTGGTCTGCCAGTTCCTACCAAGGCACAATATTGTATGTCTGTGAGACCTCAGCACGAATGTTCTGTAGGACTTTTGATACACAGGACAGTAACCCACCATAAAATCCTCTCAATGGCACTTCCACACACTCCTGTAACCAACCCTAATGACACTCAGGGTTACCAACACCATGGGAGGAGACGAGAAAGTACGAGCATGAGGGTAAAAGTGGTTGAAATACATTAAATGCATGTTGGCATGCAAATAATGAAACCCATTATTACGGATGGTTAACATGCTAATAAAAACCACTTTAAAAAGTCTTGAACAATTAAAGAGTCATGCCATTCATTTGTCAATTTTGCCAAGCAATGTAACTTAAACCACAGAGGTAGAGACAGGAAGTATTTCAGAAGCAAAGCCGACTGTCTGCAGACACGTGAGGATAGTGGATGTTACAGGACAGAGAAGAGCTTACTCAAGCAGGAGGACTTACTGCAGCGTGGCGCTGAAGACTCGGCGAACAGAAGCCAGCACCAGCTCTGGCGACACCTGCGCAAGTCTGTCCAACAGTAACTTCAGCTGTTTTCTGTATTCTACAAACATGGCTTCATCTTCACCCTGTGACGGAAGTTCAAAGCATCACGATGACTCAGCCATTAGAAGCACTCGGGGTGGGAGCAGGGCACCAGCACCTGTCCTCGGCCTCCACAGCAACACCCTGGCCCACACTCACAACTGCACACACAATAATGATACATACATCACTTACACCTCCATACACATACACCTATATATTCAACCTTAAGATCTTAAAATTACATAAGTGATCAGTTACCTCATACCCTTTATCTTCTAATAATAATGATAATGATAATGATAATAATAATAATAATGATAAATCACAATGCTCAGCAGCACTTCCCTTCTGCTCGTTAACCAGTGATCTCATTAAGGCCTGGGTCATAAGGCCTACGGAGGAGGGCAGGGTGAGTGTAAACAGCTGGTATGGGTGCACATTCGGTTCGAGACTTGCCTGTGGTCTCCGCTCGCCCTCCAGCCTCCCCAAGTGCTGACAGCATCAGAACTGGAGCTACCATATCTCTCACTGTCACTATGACCCTTTGATATTCATTCCAAATACAGTATTTTAGCACAGAGTTAACCAACATGTGCCCCAGTTTCCAGAGAGCAGTGGACAGCCCCTAACACAAGCGGGAGGCTGATGCTCACATCGATGGACAAGACTTGAAGCTGAGCACGTCCAGGCAGGGAAGCCCCATTCTCGCCTCCCTAATGGGAGATGAGCTGCGAAGTGAGAGCCATGGGCCACCTGGTGACTTGAGGCCTGTTGACTGGGCCTCGACCCAGCACGCTGGTTAGCTGGTTAAATGTAAACCGAGATAAGGTCATCGATGATAAGTTGACCGTGAACTCCATGCTGCTTTTCTCTTTCATTGCTATAGACATAATCTAGGACCTGAGTGTAATAAACAAAGGTCCCTCCGCTGAATGCATCCCAGACCCCTCAGTTGATTTTTTTATAGGATTCTTTTTTGTTTAGAGAAAAGCTCTCACCATACAGCCCAGTACGTAGCCCAGACTGGCTTCACATTTTCCTAAGGCTGCCAACTGCTGGGATTTCAGTCATGTGCCCCATTACCAGCTTAGAAAATGTGTGTGCACGTGCACGCATATGTATGCTTGCTCAATCATGCACACGCTTCGGCCACTGTCCTCAGGAGCTACCCACCTTTTGTGTGTGTAAAGCACGTCCTCTCACTAAGAGCTGGACTCGGTGTCTAGGCCAGGCAGTGTACTCCAGGGGTCCACCCTCTTGCCTTCCCTGCTCTGGGACTACAAGCAAGTACCACCAAATGCAGCCTTCTACAGTCATCCAACTCTGACCTCAATGTTCACACAGCAAGCACTTTACCCGATGCCTCCTACCCCTCAGAGAGCAGAGGACTCAGGTCTCCGTAAGTGCTGGCCCAAATTAACAGTGATATAAATAACTACATTAGTATAAACAAGGCTGATTAAAACACACTATTGTTTTAAAGGGCTCTGAAACTAAAATATAAAATACTAATTTGCTGCAAACAAACAATAAAATTAAAACCGGTTTTTCTTTGGTGCAAAACTCCTCACCTCATTTTCAAAGTTATATTCTTCATCATAGGTCAATTTTTTCATAACGGCCAACATGATTGCCTAAAATTAGTAATACAATAACATGTGTTAATTGTTCCTTTTAACCTGGAGGTTGCTCTTACATTTCAAGGTAGGTTTCAGGTAACAAACTGACCATCAGCTTTAGGTGAGCATGACTCACCCACTGTAAGGGCTCAGGGAATCTCACGGAAGCAGAGGGGGAAGTGTGAGGTGGGGTGGAGTCCACCTTGGAGGGAGATTACTTGAGACTCAGGAAACAAACAACTCACAAACAGTCCCTAAAACTCACCAACTTCACTAAGCCCCTCCCTCCCCAGGACCATTCACCCACAAAGACTGCAGGGAAAAGACTCTCCAACAGTGGTGCAGAGCACTCCATGACTGGCTTTTCAATGAAGCAGCTCCCTCTGAACAGTAGTCCCTCACCAACAGCCAGGTAAGGAACCCTGACTGACCAGGGTTTAAAAGAAGTCACTTACCTCTACATTAGCTTTTTGCTGATCCGAGAGCACTGAAAGCTTAAAATAAAAAGTAAACAATAACTTTTATTAGGTTTTCTGATGCTATATATCAAAGTATTCTTTTAAAACATACACAATGGAGCTTCTGGTACAATTAGGGGACAGGACATTTTTCCAGCATGCACAAGTTTCTGGTCCAATATGAAAATAAAATACATATATTTCTGCTGAGTAGTTTGACAGCAAACCTATAGTTAACAGCTTCCTAAATTTAGATGTAGTAATTTTGTCTAATAAATAATATATAGGCAATAACATAGATAACTTGATTAAGCTTTTTTTTTTTGGTTCTTTTTTTTGGAGCTGGGGACCGAACCCAGGGCCTTGCGCTTCCTAGGCAAGCACTCTACCACTGAGCTAAATCCCCAACCCCTTGATTAAGCTTTTATGAAATATTTAGAAATAATAACACTGTAACGAGTGGAGGACATTTTTGTTGTTTTGCGACGGTCTCACTAGTCATGGTGAGCCTGACACTCATGCTATAGACCAGACTGTCCTTGAACTCAGAGATCTAAAGGCATGCACAACCATGCTTAGCTTTCTAAAACAAAGCAAATCAAACTTAGAAACCTAAGACACAACACTGTGGGAAGATCAGTTTCTCTAATGCTAAAATCCCTTGAACTCTGCATGTAAACAGTTATTGTTCTAAGAATTAGCAAACCCTGGGGTGGAGAGGTAGCTCAGTGGCAGGGCATGCCCAGCACGGTCCAGGTTCTGGGTTCAGAAGCTAACCAGCCAGCCCACAGGGGGGCGATGGCGCAAGCGGAATGCCGATTTCTGAGTACTCGTGAACTGCACAGCAATGGACCACCATGGATTGCAGTGGGAAGGGGAAGGTGGTGCGTGAGACCCTGCCCCTTCTTGGGGGAGCTGTTACAGTTGCTAAGGAACAGAAATATTTTCTTCAATGAAGCAGCCTCTGGTAAGTGGCTCATGGTCCTGTATACAACCCCTCGCCTACACTCCTATAACAACTGTAAATTCACTAAACCCCCAAAGGATATCAAAGTAAGACTTAGAAGGAGGAGAGGTGTAGTGTGTAACTATAAAACAACCTGGGCTATGTTCGGCTACGTGCCAGCAGCGGTGGACTCCCCTCCCCAACTAGGAGCAGCAAGCTCAGCTAGCTGAGCTGCTCAAATCTTCCCAGGCCATCATCCCACTGGCTCTACTCCCCTAGGCCAGTAAAATGAAAACTCCAGAGGCTAGTAATTTATCAGCCAGACTTGTAACAGTCAATCTTCAACCCACAAATGCCCACACAAAGAACTCAAAACTAAATGGTTATAGACACAAGCTGCGCACCTGGATTGGACAGATGTGCCCTGCATTATTCAGTCATCCATCTCAGGACTCCCCAGTTACTTATGGCTCCCAGGACCATGTGGTTTTGACTCATCATCCTCTCTTATAGATAGGCTCCATCTTGTCTCGTTGTCTCTGTCTGTCTTTTTTTTTTTTTCCAGAGCTGGGAACCGAACCCAGGGCCTTGCGCTTGCTAGGCAAGCGCTCTACCACTGAGCCAAATCCCCAACCCCTCTGTCTGTCTTTCTGTCTCTCTCTGTTCCCTCTCTAAAACTTTCAGCTCCACCTTCCATTCCACTGCCCAATCACAGCTCTAGCCTTATCTGACTAAGATTTCACCTGAGTACAGACGATCCACAACACAAAGGTACCAGTAGGATAGAAGGGGACAAGAATGGGTAAGGGGGTGGGGGATAGGACTGAAATGTACTATATACATGTATGAAATGCATAATGAAGGGGCTGGGGGTTTAGCTCAGTGGTAGAGCGCTTGCCTAGGAAGTGCAAGGCCCTGGGTTCGGTCCCCAGCTCCAGAAAAAAAAAGAACCAAAAAGAAAAAAAAAAAAAAAGAAAAAAAAAGAAATGCACAATGAAAACAAGTATAACTAACACATAGGAACAAAAATATAATAAAATAGGAATGGCGTCTCACTCAACGTCATAATGGAAGTAACTGCTCCTTACAACACTACAGGCTACAGTACGGAAACCTTCCCCACATGTCATGCTGTAGCTGGAAAGTAACTGTCAGAGGGAGTAATTTAACACCTTTCCACTGTGTTCAGGGACAAATACAGGTTTAAAACAATGGAAACAAAACAAAAAAATAACCCGACTGTACTTATGATTTGGGAATGTGTGCCTTTTGAGGCAGGGGCTCGCTCAAGCTAATCTTGCACTGGCTGCAGAGCACTCAATGGCCCAGTCCCCTTCCAGTGCTGGGTTTCTGACATGGCTTGCCATGTCCAGTCTGAAGCTCACCTTTTGTTTAAATTTAACTTTTAAAATAATATTTAAAAAACTACAAAATAGGGTTGGGGATTTAGCTCAGTGGTAGAGCGCTTACCTAGCAAGAGCAAAGCCCTGGGTTTGGTCCTCAGCTCCGAAAAAACAAAAAACAACAACAACAACAACAAAAAAAAAAAAACTACAAAATAAGTGCCCTGCACTATTCAGTCGTCCATCTAAGAAATCCCCAGTTATTTATGGCTCCCAGGACCATGTGGTTTTGGCTCATCATCCTCTCTTATAGATAGGCTCCATCTTGTCTTGTCTGTCTAATCTGTCTACCTACCTACCTACCTACCTACCTACCTACCTACCTACCTACCTACCTACCTATTTATCTACCAATCTATGTGTGTGTGTCTTTCCTTTTGGCTTTCTTATATTTTCATTATCTAACAGACGACACTGCCTTACCTGTTTCAGGATATGGAGATAATCGTAACAAAACCCAATGATGTTGGAGGAAATGTCATCGTCCTCATGAACTAGCAGCTGTAACATAAGTGGCACTTTGGTCTCAATAGCTTCCAGTGCCTCTTGAGCATTCTTGACAGCCCCATTCTTAATTAATTTAGTCCAGCTAACTATTAACGACTGTCCCATTCCATTTACCAGCTTAGAAAATCTGGCCACAAAGTCCAAATCTTCTTCCTATAAGCAAGAAGCAAAGACTTGGATTACAACCGCCTGCCTCAGGAAGGAGGAGGAGCTCTGACCTTTAACCAATTACAGGGTTCAATCCAAAAAACAAATTGTGTAATCTGTGACTGACACGCTGGGTGTTAGTGTGAGCGGGCACACGTCAACGGTCAGCTTCCTCCCTCTACCACCCTCCCTCTACCACGGGTCTCAGGGACGGAACTCAGGACCAAGGGCATTCCCCTGGTCCCCAGGACTCAACATTAAGACAACAGCTACCAATTTTGTCATTGTGATAGAAAAATTATCAAAATTTGAATTTTTCTGCAACCATTATCATCCAATAGTACTCTAAAAGCAATTGTTTGTTTTTTTAACTAAAACAAACAACAAGAACAACAACGGGATTGGGGATTTAGCTCAGTGGTAGAGCGCTTGCCTAGCAAGCGCAAGGCCCTGGGTTCGGTCCCCAGCTCCAAAACAAAAAAAACAAAAAAAACAAAAACAAAAAAAAAAAAAAACAGAACAACAACAACAACAACAACAACCCCTAAATGTTTGGTGGTTTTGCCTGCATGTACATCTATGAACATGTGTGCCTGGTGCTTAGAGAAGCCAGAAGAGGTCTCCAGAGAAGCCACTAGGTCTCCAGGAACCGCAGTTATAGAGTCTGGAAGACAGCCAGTGTTCTGTTCTTTTTTTTTTTTTTTTTTCTTTTTTTCGGAGCTGGGGACCGAACCCAGGGCCTTGCGCTTGCTAGGCAAACACTCTACCACTGAGCTAAATCCCCAGCCCCGACAGCCAGTGTTCTTAACCACTCAACTATTTCTCTGTTAGCAACCGTTATTTTAATGAGGATAAACCTGTGGATATTACTAACCTTGTAAAAATAAAAAAGGGGTGGTGGAGAAGAGAGCTTAAGTAAAAGAAGTTTTAGAATCTTTTTTCCTAACTGTTCTTTTACTAAGTAAGCACAGTCTATGCCATCAATGCTGCTACACTGTATGTGTAATGACTTACAACAGTCTTTTCTGAAACTGTTTCACTTCGGCCTTAACTTCTCTACAAAGACACAAGCTGCTACATAGTGGCTGGCCGGCTTCACAGGAAGCTGCTACATAGTGGCGGGCTTCACAAAGTCCCTGCCTGTGGTACAGGCAGGCCTGGCTTATTTCTTTAGTTAGCCTTCAACCATTCTCCCATAGACAGGGGCTCTACCTTTGAAATTTGGTATTTTCTTTTCTTAAAGAACCCCAGATCCTAAGTAAGACAGGAGAAGGTAATAAAGCTACCTCTGGTCCACGAAGAAGGAACCTACTAACACCGTACTACTGACATTATCACCAATAAAAAGATGTCTCAGGATCAAGCAAGGCCACTACCAAGCCTGTCAACCTGAGTTCCACCCTGGGACCCGCCTGGTGGAAGGAGAGAACTGACGCCAGGAAGTTGTTCTCTGACCTCCCCATGGGCACTCACTCTCATACATGCACACACAGAGACATTCATATATAAAAAACTTGGGAGATGTCTGAGGAATCCTTTCCTCAGCGCTGCAAACTTGCAAAATGCACACGCCATTCTGACTGTCAAGTGTCAGAATGGTGTGACCAAGTGTGCAAAGAACATGCCACCAATTCTAGCTGTGACTCTCAGAGAACCACGGTCACTGTCAGTTCAAGGACATTTCCCAAAGCTCAGAGGGGGAAAAGCATCTAACAGCTTTCAAAGCTTACGGTTAAGACATATACTGACCTGATCAATGCTGAAAAACCCCGCAGTCTGTAATACTTGACACAAGGATTCTACTAGTTTCATCTTGTCCACAGGGTCCATCCCTTTATTTACAATTTCAAACAAACAGTCACATGCTTCTTCTCGTAGAACTTCTACTGACATATGACCTAGCAGCATATTTATAAACCTGGGGATGGGGGGGAACAAAGATTTTAACATTTTCAGTTCAGGAGTTTTAGATACTAACTCTGCAAGTTTACAGTTTATAGGCATACGCACCTATCATTGGCTATAAGGGATAAGTCTATCCAGGAGACGTAAGCCCCAACTACTTCAAGGCACTGGCACAGCACTTCTGAATTAGTATACTGGTAATTGTGTAGAATCTGGTACCACGATTCCACCAGATTTGGAATGCACTGTTCCCTCATGGTATCTTTTATCAGAGTATTCCTGCGAGCCTCCTAGAAACAAAGCAACAAAGACAGGGAAGATTTGAAGCAGCACTTGATGTCCAAGTACGGCTGCACACAGTGACTTCCTCCACAGGAAAACTTCCAGGCTTGCTGACAGTCCCGACCACGGCTTCCCATTTATCTGCTCTAAAATTACATCCTGTGATTCTCTGTGTTTCCTTTTTCCGCTCTACTCCTCGGCGCCAGACTTGGATCACTAAATACACACTATAAATAAGCATTGCTTAGAAATTTTAAGTATGTGGAATTATTTCTACTATTACACAAACATGGCACTTAAGCTATTTAGAAATGGCAGTGACTTAAATGTACAATGTCCTAAAATTCATGAATATTTTAGTTATTATCATCAAACTATTATACATTTAAAGCTGTCTCCAGCTCCGTTTTTGTTTCTTTTGTTCCTGGGCCTCCTGCACACTAGGCACGTGCTGTGCTGCTGAGCTGGCTCACCAGCTTTCTCTTGCTTACCACACGCAGGCTGGGCTGAGGGTGTGCCTCAGCTGTGAGGAGTCCTTGGCGGTGACGATACAGTTCTTTCCACTAGTGCTGCCCAGCCACACACAGATTTTTAGAAGGCAAAGGCGATGTTGAGATACATGAAGAGAAGGGCAATGGGCTAGGGGACTGTGACTGGCTCAGACTCCCAAGGAGGAGGGGCTGACACCCACGTTCTAAGCCATTGCCTCTCGCCTCTTCAGAAGCATTGATATTAAGTATGGACGGCAATTCCCAGGAGCTATGAGACAGCAACCTTGTGTACTTCACTGGAGACTACGCTGGCTTGGTTTGAAAAACCTAAGGAATGCTCTAATTTCAGTCTATGGGGTGGGAGGGAGGAGTGTAAAATTTCATTGTTAGCAAATTCAAGGTGCTAGGTACATCTGTAATCTAAGAATGTGACAAAGGAAAAGACCCCCTGCCCTTTCTGACATGTGTGTTTCCCCTACAAAACTTACATCACAAACCCCGTGCACCCGAAGTTACTTGCCTCTGATGTATGAACCACATCCCGGTCCACCAGCTCTGAATCGATGGCCATGAGGATTCGTAGGTACAGATCCACTCCCCTTGGGTTTAGGTCCACAACTGAGAGAATGTCAAAAAAAAACTTGGGCCATTTAGTGAGATACTCTGTAACAAAGAGCAAGGCGAAGACTTGGGCTGCTTTGTTTCGGATGAAGGTCTTCTCTGGCTGGGGATTCAGCATCTGATAGACAAAACAATCGTGAAAATGTATTCAAACTCTTCAGAAGCACGCTGCTTTTGTCTACTTATCACTAGTTGGCAAAAAAAAAGTAACCAAACCTCAACATTGCCTTGATTGGTAGCAACAAAGGTGTGCAGATTTACCCATGTGTGCAGGTGACTGGTCACATGACAAGGAGTAATGGCTGCCCCTTAGAAGCTTTATTTTCCTATAGTGTTGGGGATAGATCTGTTTGCTACATAAGCATTCTACCAGAGACACACAGCCCGGTCTCTCTCTCTCTTTTTTTTTTTTTTAGGAGGAGGGGGTGTCTGCTTGTTTTGAGTCAGGGTCTTACTATGTAGCCTAGGCTGCCCTCACTCAGATCCACCCGACTTTCTGCCCTTGCCTCTATGCCGCCAGGTCTGTCCCAGGCCTTGAGGTTGATTTTTTTGATTTTGGGGATTTTTTTTTTCTTTTTTGAGACAAGGTCTACTAGTAGGCAGCTCAAGTTGACCTTTAACTCATTACAAACTACAGGTTGGCTGCAAAATAACAATGTCCCTGCCTCTGCCTTCTGAATACTGAGATACAGGCATGGACCCACAACTCTCAGTCATTAAGTTTCATGACCAGAATTTTAACAATTCATGTCATTTCTTCTAAGGGGAAAGAAATCAATTGTATTTCCTTCTTTGGTTAGATCTTAAAGAGGTGGCTCTGGTTAAATCCGAAGCTTTACATGTTAGGCTTAACTGCAGTTAACCAGGAGGACTGTGAGCTTTAACAGCTCTATCGTTCTTATACAAGAGCGTCTGTAAACAGGCCGTGTCAGCAGAGGCCAGCTTGAGGGACCAAACAAAAAGCAGCTACTGTCATGGAGTTTAAATATCATTGAACTCTCGGGGCTGGAAAGGCGGCCCAGCAGGGAAGTACAGGTATTGGTCATGCAGAGAACCCATACTAGGCAGTCTGCAAGCATCTAGAACTCCAGCTATAGGGAGTCTATCACCCTCTAATGGATGCCGTGTGTACCTGCAATCAGGGGTACAAACCCACACACAAACGCATATACACATAAGGAAAAAAAAGGTTTAACATTTTTTTAGATAATGAATTTCTTTTTAAAACCAAAGCTCCAGCTAGGTGTGGTGGCAGGCATGTGGCAGGCACCTTTGATTTTGGTGGTTGGGAGGCAGAGGCAGGAGCCCCAGGCCAGCCAGGGCTACACAGTAAGACCCTGGGTCCAAAAAATGTTTCCACAAAAAGTCCAACAGTTTTGGTTATTAAAACAATGTTGTTATTACTGTTTCCGCCCATGACAACAGTTTTGGTTGTTAATACAATCTGTGGTTATTACTGTTTCCACCCATGCTCTTCAAGACTAGCACTTCAGATATAAATGGTGAAGCGGCAGACCACTGGAGGCAGGAATGAGTGGCTGTTTTACCTGAGCCTGAAGCCATGAGAGAAGCGTCCCCCTGATGAGCTGTTGCTGAGCAGTGCTGAGCTCTGAGTACCTGGTAAAGCACAACAGTCACTACATTTGTGGTCTGTGCTTTTCAAATAAATCTCACCTATTAAAGACGGAGCATTATATAGCA
The DNA here is from genome assembly GCF_021556685.1 of Rattus norvegicus. Classification (NCBI taxonomy): domain Eukaryota; kingdom Metazoa; phylum Chordata; class Mammalia; order Rodentia; family Muridae; genus Rattus; species Rattus norvegicus. Next base: position 66,855,952 of record NC_141540.1, read on the forward strand.
TTCAGGGTTTCCTAGAACACCAGACAGCAGACACCTTTATCACAGTACTGAAGGATGAACGCATGGAACAAATTATCAGTTAGAGTATAGTCACTGCTCTCAGATCCCTGGTTCAGCTCTCGACCAGCCGAGGCGACACTAAGTGACTCTTCAGACAAACTATTTGTTCAATCAGGTTTGCAGTCTACAGACCAAGCCTGACTGACTGACTGAGCTTGGGATAAATCACAACACATCCACAGCCCAGAGATAACTTCTACGTTGTTAGTTTACCATGTGTATTTTGGTTTCCTCATGGTTGGAAAAGCAAATTAAAACATTCCCATCCCAACAAACCTGGAGATTACAAACAGTGAAATGGCCTTACTTGTATTTAACTTGATGCTCTAAAACTTGGAAGCAGAAAAACTTTACGTGATCATCACTGAAAAAGCAAAAGAAAATTAGATAATCAGAGAATGGATTGGATAAAACACAAGCAAAATACCAGTAACAACTGTGACATTTTCAAAAGTGGCCTCCTGCCTGACTTTCTACCGACCAGCTCTACTTTACGTGTTTTTATTACTGCCTTCTTTGTTCTATGGCAGCGCTGGGTATCTAACCCAGGGTCTTATGAATTCCAGGCAAAGGATTTGTCAATGAGCCACAGGCTCAAGCCCTCTGTTTAAAAGGGTTATGAAAGCTCTAAATACAATTCCCAACATGTGGAAGTCCCATTACATTTTACAAGCAACATAACCATAAGCTCTAATACACACCCTAAACACAGAACTTTGTAAAGAGAGGCCATTGCCTCAAATCCTAATGTGGAGAGCCAAGGTTCCTGGAACAATTTCTGTGCTTGACTTTAGGATCCTTAGAGACGCAGGTGACAAATGGTATAGCTGCAAGAGACTGATCAAATCAAAGACGGTGTCTTTGGCCTACTTAAAATTTAAGCATCTTTAGTCAGTGTTCTTACAGCCAAACACAGAATAAACAGGGTAGGAAGAATCTTAGTTTACCCTGAAAGTTTATAAAGAAATGAAATTATAAATAAAAGCACCTTTGTAAGAGGTGAGGAAGAAACACTATCTGTCCATTACCCATTTCTCTAGTGTTAGGTCATAGAGCCAAGGATTCTGACAAAAGGTCCGCTGCAGGACACGCCACAGGAGAAAGCCTTTCACATGTGGCATGGCCGCAGTGATCGAGAGACAGAAGAGCTGGAGAGGAATATTTTGAGATATGCTAAGGTCCCTGTTGGAAACCATACAGGGTGGATTATGGGTGTAATGACTACTAATGACAAGACCTTGGTCCCAACACCAAAGAACGGCAATGGAATATTGATATATTTAAGATATATATCACTGGCCCCAGCACGGCAGCTCAAGCTTTGGAGCTCAGCACTGGGGAAGCAGAGGCATGTGGATCTCTGTGAATTTGAGGCCAGCCTGGTCTACAAAGCCAGCCCAGAACAGCCAGGGCTCTGTTACACAGAGAAACACTGTCTCAAACAAACAAACAAACGAAAAGATACATGTTTGTTGCTCACTTTTACCCACTCCCAATAATAAGACAAAGACATGGTTAGTGTAGCCTACACCAGTGAGGACTGGCTCTACAGAACACAACATACATAAAGGAAAGGGTGCTTTTACTAAAAAAACATCAATTCTGGATTAGTTAAAAAATTGGTCTGCTATTTTTCTCTTTTCATGCTACTAACAGTTTTCTAAAAGCCAAGTCACAGAATCTTTAAAAAAAAAAAAAAAAAAAAAAAAAACTTCCAAAAGAAAAAATGAAAATGCCTCACAGAATGTTGATCCTCCCAGGCACTATGAAGACTCTCTTAGTTACCTGTATGTCTTCTGTGCTAGAGCCTCTGCACACACCTGCCAGGCATCTGGGGAAATCTTTAACTGCTCAAAATAAGCCAGGGCCTGAAAGATGGCAAAACAAAGTGACATGTTTGATAATGAGCTCTGATGCCTCGCTCACACAAAACAAGGGTGGAGTGAGCCACTAAGCAACCACAATTTGGGATTAATACAACAGGTAAAACGTCCAATCCAGGCAAAGTCCACATGACCCCTAAAAGTAGATCCGTGACCAATTTATCAGTTAGATGCGTAAGCTAGTTTCCTTACAGTAAAGGAGATGGAGAAAGAGTGACCTGCAGCCACCACTGAGTCACTGCGTGAGGGCGACGAGGGAGAAGAGATGCCTCAGGTGTTTTATCAAGGGCATTAATACTCGGGTACACACAACCATAAAAGGGTCTGGGAAGGGACACCATGCAGCACACATGCCCTCCCGCCATGAGTAGATGTGACACAAAGTAACAGAAACTTTCAACCCAATGAGTAATCTAGGAGGGGAGGGAACTACACTGTGTGGGACAAGGAACAAGGCACCAAGGCATGGGAGCCCCTGACCCTTCTAAACATCTCTCCCATTTGGCTGTTTCTGAGTCACGTCCTGGCAATATTGAACGCACTGCCTTCCTCAGTCCTGAGTCACTGGGGCAGATTAGCAAATGCGTGAACTGGGTAGTCCTTGACTTAGCAGGCTGGCATCAGAAGTACAGATGGTCTGATGTCAGTTTCTACAAACCCAGAATTCTCACTGGTAATGTCCCAGAAGCTAGGTCAGAGGACAGATGCAGTCCCCAAGGCACATATGGTCAGGTGTGGGTGTCTTGTCTGTTTGCTAAGTACTGAGGTGTGGGTAGGAGGATTATTTCTCAGATACACAGCTAGTCTGAGGTTAGCTTGGGCTGTATAAGACCCCGTCACCAAAAATTAAACAGAAGGTTTTAAGCTAAAGTTGAGTGTTTAAACCAAAGCTGGGGAATCCAGGGTGCGTGCGTGCGTGCGTGCGTGCGTGTGTGTGTGTAAATAACCAGAAGTCTTTGCCGTGCTTGTCCCTGAATCCGTGTATTACTAACATTAGAAAGAAATCTTGTGGCAATGATGAACAAGATGCAGCCTTCACCTCCAGGTTCTTCTACCTGGTTCCAAATCACACAGCAACAGCCAGCTTGGCATTCTTGGCTGTGTTGCTGACTGATGCCCACACACAGAAACGGACTGACAGACAGACACTCGAGAAGGAGCAGTCAGCCCACCCAACGGTAACTTCTCACTATTCCTGCGCTTGTAGCATCAGGACCATCAAAACCTTCATTTACTGTCAACATTCTTTCCTCTTCATCGTCATTGATTCTGCTACTCACGCTGGCGTAACACAAAATCGGATGAAACCAAAGGCCTAAAATATTCCCATCACAGAACCCATTCTTATTGAAAAAAAATTACTGTATTAAAACCACTAATATATCAGTGATCTTTTCTGGAAAAGAACACCAAGGTGCATTTAAAAAAGATTTGTTGGACAGAGCTGGTAAGATGGCTCAGGAGGGAAAAGAAAGAACAGATTTCATCCAAGCACCACGGCCCTAGTAGGCCCACCCCACCACTGCACACACCTGTATATACTAACTCATTCATTTCTAACATTGAATATTGGAACTTTAAAATTAACAGGATTAAAACAGAATGCATTAAAAAATATAGTGGTGGTTGGGGATTTAGCTCAGTGGTAGAGCGCTTGCCTAGCACGCGCAAGGCCCTGGGTTCGGTCCCCAGCTCCGAAAAAGAGAAAAAAAAAAAAAAATAGTGGTAAGATCAGGGCCGGTGAGTCAAGCCTACAGCTGACTGAAGAAAAGACCAAAGTAGGTTTGCCCAAAGCTAGAGGCCAGCCTGGGCTAAGGTGTCAGATTCTGTCTCAAACAAACAACAAAATTACCAAAGAGGAAGTTTATGGTGGATATGGCAGAGCATGCCTGTAATGCCAGAACTTGGGAGGATGAGGCAGGAAAATCTGAATGGCCACGCCATCCTCAATTGTAAGGGCTGATTCAATGCTAGCCTGGGATACGTGAGACTGTCTCAAAAAACAAAATGGATACAACAGAGCTATGGAGATGGTTCAGGGTTTAAACTGATTCCTAGCACCCACCTGGCAGAAGAGAAACACTTCTGCAGGTTGTCCTCTGACCATGCATACACAAGGCAGGTTCGCAATGCTCCTTCCCCAACAAATAAATACATGGGAAAAAAAGCCACACACACCCCGCCCCCTCCAACAGGTCCAACAAACAGTAATAAAGCAAATGAAGGGGCTGGAGAGATGGCTCAGCAGGTACAAAGCACTTCATGAATGACTTGAGATTGATCCCAGAACCCACATCAAAGGGGGAGGAGAGTCTCTTCTCCATAAAGTCACACGCCAGGGGCACAGTCATTCTTAAAACAACTTCCTAGGAGAAGGAAGTCCAGTTATGGTAGAATACTGTATTCCCAGTGGTCTGGAAGCTGAAGCAGGGGGATTGCTGAGAGTTCAAGGTGAGCCGGAACAGAATACAGAGCACCAGGCCACAGTCTAGGCAACACAGCAAGACTATGCCTGAAACAAACTCAACTGTGTTTGCAAGGTAGGCTGGAAAAAAAATCCCTGGGATTGAACCTGCCTCTGTTCAATTCCCAGTACTATAAAAACAAAAACCCCCTATCACCTGACACATATAAACTTTTCATTGGAATCAGCATGCAGCACCAAAGCAGACCGAGGTCGCAACTTAATGCTTCAGCTTCTCTGAACACGGGTGGCTTAAATCCCTACGAAAAGAAAACCATTTATACACAAAAAGCCTGGGCTTCTAGGGGTCTTTTGTTTTTGTTTCTTGAGACAGGGTCTCTGTGTAGTGTTGGCTGTCCTGGAACTCACTTTGTAGATCAGGCTGGCCTCAAACTCAAGAGGTCTGCCTCTGCCTCCCAAACGCTGGGATTAAAAGTGTGTGTCACTACTATCTGGTTTTGATTGCTAGGGTTTCTGATGTTCTGACTAGGCGCTGACACCTAGATTCCTATTATTTGCTGTATGTATTCGGAGGGTTAGTTCTTTCGTATCAGAAACTGCTTGGGAAGTTTTGCTTTTTTAAAGCACGGAAAAGCCAAACAAATACAGCTGGAAAAGCCAAACAAATACGGCTGTAAAAACTTAGTGAGATTGCTAACTCGGCCTCACTTCTAACAAGTACTCTCCTATGCTACCGGGAGTAGGAAGAAACACCCCTGCTTCCTTTGATCCTAAACTTCAGAACACTCATGTCTTTAAAAATTAATTAAAGGCTTGTTGTTCTTTTATTTTTTCAGCTACAGCACTTATTAGACTTATACACTACATTGGGTTTAATTGTTTACATTTAGCCAAATATACCAGCATCTCCTAATGGAGATCTTGTCACGAAATCGTTTCATATAACTTAAGGTGTGACATATCAAAACTGCTTATGTCCAGTCTGCAAAGACTAAATAACAAGGAGGCTAGCTGTCACCAACTTCAGAGTTAAGCAATTTGTAGTCCAAGGTAAGCAAGGACAAAGTAAATCATGCACTGGTGACTACAAAGTTCTCTGCCTTTGTAACTGTGTTACAAAGTTGCAACAATTAGCAATGTCCCATGTTGCACAAAGACCTACCTTAACAGGTCAGATTTTAGGTCGCTGTCTCAGCCAATTAAAAAAAATAAAAAAAACCCAACCATAACACTTGATGTTTCAATATTCAGAACATGCCTCAAATCTGTCTGATCCTATTACTCTTTACTCGAACTATACCTCTATCCTAAGATGTGTTTGCTAAGTCCTCTAATGTATATTTGTGGCTGTGTGCTTTTAAAAATAATTACATTAACTGACTTACCCTTTGTCTAAAGTCTGAATCGGCATTCGGATTTAACCCCAAAAGAGCCTGCTCGTCCATCTCTGCCGCTATTCCTGGAGTTTTCTGATCGCAACAGACGTGGCTTCTAATCCCACAGAAGGATCCACAATCATCTGCACACGGGAAACAAAAGATGATTATCTAGAACACGAGAAGTAGCTGAAAACACAAAGCTCCTGAAGAGTTAAAGCCCACCTTAGGCTAGCAGCCTAGCCCTCATAAGAACAAGAGCGCACAGCAGCATGATCTCACAAACTCTAAGCAAAAAAAGCTTTCCAGCTGCACTGTCCTGCGGAGTTCACCAGTCAAGTACAGAAAGGACTCTGGAAACATGCATGAAGTGTTGGGGATGGAAACAACAGTCAGATCCCCAAAGCTCTCTGGTCAGCTACTCTAGCCAAACCAGTAAGCTCCAAGTTCAGTAAGACCCTGTCTAAAAATAAGGAGGGTCGGGGAGTTTTGACAAATATGAGAGGTAGGAGAGTAAATAACATGTATTATATACATGTATGAAATTGTCAAAAAATAAGTTATATAGTGAAAATCAGCAGAGGAAGACGCCTAATATGGACTTCCTGCCTTCTGCCTGCATGTATGTACGAGCACACATAAACACATACAGATATATCCTTATATTCCTATTATAAAGCTATACAACTTTTTTATTTATCAATTTTTAAATTAGCAGAGCCACAGAGAACCTAAAGAGATCAAGAGATGAATTGAGGTCCTGTGCAGCCTTTCAGCAGTGGTGAAGCCAGGGCTAGGTTGCAGATCTCTATACTTTTCTATTTTCCTTGATCTTTTTGGAATAAAAAAAAAAAATCAGGATCTAAGCTAAGCACCTTCTCTGGTCACTCACAGCAACCTTGCAGACCACAGCAAGGCAATCTAAGTCCCTACTGCTGACAGCATTAAGACACAAACTTCTGAACAACCCCTGACCATTCTGCATGCTCCTCAGGGAGGCCAGCAACACCCGTCACGTTACATGGCAGCCGTCAAGTACACCCTACTCTCATCCGTGCACACACCACTCTTTTCAGCTTTGAGGACAAACCCTGCAAGGCCTTCAATATTCAACTTCTGCATCACCTCACGCAGCAGAACAGCTCTGACCCTCTGTTATCTGAACCTACCAAAACAGGATTAGATAACCCCTTCCACGTTCTACCATTCGACAGTTTGGTTTCTCAAAAAAAAAAAAAAAATTAACAACAACAACAACAAAAACATTGTGATATATGCATGCATCACTATGTTCCAAAAAATTAAAAACCCAGGTTTTGGGTTTTTAGTGCTCTGGGTTTGGACTAATGAGATGGCTCAGAGGCAAAAACTCTTGATTCCCTAGATCCATATGGGGGAAGAAAAGAATTGCTCATGTACACAGCACATGCACACATTCATATATGTACACAAGCGCTTGCACCTTCTCTCACATACCTGTACAAATACAAGATAAATATATGTAATTTCTTTAAGTCCTAGATTTATATTCCAATTCTATCAATAAAAAACAAAAGCCAGTCAGGCAATGTTGGTTCACACCTTTAATGCTAGTGCTGAGAAGGCAGAAGCAGGAGGATCTCTGAGCTCTAGGTCAGCCGTGTCTATAGAGTTCCAGAACAGCCAGGGCTACCCAGAGAAACTCTGTCTGGAAAAACCAGCCAGCCAACCAACCAACCACACACCCCACACCCCCCCACACACACACACTAAGAAAACCACTCAGTCCCTCAAAATAGCGCACACCTTTTAATCTTATTACTTGGGAGGTAGAGGCAGGGGGATCTGGGACTTCAAAGCCAGCCTGGTTATCTACATCTGGATGTTCTAGCTAGCCAGAGCTACAATGAGATTCTGTCTCGAAAACAAAACAAAAATTGAAGCTACGCAGAAAAAAAAAAAAGGATGCATTCCATCCTGTCAGCAGGAAAAGGGGCAAAGTCCTAAACACTACAATGTGTGCAAAGCATGCCTCCAACAAGTTATAAATTCAGAGGTTGGCATGCAGGATGCCCTACTTGAAACACTCTTACCCTAGAATGGTATTCTGAACAGATGGGAAAGCAAATTGGTCCCACCAGGAAAAGTTAAGTATTATTCCTCCTATAAATGCTCAGAGAAAAGTCGGTGTAAGGACGTCTGTAAACCCTGATTGAGAAATCCTTTAGAGTTCCTTTAAATTATCCATTGCTTTCGGGAAAAAAACTGCTTAAGGTTTGTTTTTTTTTGTCATTTCACACTAATCTTGGCAAGAGAAAAAAAAAATAGGAGGCCCGGCTGAGCACATGCTCAACAACAGAACATCCTCAGCAAACTTGTTACAGTTATCCATAGAGAAGGAATCTCTCACAAACCTTCGCCCTCTCCACATTCGGAGAAAAAAACAACAACAACAACACATTAGACCAATATAAACTGAGATGGTAACCAATCTGTGAATAAAACACAGGGTTAAAAGGTAACAACTTCCTAATAAAGACTGGGAATGGACGCTTAGTAGTCTGACCTACAGAGCCTTGCAGGCTTAAACATTGTTACAATATGGTAAACATTTTATACCACCTGCAAAGGTGGATGTGGTGGGGGTGGGGGCGAGAAATACACGTAAAATAGGAAGCCTTAATTTTTTCCTCGGCCATTGAGTCAAGAAGAATCAAACAATGTGGAAAATTCCTCCACACCTACTTAAGACTGTTTGAGATCGACTTAATCTTTCCAGCCTTTTAACATCAAGTTGACAAGTCGCTTTAATACAACGTAACTTCCCCCCAGTAACAACTAATAATTAAGGCTTCCAAAAAGTACTCGTTTTTCAGGTTACAGGGAAACATCAAGCTTCTCCACTGCTGCAAGACTGTAAAGAAGCAAAGAGGGGAAAAGGCTGTCCCTGCTGGCAAATTACTACGCAGAAATAACACTTTCTCTCCTATTTGTCCCGGGGTGGGGAGCGAATCAACTTTGAGGGACCTACAGCTCAAACTGGTGGGACGCACTCTAAAACTATCACAAATGGGTTGGGGGGCAGCCTCCTAGGCCGGCCTCGCCCCCTATCCTTTGCCCGGATCCCTTCCTGGGCGAAGCCTCGTGGCCACTCGGGTGATGAAACACCCGGCAACCGGCAGCCACGCACTAGGGACGCGGCCGCCACCGATCGTCCCCAACCCCAAGTCCGGCTCGCCCGGCCACGTAGGGTCCCCGGCCCGCCGCCCTCCGCCTCCAGTCACCATCACTCCAATATCTCTTCCTTGCCTGCACTCCCGAGGGGTCGGCCAGCCGCAAGGAGCGGCGCCGTACGCAGGGAGCACGGAGAGCGGCCCTCGTCCTTGTCGCTGTAGTCCTCCACTACGGCCGCAGCGCTAGCGCCGGAGCCGGCCCGGGCCGCGCTCCTCTCCGCGCTCGGCGTTCCCCGGGCGCCTTCTCCTGCGTGGCGCGGAGCGGGGCGGGCAGGTTGGCAAGCCGGCGGGCGGAGTCGGCGGCCCTGGAAGGAAAACTGCGCAGGGGCCCGCTAACGCCGCCGCTGAGTCAGCGCGAGGCACGCCCCCCGCGTCGTGCCGCGAGGACCGGCGCCAGCCCTAGCCTCATGGAAGAAGAGTGTAGACGGCCGCCCGCAGGCTGGGCCCCGGGGACTACAATTCCCAGCGTGCAATGCGCATAGGACGCTTCCGAGCGGAGGACCGCACACGTGCTCCCTGGAGCTCTCAGTAGGGCGTGGCCGACCAGCCTGTGGTGCATGCTGGGAGAGCGCATCCCGCCCTCCTAGCTACAGGTTACTGAAGTCCTCTAAGCTTATAAAAGATCGGCCACGTTGCGCTCTACTTTGACTGCGTGAGTTAGTTACTCTCCACGTCCTGCAGAAGGGCCTGGTCAGGTGGCAGAGGGCGTGTAGTGCCGAGATCCTGAAATTGGAAGAGTGGATGTGTTTCAAACCACGTGTTGAGTCAGTTGCTGAATTTCTTTCCAGCGGTTCCACCTGTCAAGATTCCAGAAGCTTAAGATCTGACAGTTCTTAAAAGTCCACTGGTTTTTTTTCTTTTATTTTCTTGTTTTGCTTTTGAGACAAGATCACACTCCATAGCCCAGGCTGATCACTTATTTCTTAAAGTTTCCCAGGCTGGCCTAAACCCCACAAATCCTGGAATTACAGGCGTGAGCCACCATGCCCAATTTAAATATTACTAAATCTGCCTACAAGAGAGAGAGAAAGAGATGAGGGAAGGAAGGAAAGAAGGAAGGAAGGAAGGAAGGAAGGAAGGAAGGAAGGAAAAACCGAAAGCATTCCAGGTGATGGTGGCAATTACCCTTAATCCGAACGAACACTGAGGAGGCAGAGGCAGGTGGATCTCTGAGTTAGAGGCCAGCCAGGGATACAGAGCAAGTGCCAAGGACTACAGAGAGAAACACGGTCTCAAAAGGAAAAAAAAAAAAAAAAAGGAAGGAGGGGGAGGAGGAGGAGGAGAGGGAAAATGAAACGTTCCTAGGAAGTACCGTGCTTACTTTTGCTTCATCTAAATCCAAAGCCTGCTACCCTGTTATTGTTGGCATCATGTATGTTACTTTAAGTCCATCTCAGTTTACTCGTACCAGTTTACTGGACAGTACCAGCCTCAGAGGGTAAGGTTTGGCTAATTTTATTTAGAGGCAGGGGCTCACTGAGTAGCTCTGGGTAGCCTGGCCTTACCTGTTCTCTTGCCTCAATGCCAGAGTGCTAGGGTTCAAGGTTGCCACCAGGTCAGACTATTTTATGGATTAATGTTAATATATGTGTTAGATATATCTTGTGTGACACCATTTCTGGGGATACATGAACAAACATCTGTTCACTGGAGATAGGTATCCAGATACAGTATTGATGGCAGACCAAAGTGAGGATACCACAAAAGTCAAGCTTGGTGGACCAATGGTTTTCACTAGGGTTACTTACAGGAGCAGAAATACAGCTGCCTCACCGATGCCTACCTCGATATAAGTTGACAGATCACCTGGTTTGTACTGTACAATGGGTAGACAACAAGATGGGAGAGTTCCCAGGCAGTTCTGATTGTCTAAGAGTGTACAGCATGGGGGAGGGGATGTTTTTGTGAATCTGGTTAGTTTCCCGGGAATCACTGAATTGTTTAGTTCCTGAGCATAAAGAGTTTATTCCCAGGTTAGAATGTTATAATACCTTGTGGCTTAAAAGAGTACCCAGTCCAAAACCGAAGGAAGACAATACAGTGAGTGCATCCAACATAGAGATTTTGTTTTTTTTCTTAGAGATAGTGTTCTACAATGTAACTCTGACTGTTCTGGAACTTACTATATATACCAGGCTAGCCTTAAACTCACAAAGATCCCACTACCTCTGTCTCCCTCCCAAGAGATTAAAGGCTTGTGCCACTGCGCCTAGCTCAACATTTCAGACTTGATATGTTATTCAGTACATGCTGATGAAGGTTGAATGCAGTGAGAGCCTTTCCTCTAGCTCCCACTAAGAATAAGCCAGACCTGTTCTACAAACCCGTGATCCAAGCTGCTCGGGAAGCTGAGGCAGGAGGGTCATCAAGGCCAGCCAGTGAAAAATAGCTATACCCTATCTTTAAAAGTGAACAAAGAGGTCTAGGGATATAGCTCAGTGATAGAGTGTGCTTGCCTTGCGGTCACCACCCTCGCATCAATGCCTTGGACCACAGAAAAACCTAACAAAACTTGGGGGTGGAGGGAGGGAGGAGGGAACGGAAGAAGTAGAATAAAAGTTGATGTTACCATGGTAATGTAGCAGCTACAATTTCTTTTTTTTTTTTTTTGGTTCTTTTTTTCGGAGCTGGGGACCGAACCCAGGGCCTTGCGCTTCCTAGGTAAGCGCTCTACCACTGAGCTAAATCCCCAGCCCCTACAATTTCTTAATTATGTTACTAAAACTCCTTCCCTGGGGAATCTTAAAGTCGAGCCCTCTTCCTAAGGTCCTAAGAACTAGCCCATTTAGACCACCAGAATTCAGTGTGGGGAACCCATGAGTTTATTGGGCTTACTTACAGAGCATGAGTGAGGGGTTACTTACTGAATGTGGGTGCTCCTCTCCCTAAAAGAAAGCTGCTCTGGAAAGTCTTTATCCACCGGGGATGACGGCTTCTGTTGTTTCCTAACAAAGTCTCAGTCATTCAATTTTACCAGTGAAGACTGGGGAGCCGATGCGAGGGTGAGATCCTGCTAGTTCAGAGATGCAGAGAAAGTACCAGCTAACCTTCCTCTTCAGCTGATGTTCCACTAAGAATCCCCTCCCTTATTCTGGCTCAAAAAAAAAAAAAAAAAAAAAAACCAAAAACCAAAAACCAAAAACCAAAAAACAACAAAAAAAAAAAACAACAAAAAAAAACCCCAAAAAACAAAAAACCTCCTTCAAACTGAATGTCCCTCCCTTCTACTTCCTGTTCGTCTCTCTATCCATCTCTGACTCTCTCTTACTCTCTATGGTTTTTCCTTAATAACCCTATCTTCCCTTCCTATCACCTGGTTGCTTGCTCCACCTCTTGACCTATGGTTGACTTTATGTAATCCTGTTTACAATATTCAAGCAGAAAGCTCCTGGATTAAAGCTGTGGGCTGAGGCTGAGCCACAGCACAACCAAAAATAGGTTTTCCCAGTAAATAACACAATCTCGGGGGCTACAGTGTGATCAAATATCCTTCGACAAGTTTCTCTTAGCCACATAGATGAAACATCCCCTCCCCCCACAGCCTTGCCCCACCTACATACTCTAGCCCCTCCCCTAGGTCAGGTACCATTTAGACAGAAGTGTGTACCATAGGTGGTAAGGGCTGGCTGAACACTCCAAGGAGAATCTCCTGGTTTTACCCTCTGTGATCTTTCGCAAGTAGGCACAGTTGAACTCCCCAAGATGGCCGTTGTTTAACTAAGAGGACATTCCTGTACAGCAGCTGACCATATTCAAGACACAGCATTTCATGTATAGCCTTTAACCTGGTATAATTGTTTAATTGTTTGCAATGTCAGGCTGCAGAGCTGGAGAGATAGTTCTGCAGCTAAGAGTTACTCTTCCAGAGGTCCTGAGTCTGATTCCTGTTAAGGCCTGGGTAACCGTTGCCTGTATAGCCAATCATTTTATGCTGTTACTAATGTTACAAGGAAACTTTCTCATTGTTACTAGAAAATTCTTTGTGCCCGAATTAACCTAAGATTCTCTTATGTTCAGGCTAGAGGTCAGTTAGAACTGCTTTGTATAGCTAGCCACAATATGTTTGGACCCAAGACCTCCCCGGGAATTGAAATCCTACTTGGCAAAAAGAAGCATGAAATCCTGGTTGGCAAGTTGGCACGTAAATGCTAGACATGTCAAGTCTCACTCCACCCCACAATTAAATGACCCATCCAATGAGGACAGGATAAGTATACTACAAAGACATGTTCCTAAGGAAGTCCCCTGTCCCTAAACCTTGGTTGGTAGAATAACTTAGCACAGATATTTGTGGATCTCAGGTTTAAAAGCTCTGTAGGATTCTGACTCAGGTCACAGTTTAGTTTCCAGATCTAGATTCTATCCCTTATTGATCAGTCCTGGGCTGTGTGTTCAATAACCAGCCCAGTTTGACTGAGATGGGTGCCTGAGTGGTTTGTGTGGCGATACCCAGACCTCATCAATACCCAGCATCCATATCAGGTGACTTGCAACCACTTGTGACTTACGCTCCAGAGGATAAAAACCTCTAGCCTAGGCAGTGAGTCACACGGAGGAGCAGGCAGAGGGAGGTCACAAGCTCCCAGTTTGGGTGCCCCGGAAGAGAGCTCCGTGGTAGAGGTGACAAGAGCTGAGTATTTAAGATCTGTTTAGTACATTGGTGTGTCGCCCACCATGTTAGCTGCAAGGCTTGTGTGTCTCCAGACACTACCTTCCAGGGATAGTTTTTCGCCCGCTTTCATCACCAAGGCCTCTCCACTTGGGAAGAATCCCTTCACAAAGAACCAATGGCTCTTAACACCCAGCAGGGAATACGCCACCAAGACAAGAATTAGGATTCACCATGGGAAAACTGCCCAAGAACTGAAAGAGGCAGCCTTGGAACCATCAATGGGGGGAAAAAACAAACTCTTTATAATTGATCAGACCTCCAGGACGGTGCTTTGTTGCTGGAGGAGCAGGCATTGGTCTTGGAGCACTGTGCTACTATGGCTTGGGAATCTCTAATGAGATTGGAGCTATGGAAAAGGCTGTACTTCGGCCTCAGTATGTAAAGGATAGAATTCATTCTACTTACATGGACTTAGCAGGAAGTATTGGTTTAACAGCTTTGTCTGCCTTGGCACTAGTAGCCAGAACACTTGCTTTCATGAATTTCATGATGACAGGCTCTTGGGTGACAATTGGTGCAAGCTTTGCAGCCATGACTGGAGCTGGAATGCTAGTCCAGGCAATATCATGTGAGCAGAGGCCAGGCCCAAAGCATCTGGCTTGGATGCTGCATTCTGGTGTGATGGGTGCAGTCATGGCTTCTCCTCTGACGATCTTAAGGGGCCCTCTTCTCCTGAGAGCCCAATAATATACCACTGGTATTGTGGGAGGCCTCTCTCCTGCAGCCATGTGTGCATCTATTGAGACGTTTCTGGATGTGGAAACACCCTTGTGAGTGGGCCTGAGCCTTGTCTTTGCATCTTCACTGGGGTCTATGTTTCTTCCCTACCTCTGCACCCAGTGGCAATGTATGGTGAATTAGCTCTTTTCAGCATGTTCCTTCTGTACTCGGAAAGTAATCAAACACACAGAACTAGCACCCATGTATGGAGCTCAAAAGTATGATCCCATCAATCCGATGTTGATGATCGACATGGGTACATTAAATGTATTTATGCGAGTCACAACTATGCTGGCAAGTGGAAGCAACAGAAAGAAATGAAGTGACTGCTGTGGTTTCTCAGCTCGCTGGTGCCCAGCTTGGTTAGTAGGAGCAGAAAGTCCTTACAGTTTGCACCATCAGAATCCCTTGAGGTTTAGAAGATAATCTGTCACTATGTTTAAAATGTTCAGTAACGTGACCCCTCAGGCCTGCTTTTTCTTTTAGAGAATAAATGCAGTAGATGTCTTCCAAAGATTTATTTGTTTATTTATGTAAACAATAAGTAGCTGTCTTCAGACACACCAGAAGATGGCATCGGATTCCATGACAGATGGTTGTGAGCCACCACGTGGTTGCTGGGAATTGAATTCAGGAACTCTGGAAGAGCGGTCAGTGCTCTAAACCGTTGAGCCATCTCTCCAGCCCAATAGATGTCTTCCAAATAAGCACATACATTTTTATCTGTCATGCTTTCGCACTTTTAAAATGCTTTGATGAATGTGTGAACAAAGATTTGTTAGAAGATTTAAAAACAAAAACAGAAACAAAAAACCCCCTCTAGCCTCTGCATGCATCCACACACATGATACACACTTGCACTTTCATGCACACACACACACACACACACACACACACACACACACACACACACATGCACGATTAAATTGTATCTTTAGCCTAGCATACACTGGCCACTTGCTCCAGCTTGAATGCGTCATCGCATGAATTTTAACCTTTACTGTAAGACGTAGCCATTACTAACCCTGGTTTAAGAGGTTCTGCAGTGTGCATGTTCGTTCAGCATATTTCACCGCCTCTTCCTCAACTATTATGACTACATCCGCTCACCTTTTTCATTTGTGAGATTCTCATTAAGCATCACACAGCACTTACCTGCCGCTTGCCTACGGTTTATTTATTTAGTGACTTGGCCCTTTCCTACAGTTCAAACGGGCTTTACGAATTCTGGTTCTGGGAGCTCATTATTTCAGAGTAAATAAGAAAGTTTTTGTATGGACTCCCGACAAGAGAAGACCTGAGAGGGATATGACTGTCCTATGTCCTAGCTGTCCTGCACATGAGGGGACACACACTTTCTCGTCTCAGTCAGTAACACGATGATGACAAACGCTTATCCTTTTAGCAGAAGGCATGTGGCAGTGACGTCATATCTTGTCGACATGTTTGAGCATGTGTTACACGGTAGATGTAGTTCTAAGTGTTTACACGCGAGTCCTCGTAGCCACTGTGTACTGTCATTACCCTCGGTTTTATTTTTTATGTTTTATTTCATTTCTATTCGTATGTCTGTATTATATGCCATGTGTATGCAGGTGCTCAAAGAGGCCAAAAGAAGGCGCGGGGTCTCTCGGCGCTGGAGTCACAGGCAATCGGGAGCCACCTGACAAGGTTCCTCTGGAAGAGCAGTAAGTACACAAGGACATCTCTCTAGCCCTCTTCCATTTTATAGAAGAAGAATTTGGAGTTCAGAGATGTCAAGTAACAGATACATGCTTCGGGACACTAGCCTACTCTCAGGAGTGCTGACAGGCCTCTGCTCTTGTACTGGCTGGTTTTGTGTGTCAACTTGTCACAAGCTGGAGTTATCACAGAAAAAGGAGCCTCCATTGTGGAAATGCCTCCATGAGACCCAGCTATAAGGCATTTTCTCAATTAGTGATCAAGGGGGAGGACCCAGCCCATTGTGGGTGGTGCCGTCCCTGGGCTGGTGGTCTTGGGTTCTATAAGAGAGCAAGCTGAGCAAGCCAGGGGAAGCAAGCCAGTAAGTAACATCCCTCCATGGCCTCTGCATCAGCTCCTGCTTGAGTTCCTGTCCTGACTGCCTTTGGTGATGAACAGCAATGAGGAAGTGTAAGCTGAATAAACCCTTTCCTCCCCAACTTGCTTCTTGGTCATGATGTTTGTGCAGGAATAGAAACCCCGACTAAGACAGCTCTCATGCAGGTCCATGGAAGGTGATATTACAGAACTGTGCTATGAACTCAGTTCTTTCTATGAATATGCTCAGAAGCCTTTTTTTTTAACAACACTGATTTTTAAGTGTTTATTTTGTTGTTGTTGTTTTGCTGCACACCTTCCCACTCCTTTTGTTTATAGAAGCAAGCTCTGCTAGGTACCCTTGCCTAGCCCCTCCTGTCTCAGCTGGGATTCCATGGAACCACTGTGCTCCGCCCCTTGCCTCCCCTTTCTTTCAGTTACCTGAGTGCTGGCAAGAATATGGTGAATGGTACACCTTCACTGTCTTTTCCTATGTGTTCACTGTAGGGAAAACGCAAGAACAAGCGTCTCCATCACCTTACAGTCACAGAGGAAGATGCTGATTCTAAACTCATTGCTCAGAAGGGAAGCTGGAAATTAATAGTCCGGACTCTCTGAAGAATCTTGTCTCTAGTAACCATATTGTTCCTCAGCCTCTGTGTGATGTCTTCTCAGCCGTCACACTACCGAAATGCCTACCAGTGTCCAGTTGGGTTAGTCAGGGCTCTCTAAAGGAAGAAAAGTGATAGAGTGAATATATATTATATATTATGAATCAGTGAATAAATATGTACATGTATGTATATATGGATATATATATGTATCAATCATGGATCAGTGAATGTGTGTGTGTGTGTGTGTGTGTGTGTGTGTGTGTAAAGGGGGATTTATTAGAGTGACTTATGGGCTGTGGTCCAGGTCGTCCAATGATGGCTATCTCTAACATAAAGGCCAAGAATCCAGGAGCTGGATGTCCCAGCAGTCCCAATCTGGTGCTGGAGTCCCTGGGAATGCCTTAAAAGCTGCTGGTCTTCAGTCTGCATAGGAATAGCAAAGAAGTAGGTTCTAATACAGAGAAGGAATATCTCAGCAACAGGATAAATTTAACTTCCTAACAAGAGAGAGGTCGACTGGGCAAAAAGCAAAACCTTCCCTCTTCCATGTCCTTTTACGTGGGCTGGCACCAAATAAGTGTGGCCTGGATTTTGGGTGGGTCTTCCCAACCTCAAATGATGCAGTCAAGACAATCCTTCACAGGCTTCTTAGGTTTTAGTCGATTCCACATTAGTCCAGGTTGACGCCCGAGATTAGCCAGCACACCAGCTCAGTGGCCAGATTTCTTAATGTAGACATTTCTTTCAACTGCTCTTTTGGCTGTTTCTCTCGCCCTTGGGATTCTCTTCACTCTTTATTTCTGGCACCATGATCCTTTTCCTCTTCTTTCTTCGACTTCTCCACTCTGTTTTCTTCAGCCACACTCCTAACTACTCTCTTATTCTTGTCTTCGGTGCTACCCTGGGCTCATTTGATTTTCTTTTGTGGATTCAAGCCCCTTCAGTAGTTTCCCATGACTTCAGTACTTGATGCCAGACTAACTCCTACAGTCCGTTCCATACTTTCAGGTTGATTTTTTTTTTCTTTTTCTTTTTTTTTCAGAGCTGGGGACCGAACCCAGGGCAAGCGCTCTACCACTGAGCTAAATCCCCAACCCCTCAGGTTGTTTTGTTTTGTGACAACACGTCACCTGGTAGGACAGGCTGTTCTAGAACTCTCTGTGTAGCCTTCGCTGACCCTGAGCCCATCACGACCCTATCCCCATTCTGTTTACCAAATTTTGGGATTACAGGCATCAGCCACTATGCAGGACACCAGTGCTGTAGGCTAGTTCTAAATATTCTGCACCCACAGTATAAGATCTGCTCCTCCCAAATTTCACCATGATGGTATTCAGAGGCGGGACTTTGAGAAGGTAATTAGATCATAAGGGTGGATGGAGCACCCCTAATATACATAACAGAAAGATCCATTCCCTTTCACAGTTGGAGTTTGTAAGAAAACAAATTGCCAGGCAGTGGTGGTGCTAACCTTTAGCCCCAGTGCTCAGGAGGTAAAGACAGGCAGATCTCTGAGTTGAAGGCCAGCCTGGTCTACAGAGCGAGTTCTAGGACATCAGGAGCTACAAGGAGAAACCCTGCCTGAAAAAAAAAGGAAAGGAAAAAAGAAAGAAAGGAAAAAAATATTTTTGCTTACCAAAAAGAGTCCCTTCGCAGACACCAGATCTGATAATACCTTAATCTTGTATTTGCAGACCCCAGAACTTCAAGAAAAACTATATCTTCATGTAATGGCTGACTGTTAGTTGTTTCTCCCTGTGAATGTCCCAATATATCACAGGGCTACTACAGTCATTCTTCCTATCGTTGCTAACTTTTATATTATACATTTTACTCACTCTTGTGTGTAGGGAGGGTGCCCATATATGGAGGTCAGAGATCCAGGAGCTGGTTCAATCCTTCTGCTCCGTAGATTCCAGGGGATACACTCTGGCCATCAGGCTTGGAGATAGATGTTTTTATCCACACGCCATCTTTCCATCCCCTTATGGCTATTTTTCTTCACACTCAATAGCACAGTTCTGTATTTTTGCATAGTGGTTCCCCTCCTCCTTTTTTTAAAATTTAAATTTTGATTTTTTAAAAAAGGTTTAATGTATGTGGATGTTTTGTCTGAGTGTATGTGTATGTTTGTACATCACATACATGCCCATGGAGGCCAGAAGAGGGCATTGGCTCTCCTAGAACTGGAGTTACAGATGGCTGTGAGCCACTATGTAGGTGCTGAGAATCAAACCCAGGTCCTCTGGAAGAGTGTCAAATGTCCTTAACCACTGAGCTACCCCTCCAGCCCATCTTCTATTTAGTCGAGACAATTTTATGTAGCTAAGCTGGCCTCTAACTTGCTATCTGGTAAGGGATGACTTTGAAGTCTGGATTCTCCTGATTCTGCATTCTCAGTGCTAAGAGCACCATGCTAAGCTTTGACTCCTGTTGCTCCCTCCCCAAACAGTTTCTTTGTGTGGCCCTAGCTGTCTTAGAACTTGCTCGGTAGACCATGCTGTCCTCCAACTCAGAGATCTGCCTTCCTGCTGGAATGAAGAGTCATCCATTCTATATTGATTAATTTTCTATTACACACTTCCTCTATTTCTTGTGTGCAGGTAGTATGCCCACATATATTAGACCCTCAGAGCTTCTCTTGGACTTCAAAAAGAAAGAAAAGAAAGAAAGAAAGGAAGAAAGAAAGAGAGAGAGAGAGAAAGAAAGACATAAGAAAGAAAGAAAGAAAAAAGAAAGAAAGAAAGAATGAATGAATGAATGATTAGATCTGTTATGTGAAATGGTTATCTTCAGGTGCTACAATTTGGGGTGTTTTTTTGTTTTCTTCTAAATTTTTAGGATATAAGAAAATTCTGTACTTTGTACGCTTCATAATAAAAGTTTTTAAGAGTGACTACAAATGATGAGATAAAAGAAAGCCAGAATTAGCATTCACTTTTTTTTTTTTTTTTTTGGTTCTTTTTTTCGGAGCTGGGGACCGAACCCAGGGCCCTGTGCTTCCTAGGTAAACACTCTACCACTGAGCTAAATCCCCAGCTAGCATTCACTTTTAACCTCACGTTGGTGCCAGTATCCAGGAGGAAGAGGTGGCCCATCTCTGTGAGTTCTGTGAGCATGTGGTCTACATAGTGATATCCTGTCTCAAAATAGGGGAGGGGCTGCTGCACTCCCTCTTTGAGCACTGAGTGAATTGATTCCATCTTGAAGCTTTCCAGATTATCTTAATCATTCCTTTGTCATGTGTTTAACCTCTTTCCTCATTAACATACTTTCATGATTTTACTTTGTATTAAATCTGTGTGGTTGGTTTATGTATTAGTGTGTTAGCAGGACTCTTGTTATTGTTTTATTTTGAGACAGGGTAGCCCTTCCTGGCCTGAACTCAGAGATCTGTCTGCCTCTGCCTCCCCAGAGCCAGGACTAAGGGAGCACCCCACCACACTCAGAACTTTAAAAAAAAAAAAACAGCTATTTTTGTTTCTTGAGACCGGATCTCTGGTAGCCTAGGCTGGCCTAAAGATTCCTGAGTGACTGAGGCTGTTAGCTCCACATCCTCTTAACTCTATCTCAACTCTACCAAGGTACATTCCACCCTCTCCAGCAGCAGTAGCTAGTTCCTAAGGGCTGAAAGTAGTATTCAGATTCTGTTTACTTATAATACCTTTTCAGTAAACATTTGCAAAAAACATATTGAATTGAACTAAAAATAGCATATGCTTCTAGCCACTGAATTCTGGGTCTCATTCTCTCATATCAACATTTGTTAAGTCTAATGCCACGGCGAGTAGAAGTTCATTCACGGTAGGCTTCTTGGGAGGATGTGGTGAGTTGGTAGAATTCTTGTCTAGCACATGCCAAGCCTTAGTTAGGTTTGATCCCACCATGATAGGTATACAGCTATAACTAATAACTAAACCATGTGTCATGGTACATTCCTGTAACCTCAGCACTCTGAGAGTAGATGTAGAAAGATGAGGGGTTCAAGACCCTTGGGAAAGAAAAGCTTGGACAGTAGAGTAGGTGTGCTGGCTTACATTTTTATTACACTTTTCTAAGTTTCAAACATTTATTAAATTATATATATATACATATATACATATACACACACACATATATGTGTGTGTATGTGTATATATATATATGTGTGTGTGTATATATATATATATGTGTGTGTATGTATATATATATATGTGTGTGTGTATGTGTATATATATATATGTGTGTGTATATATATATATGTGTGTGTGTGTGTGTGTGTGTATATATATCATCTAAGTGCCTGGGTACATGGGTGTCAAAAATGGGTGATGGATCCCCTAGAACTGGACTTAGAATGTTCGTGAGTTACTGTAGTGGTTTGAATATGCTTGGCCTATAGGGCGTGGCCTTGTCTGAGTGGGTGTGGCCTTGTCTGAGTGGGTGTGGCCTTGTTTGAGTGGGTGTGGCCCTGTGAGAGGAAATGTGTCACTGTGGGGGTGGGTTCTGAAGTTCCACCCAGTGGAGGAAGAGTCAGTTTTTTCCCTGGTCGTAGTCACATCAGTATGTAGGGCTCTCTGCTCTTGGGCCATGCCTGCCTAGAAGCTGCCATCCTCCCATCTTGATGACAATGGATTGAACCTCTTAACCTGTAAGGTAGCCCCAATTAAATATTGTCCTTTATCTCTGCAGAGCAGTGGGAACCCTTAGACACTTACCATGTGGATGCTGCAAGTTGAACCCAAGTCCTCTGCGAGAATAAGTGCTCTAAATTGTTGAGCCATCTCTCCATCCCCTTCCTTTTTATTACATATTCTAATTTAGGATGGAAATCTAGGACCAGAATAATAAAGGATTGACAAATTACTCAGTGAAAAGAAATCTGTGTGTTTGATGCGTATAGGGCCCATTTATTGAAAATAATAGGACGTGGGGTGCATACCTCTGTGTGCCCAAAGGTGGGGATGAGGGGATGTCAGGTGTCTCCTCTCTCATTCCCCATCATAAGTAGTGTCACAAGAAAAGATCTTTCTAAACTGGCTGGCCAACCAGCCCTCTTGATCCACTTTCTTCTCCTAAATTTCAGGGTTTCAGGCATGGTTCATTCATTAAAAGCTATATGTAGATCTTTAAAAAGAATTAATTTTTACTATTTTATGTGTATGGCTGTTTGCCTGTTGTATATCTGTGGGCCGGTGCATGCCTGGTACCCTCAGGCTTTGGATCCTCTGGAACGTTCCGATGTCTGAGAGCTGCCCTGTGGGTGGTGGGAACTGAACTCCAACCCTCCAGAGCTGTGGCAAGGCTCTGAGCCACCGAGCTGCCTTGTAGCCCAGCACTGACTTTTTAAACACACTGTTGGACATTCAGACTCAGTTCCTCACGTTTGCACGGAAGCACTCTACCCTCTAAACCAGCTCCTTGGCCCCAGAGAAGGTTTTTTTTTATTTGTTTTTGTTTTTTAAATTTTAAATCCATTTATATGTCTCCCCTTTTATTGAAAGTAGATTTTTTTTCTTACCCCCGCCCCCTCTGAGCTGAGGACCAAACCCAGGGCCTTGCGCTTGCTAGGCAATTGCTCTACCAGCTAAATCCCCAACCCCCACGAAGTATATATGATTAGGGTTCCCCCTCACCTCTCCTGGTTCTACCCCACCTCCCTTCCCATCTAGATCCATGCCCTTTCAGTCCTCTAAGGAGTATCAATGAAATAAATGAGTGAGGTAAAGCAAAAAAAAAAAAAAAAAAAGTTGGAATAAGACAAAACAGAAGAAAAAGACCTAAAGAAAAAGCTTAAGAAGCACATACATAGGAGACATACATGTTTGCACACATAGGAATCCCATAAAAGTGCAAAACTTGGAAGCCATAATGTATATACAAAGGATGTATATGCAAGGTTAAAAAAACTCTCTGATTCAACATTTTGAGACAAGGAACTCCTAAAGGTGTTGAATTCATTTCCTGTTGAAATCTACTGCTGGGCATGGTCCTATCCTGAAGGGTGCTTGTCACCCAGTGAGACTCCCATGGAGAAAACTTTGCAAGTGGTTATCAGTGGTGGAGAGAGCTTCCAGGTTAGAGATGGGCGTGTGCCCACGGCTCCCTTCAGCTCTAGGACCCTATCTGGTGCAGACCCAAGCCGGCCCTGGGTATGCTGCATCGGTCTCTGAATTCATAAACACATCAGTCCTGTTGTGTCCAGAGGCCCTGTCTCCTTAGTGTCTTCCGTCCCCTCGGGCTCTTACAGTTTCTCTGCCTCCACTTCTGCAGGGTTCCCTGAGTCCTGTGGGGAGGGATTTAATGGGAAGGTCCCGAGGCTGAGTGTCCTGAGGTCCCTTGCTCTGTATATATCCAGAAAATGTTTTTAATTGATAGCATTTGCATATTTCCTTAGGTTTTGTAGACTTCTCTTCCGTATGTTATCTGATTGCTAACTGCTATAGATATTAAAATGAACTGTAATCCATTAATGCTAAGTAGAATAATTAAGAGCTTCTTAAAGCAGTCAGGCTTTTGTTTATTATTTTTAAAATTCTATGTGTATGTGTCTTTTGTCTGCATGTGTGTAAGTACACCATTCATGTACAGTGCCCACAGAGGTCTGAAGGGCACATTGGACTTCCCCAGAGCTGCAGTTACCCTTGTGAGTCACCATGTGGGTGCTGTGCTCTCTCCGGTACCATATGTCACCTTTTACCCACCTACCACAGATTTCAAGTGTACACATTTACTGTGTTTAGTTTTAATCCGAATAAATGAGGCGTATCAAAAACTAATAAGAAAAACAAAGGAAAGTCAAGCAACTTAGAGATCCCTAGACTGCGTGAAAGTCACTACGGGTTTGACACTTTTACTTCTGAACATAAAAATAAAAACAAAACGCTGTTCTTGCAGATGATATAGCCTAGAGGAAGCGCCCCTGACTGGTCTGTGTGAGGTTGGAATCCCAGCCACACAAATAAAAGAACTCAAAATGCTGTTCTTTATTGTGTGTGGTGTCTTTTGTATTAGACTCTGATCTTTGGTCTGAAGCCGAAAAGCTTAGCTCAGTATTTCAGGAGCAAC